>NC_044326.1:136326637-136633145 GCF_007399415.2 Gopherus evgoodei
TTGCTTGTTTTGAATGCCCATGGCACTCTTTATTGGAGCTGAGTGAGGAAAATCAATTAGCAGCCCTGGGCCAGACTCCCAGCTACGGGGGCAAGTGGCAGGTTGTGAACGTGGCATCAAACTATTAGAACTTGCTGGGGCTTCTGTTTGCAAAGCCAGTTCCCAGGCATATGTCAGAGTAGCTGGTGCCCAGCTGTAATTTACTGCAGCAACCAAACAGGAATTATTTTGGGGAAGTTCTATGGTCTGTGTTATGCAGGAAGTCAAACTAGATGATCAGAGTGGTCCATTCTGGTCTAAAAATCTATGAATCTAATCATTAATTCTTGCATGAAGAACAGTAGCTGTGGCTGAATTAAAGCAGATCTTTTAGAAAAACATCTGATCTTGATTTAAAAATGGCCGGTGATGGAAAGTCCACTGAAATGCTTGCCAAGCTGTTCCTTGGGTTAGTTACCCTCACTTTTAAACATGCGCCCCTTATTTCTAGTCTGAATTTGTCTAGCTTCAACTTTTAGCCTTTGCATCTTGTGATACCTTTGTCTGCTAGATTCAAGACACTTCTATTATCAAATTTGTTCCCCATGTAGGTACCTATAGACTGTGATCAAGTCACCCCTTAACCTTCTCTTTGGTAAGATCGAGCTCCTTGACGCTTTCACTGTAAGGTATGTTTGCCAATCTTTTAATCATTCTTGTGGCTCTTCTCTGAACCCTTTCCAATTTATCAACATTCTTTTTGAAATGTGGACCCCAGAAGCTGGACACAGTATTCCAGTCAGCATACAGAGATAATATAACTTCCCAACTCCTATTTGAGATTCCCCTGTTTATGCATCCAAGGATCGCATTAGCCCTTTTGGCCACATTGTCACTCTGGGACCTCATGTTCAGCTGATTATCCACTATGACCCCCAACTCCTTTACAGAGTCACTGCTTCCCAAGATAGAGTCCCCCAAGCCTGGCCTATATTCTTTGTTCTTTGTTCAGTGGAGAATCAGGCCCTCTCTGTTTGGCAAGTTAAATTACTTGATCTGCTGTAGCCCAGCTAAAATTTTACTAGAGGCATGTAGGATATTATGATGGTGGCTGGTGTGGGAAAACTGGCTTTGAAATTACGTTTCCTTTTGAGAGAAAACAATACATTATTTTCTCCTGTGATATTAGCAGAAGTTTGAGTTTGAAATTATTCTCTTTCAAGGAAAAAAAAAGAAAAATAATAGGTAAAGAAGACTCAGATTCCAGACCCAGGGGCTAGATTGTGTGGCTAAGGCGCTAAAGTGGGACTCAAGAGATCTCAGTTCAGTTTTCAGCTTTGCCAAAGACTTCTTATATCACCTTGGGCCTCAGTTACCCATTTATAAAATAAGGTTAGTAATTCTTTTGTCTACTGAAGGCCTCATTAAACACCCATTGACGTCAATGGGAATCTTTCCATTGATCTCAATTAGCATTGGATCCGCACTGTAGACTGAAAACTGTGAAAGAAACAATTTTATATTTATTTGTATCGCCCCTAGAACATTGGGCCCTGATCTCAGTTGGGGCCTCTGGGTACTAATGTAACATAAATAATTAGGAATAAAATGTCAGTTTTCACACTATACTTTATCCCATTTTACTTTGAACTCTGGAAGAGTAAGCAGTAGTATTACTGTGGAGTAATTTGTCCCATTGTGTGTGTGTCAGTGTGTGGTAGGGAATAAGTAACATGTTACACACTCCCCTTTTCAGAGTGTCAGGAGTAGCCATTGTTAGACAATCCAAGATTTGCATTAGGAAACACTGAAATGCTTTATACCAGAAAAATGGACAGTGCTGAGGGCTTGAGATCAACGATACTGCAATTGATGCAGCAGGTGTTGATTTGGTGGGTCTAAGACCTGCTAAAATGATGGCAGAGTGCTCTCCCGGTGACCCTGGTACTCCAGCTCCCGGAGAAGAGTAAGGTAAGTTGAGCGGAGAGCGTCTCCCGTCGATGCAGTGCAGTGAAGACTCCGGGGTAAGTCGACCTAAGCTATGTCGACTCCAGCTACATATTCACATAACTGGAGTAGTATAACTTAGGTCGACTTACCCCCGTAGTGAAGACAAGGCCAAAGAAACGAAGACATGTACTTGCTTGAAAAGGCTGCGTATGTTCCTAAGGCTACATCTCCACTACCGCAGTAAGTCGACCTATGCTATGCAACTCCAGCTATGTGAATAACGTAGCTGGAGTGGACGTACCTTAGGTTCACTTACCACGGGGTCTACGCCGCAGGGGGTAAACGGGAGAAAATCTGTCTATTTATCTTACTCTTCTCGTCAGGGTATAATACAGCGGTTGACTGGAGAGCGATCAGCAGTTGATGTTGTGGGTCTTTACTAGACCCTCTAAAGTGACTGCAGGTGGATCGATCTCAGAGCATCAATCCCTGCTGTAGTGTAGATCTGCCCTAAAAATGAGCTGTTAGGATAGTCTTTCATCCCAGCCCCAGCAGATAAAAGCTTCTCTTTCATTGCACAAGAAGACCTGATTGAAAGCAGGGGAGACTTTTTTTTTTTTAACTGAGTTGCTATGGTGAGGGAAAGGTAGAAAGAACTCTGAATTTTTCCCAAAATTGAAATTGCTCTTCTCCTGATATTGGCTATTTTCTGATATCTATACATACTACCTGCTTTGAAAGGAAGGGGTAAGTGAATCTTCACTACAATGAGCGATAGTCTTCTAAAGCCAATGATCCAATTTTTTGCGAATGGCTCAGCTGGTGGCATCACTTGGATAAAGTTCCAGTTTAAGCAAAGCAATCTCGGTAGGCAGGAATGAATCAAACAGAGACTTGCAGACTCTTAACATTTTAATGGCAAAACAAGGGCTATATTTTTCAGGGTCCACATGGAAGTGATCATGAGGAACTGAAGATTCTGACGTAGATGAAATATGTGAGTTGCCACAAATGTCAATAATGAAAAGGGACCGCTTTTGTATTTAACAACCCACATTTTATTCTTGTTGTTCAAACTGTTAGGGTTGTACAACTGTCACAGAGAGGAGAATCTGCCCTCCAACAGGGAAGTGTTAGAGAAGGAAGGTTTCCCAAGAAAATGCCATGCTTTGCAAATGAGAACGAAGTCATAGAATAGAATCATAGAATATCAGGGTTGGAAGGGACTTCAGGCGGTATCTAGTCCAACCCCCTGCTCAAAGCAGGACTAATTCCCAACTAAGTCCTCTGTTTAGTCACATGCGTTGCCTGCCAGTGGGCCCCACCCCTGACCCAGAGGAGTGGGGAGAAAGGAATGTCTGATCATGCAGATGTTTGACAGTAGTCAGGAACCAAGTGCAGAATTAGAAGGCTCAGACGTCAGACTCTTGCCCTCTGCTGGGCTCAGATGGCCTGAATGTTCCTCTGCTTTGTACATCCCTGGGCCTAGGGACTCACATTGAGAGGAAGTAGGGGATACAAGAGAAGAGAGCTTATGTTTTTTTTTTCCAAAGTTAATTCACCAGTTTTAATAAATTAGTTAGTTACATTGAGTCACTCTACCAAATGCTTTACTAAAATCCACAGATGATATATTTTATTGCAGAAGGTAAGGATATGGGGAGTGAAAATATGATTCAATTTAAAAAGCTGATGAAACATTTTTTAAAACAGCCAGGATTGGTTCCTTATGAGCATAGATCACTTTTCTTGCATTGAAAGAACAGTTTTGAGCATCCCTACTGCTGGAGTTTTAAGGTGTCCCTTGTTATAACCTATTCCCAGATTTGGACCTTAGCGTCCAAAATATGGAGGTTAGCATGAAAACCTCCAAGCTTAGTTACCAGCTTGGACCTGGTAAAGCTGCCACCACCCAAAAAATTAGAGTGTTTTGGGGCACTCTGGTCCCCCCAAAAACCTTCCCTGGGGACCCCAAGACCCAAATTCCTTGAGTCTCACAACAAAGGGGAATAAACCATTTCCCTTCCCGGTGTTCCCTCCCTGGGTTCCTGGAGAGATACACAGAAGCAAGCTCCGTGAATCTAAACAGAGGGATGCCACCCTCCCTGTTTCCAGTCCTGGAAACACAAGTACTTCCCTCTTCACCCAGAGGATATGCAAAGTCAGGCTAGTAAATTTAACACACAGAGATTTCCCCCCTGACTCCTTCCTCCCACCAATTCCCTGGTGAGTTGCAGACTTAATTCCCTGGAGTCCCCCACTAAAGAAAAACTCCAACAGGTCTTAAAAAAGAACGCTTTATATAAAAAGAAAGAAAAAATACATAAAAATGGTCTCTCTGTATTAAGGTGACAAATACAGGGTCAATTGCTTAAAAGAAATATGAATAAACAGCCTTATTCAAAAAGAATACAATTCAAAACACTCCAGCAACACACACATGTAAATACAAAAAAAAAAAAACATATAAACCACTGTCCTTTCTGTACTTACAACTGGGAAACAGAAGATTAGAAAGCAGGAGACAGAAATCCTCTCATAGCCGAGAGAGAGTACAGGCAGAAGACAAAGAACAAAGAACTCACACCCAAAACTTCCCTCCACCCAGATTTGAAAAATCTTGTTTCCTGATTGGTCCTCTGGTCAGGTGTTTCAGGTTACTCCTTTCCAGGTGAAAGAGACATTAACCCTTAGCTATCTGTTTATGACACCCCTAGGCAGAGATTTATCACCTTGTAACCATGTCTCGTGTGCTAGATCTTACACCTTATTGCCTGAGAGATTCGGCAGGGCAAGACAGGAGAGGTCAGCACATTTTGACAGATGTCTGATGCAGTATCCAGTGAGCACATTTGTAAATATTCTGAACAAAAAGGAAATAATTGCTGAGTGGCGTTGCCAGAAAGTTTATTTGATGGCAACTTTAATCCATTCAGCATCTCATAACAGGATGCTGCTCCTCCTGCAGCAGCCTCAATAACAATTCAATGGCGATGGGCACGAAAGGCTGCCCACAGGAGGGCCTGCACAGCCTGACAAGATGGCTAATGAAAAATCCTCACAGGAACAAGGATCGAGCTGTCCTATCCGTAAATCAATGCCAAACAAAGCATAAAGAGATAGTGATGGAAGGATGAGTGGGAGTGTCTGGTAATCCCAGGTATCTTCTCTTTGCTCACTCAGGGGGTCACTTATGTCTTGAAGGATTTGTTTAGTTCCTCTCTGCATTCTTCATGGGATGCAGCAATTTTGTATCTACATCATCTTTCCAAGCTCTGTTTTCTTCTGAATGGCACGAGCAGAATGATAGATCAAGGAATCAATGAGTCCTGCCACTGTAAATACTGGGCAGAGGAATGAGTAACGTGCCCCATCCCTGTTTGATCTGCTGAGGCCCCTTAAACCACACTGTGGACACGTTTCAGAGTAGCACCCGTGTTAGTCTGTATCCACAAAAAGAACAGGAGTACTTGTGGCACCTTAGAGACTAACACATTTATTTGAGCATAAGCCTTCATGGGCTACAGCCCACTTCATCGGATGCGTCGCAGTGAAGACAAAGACAAAGCAGTCTGGAGCCTAGAAAGGGGCACTGTACCCATGGCTGCCAGAGCTTGGGCTGAGAGTGAAAGGTCTGTACAAAGGCAGAGAGCTGATGATGTACCTGTGATGGAAGGTATGTATGAGGGATGCGGTCAGGTAAGGGGAGCCATGGCAATCCCTGACAGAGTGGCAGGAGTGGGTCTAGGGGAGAAGAGGCCTGAGGCAGGCAATGTGACAGCAGAGGGACATGATGTAGCTAGGGGCTGCTTAAGGATGAGGAACCCTGAGGAGAGGTCTGACCAGACAGCAGAGACCATGAGAAGAGACCCAGGTCCTCAGATATCGGTAAGAATAAAACAAAGGGCATGGGTGGGTTTGGTCTGCGAAATACAGCGCATTCCAGGATGGGAGACAGCAATACTTGCGCTGGTGACAGAGGCAGCAGTGACTGCTGGGAGCAGACTAGCTGCTGGGGAAAGAGCAGCAGGAGAGGGAGCATTCAGCCGGGCAGATATGGTGTCTGGAGGACAGATATGGTGTCAGGCAGAGGACAGACCCAGAAGTGGTGAGTGGATTCCCCCATGGGACGGGGCGATGGCTGTGGCACTGACAGGAAGGACATCAAACCAGCAAACCAAAACCAAACCAAAACACCCCCTCAAATCTCGGGGGCAGAGGGATGTTGGCAGGAAGTTTCATATGCCACAAAGGCTGGCAAGGAGGGAGCAGTGCACAGCAGCTTTTCCACCCTCATTCTCCCTGTCTAGTGTGATAAGAAAGCCTTGCAAGGTGGGCAGCTAATAGCTGGAAGTGAAAGTGAAGATAGATAATGGAGACTTGGGTAATCACCACACCACTGGACATATTTTAACTCTGCTGCTGAAATGAGTGGTCTGAGCGCCTAGCTGTTGGTGTCTCAGGTGCGTTTGTATTGAATAAAGCATCATGGCTACTGGGGCCATATCTGGGAGAGAGTGGCCCATTTTAATGCTGCCTGGAGGACTCTATTTCTCACAGGGGAGGGCTTAAAGAAGCAATCAGTGGTTTGAAGGCCATCAATAGGTCGTTATGTGGCCCAGGAACGATATGTAATGCAAGGACATCTTTTTATATAAACACCTGGGTACGTGGAGAGGATGAACTTTTCCTTGCCTCCAGTCATTCGGGACAAGATTTACAAAAACAGTAGCCTAAAATTAGATGCCCTTAATAAGGGTAGCCTGATATTTAAAAGTGCTGAGAACCTTCAGCTGCAATGGCTGCAGATCTTACACGTGAGAATATGCCCATTGACTTCAGTGAAACTATTTGTTTGAGTGAATGCTGGAGGGTAAGAAAGAGACACCATAGCTGGCTTTTAGTGACGATTGCAACAAGATTCAGCCTTAATATTAGCACTGCCACGGCAAAGTGTAACCCTAACGGGCCGAATTAATTCCTGGCATTACGTTTGTTGCTTTCAATGGACTCGCACCCCTAAGGCTAGATTGTTGCAACCGATTCTCCTGTTGGTGAGTACTGCACAGGAATCATATGAGTAAAGGATCATCAGTGTAAGCTGAGAACTGGAGCTGGTTGGGAATGGTCTGACAGGATGTTTTTCCACCAGAAAATGCTGATTTGTTGAAGGCATTTTTTTTGTGTGGAAATATGTCAATTTAGACAAAATTTTGTTTATAAAGAAAAAACGGGGAAAAAAAGTGTTTTGATAAGGTGGACACATTCCATTTTGACCTTTTCAGGATAGTCTATTTTGATTTTCTGTCTTTCTTTCATTTCAATTTTTAAAATGATATGTTGTATTCAAGAACAAAAACCAGGAAATACTCACCAAACACACCTTTACCAAGCAGTATGTAATATTACGGTGAGTTCTACCGGTAGTATTGGTAGATATATGAGCATGTATGGATAGAAAAATTGACCCTTTAATGCATGGTTGTCTTTTGGTTCTTGGGTTACCCTCTCTCCTGTTGGTGTAGAAAGCATCCGGTAGATATAGGAAGAAGAGGGTTTAACAGTTTTGCCCAGTGAATTGTATTATAGATCTGTGCATGTCAAAAGTAAAGAAGACATTTATGTTAAAGCACAATGTTCCTGACCCCTGGAGTGACACCTTTTCTATTTTGTATTTAAACAGTCTAGTATGTTATCTTCGTATAACTGAATACATGTTCCTAGTATATCTTCCTCTAGAAATCCAGTAACAAGCACTCCAAATGGTAATTAAATAGTGTCAAGCCAAACCTCTCCATAGCACAGCTAGGTACAGGGATGACTGAGTTTCATTCACTTCTCTAACTCCCCAAGTTGTAAATGGCCGTTCACAAGTACGTCCGGGGCACTGGACTTGGACTCAAGAGACCTCAGTATAATTCCTGGCTCAGCTACAGATTTCTTGTGTGTCCATGGGAAAGTCACTTAATCTCTCCTGGGTCTCAGATGGTGATAATACATCCCTATTTCATAGGGTTGCTGTGAGGATAAAATGCATTAATAATGGTGAGCACTGAGATACTACAGTGATAGGGGAATGTATAAGTATCTAGTCCATTCCAGAAACTCCTCTTCTTTTCTATCTTGAATATTCACAACTTGCATCACTTTCTCAAGCGCCTGAGTCTCAGTGTAATTGTTTTCAAAGTCAGCTTTGACCTTCCAAGGTGGATTGCTTCCATTTAATGAGCACGACTTCCTTTAAGGAACGTCAGAGCTGGGCACTGAGTCAGGTAATTTGATTGTGTTTTGCACATTAATCAAAACCCACATAATAATCTGACCTTGGGCAGAACAAGGTGTCACATGCTGGCCTGTGCTTTCCCTTAGCCAATATGGTTTCACTGTACCGCAGAGCGGTTGACCATGGTTCAGGATGCAAATATTCCATTAGATCAGGGGTGGGCAAACTTTTTGGCCCGAGGGCCACATTGGGGTTACAAAACCGTATGGAGGGCCGGATAGGGAAGGCTGTGCCTCCCCAAACAGCCTGGTCCCTGCCCCCTATCCGCCCCCTCCCACTTCCTGCCCCCTATCTGCCGCCCTCAGAACCTCCCACCCACCTAACCCCCCTGCTCCTTGTCCCCTGACCAGCCCCTCCCAGGACCCCTACCACTAACCGCCCCCAGGACCCCACTCCCTATCCAACCCCCCCATTCTCAGTCCCCTGACCACCTCCCCCAAACTCTGCCTTATTCAACCGCCACCTGCTCCCTGTCTCCTGACTTCCCTCCAGGACCCCCTGCCCCTTATCCAACCCCCTACTCCCTTACCATGCTGCTCAGAGCAGCATGTCTGGCAGCCTCGCCGCCCAGAGCACTGGCGACACGGTGAGCTGAGGCTAGGGGGGCTAGCTCAAGGCCTGGGCAGGACGGTATAGTTTGTAGCTTGCCCAGCTCTGCATGAGATTGTGCCCGCACTCTGCAATTCCTTGACACTTCATGGTCCCTTCAGGTTTTCGAAGAATCGCAATAACACCCAGAGTGAGCCAGCACTATTGTTTTTTTTCGCCCTCCCTTTTCCTATTAGATCATCGTGTTGCTAAAGTCTTAACAATGACTTTAGAAGAGAAATGTGTCCTGAGAACAAGAGGAATGTGGTTATACAAAGGGAAGGGCTGCCTCTACATCTGTGAAGTTAAAAATGAGGAAATGTTGGGCTCAAATTTGTTTCTTACAAGGCAGCCAAATAACTTGGATGACATTTAAACGTGAGTACTTTGGGAAAAGATGACAGACAGTAATTAAGTTACCAATTAGTTAAAGTATTGATTCACAGGATCTTAAAAACTTTGTTGCCATTTAACTAGCCAATCACTTATCTTGACCGCAGTAATGTTTGGTTTAACATTTCCATTAGGCATTCAGCCGCGTCTCACTGTCTATCAATCACTTGCCGCTGGCCCCAGACAGACTACCCCTTAGTACAGTCCCGCAGCCCTCATACAATTACTGTTCTAGGGGAGAGAGGGGAGGTTAATAGTTCTAATGGCTGTGTTATGCTGGTGGTCAACAATGAGAGCAACAGAGAACACGAAACTTTCCCCCAAGAGCTCAGCAGGGACTCCAACTGTGTTCCCAGAGGTGCAAGGGCAGGTCATTGGTTCACAGCGCTACTTGGGGTAATCTGAAACCCCTACATAAACTAAACGACTGCAAATATTTCACCTTCTATCCATAATCAACTTTGACTGTCGTAAGCATTTGATCAGTCTCTAGTACAGTGTGTGGCCCATGATTCGGGCTCCTAAGCTTCCATTAAGAACAAAAATATGTGCCCACATCTGGGAGTAACTCTCCTTCTGTCCCTGCACAGGTGACCCAGATATGGGGTCCAAATATCTATCTAGGAACTTCTTTGACCCTCAACACCATTGTAGTTGAGCACGTCACGACCATTAATGGATTTGATCCTCAGAGCATCCCTGTGAGGTAGGGAAACACTATTACCTCTATTTCCCAGCTGAGGGAATGAGAGCCATGGTAGATTTAGGGACTTGCCTAAAATCACCTAGCCTTAGTTTCTTCAGTCCTCATCCAGTGCCTTAACTATCAGACCATACTTCCTATCTCAAAGGAAATGAGGCTATTTGCTGGAGAGCATGGGCAGGGATAGGCAAGGAGCAGCTGAAAACTTATCTCAACCCCCCCAGTGTGACAGAGCCAGTGCTGGGCAAGGATGGGTAGAATACGTCAGTAGTAAATTACGAGCTGGGAGCAATCCAGGGCGGTGCCTCTGAGACACAGTGCCTGTCTCAGGGGTTCAGGTGACATGCTACTCCATGCTCCACCTCAGGTCCGAATCTAGCCCTAAGAGATAGATGAAGACTGATGTCCTTTCTAGATGGATAGAGGCAGTGTTCTAACTGCGGCTTGGGAGCTGACTCGTCTATGTACCAGAATGCATTGCCGAGAGATGGAATGACTTGGTCTCCTTGGCTTTTTTAGCACAGACTGGAGTCTCTGATGGCAGCGTGATTATAGTTTGAGAAGGCTCTGAGCCATTCTTTTCACAGGAAGTTATAAAAATAATAGGCTACGTTATTACTGAGATCTTTGCTGGAGCATGTTCAAAGTGTGGTGAGAATCACAAGGCAGCTCAGTAATTTAGAAGAGCGTTGTTGGTTGCTGGCTCTAAAAACCACAAATTCCTTGAGAAAAATGGTTTTCTAATGTGTTTGGTGCCATTTTTCTCTTTTTACTTTTTTATCCATTTTATGCCGAAACATCTGTGCTTCGTCACAGTCAGGTCTTTTACTGTTTGTGTTCCAACACCTGGCCCTATGCTCTGGTGCAATCAGTTACACACAGCACATACTTGTTGCCTGCAGCTTGACACCGATCCTTTCATGCACCTTCACCCATAAAGGAAGGGAGAAGGGTCTAATGGACAGGGTGCAGAATTTGGATCGGGATGAAGTGACTTGGTTCGAGTCATGGATCAGCCAGAGACTGCCTGTGTTAGCCTAGATATGTCTGTTAATGTATGATGTGTCTCAGTTTTCCTTCTGTAAAATAGGGGTAACAGCACTGCCCTACCTCACAGGGAATTGTGAGGAGCTCAGACACTCCAGTCCCGGGGGGCCATACAATTATAACAGTAGACATACCCATCTACCCAGGTGGTTTTCTCCCACATTTTTCCTCTGAAGACGTGAATGCTCACAAAGCACCTGCCACTTCCTGCCCTTAGGTACGTGTGTACACCTGGAAATGTAACCTATAATGAGATAACTAAATGGGCTTGATCCTACAGTTCCTCAGGCAAATTACTGTTGAGGTCAAGGCAAGTTTTGACTACTGTCGACTGCCAGTGCACCCTTAATTCTGGCATTTCCTTATTTCTGAGTCCTTCACTTCACAACCTTAGCGTTCGTTTAACATTGTTTTCTGTATGTAGGTTTTTAAAAAAGCAGATGGAAACAGCTGAAATGCCATCACGTGGCACCATATTGGTGTTGTTCGCCAGCAAGGTTTGAAACTTTAGATGCTTCCTTGAGCTAATAAAGTAACTGGGAGCACTAGTAGGTTGTCATCCTCACTGTGTGGACTAGCCACTAGAGGGCGATATGGTCCCCATTTTGCTAATGGGTTTCACAGTTATTTGCTGAGAGCAGAGGGATGCTGAGACTCCAGGTTCCTGGATTCTATTCTAGGGGACTGTACTGTAGGCCAGTGGCTCTCAACCTTTCCAGACGACTATGCCCCTTTCAGGCATCTGATTTGTCTTGCGTACCCCCAAGTTTCCCCTCACTTACAAAATCGAACATAAAAATACAAAAGTGTCACAACATGCTGACACTGACACATTGCCGACTTTCTCATTGTTACCCTAGAATTATAAAACAAATCAATTGGAATATAAATATTGTACTTGCATTTCAGGGTATCATATATAAAGCAGTATAAACAAGTCCTTGTGTGTGTGAAATTTTAGTTTGTACTGACTTTGCTAGTGCTTTTTATGTAGCCTGCTGTAAAATGAGGCAAATATCTAGGTGAATTGATGTGCCCACTGGAAGACCTTTGCGTATCCCCCAGGGTATGTGCAGCCCTGGTTGAGAACCAGTGCTGTAATGGTTACAGATCCTGCTAGCCTGTTTCACTGTCCCTTTCTGCTTCTATGCCTCCATCTCCCAGTCCTGTCCCGCCTACCACCTTCCCAGTTACAGCCCGTGTTACCCTCCCAGACAAGAAAAGGCACTGTGTGTGTCTACATGCGGACAGACCATTCTGGAAAATATTTAAGGAACAAAAGATAGGGGTAAGCAGCAAACCCACCAATGTACGTAGCCACAGCACATACATATTCAAAGCCGTGATCTTGCCTGGTTTCATTATTTGAGGCCAGATTCTGATCCCCCTTCCCGACAGCACGTGGTACCATTGACACCAACAGGACTCCATATGGAGTAAAGTGTTGTTCAAGGTGAGTAAAAGGTATCAGGATCTGACCCAGGCCTTTTTTTCTGGGCAGCTAAGCAGGATTCCTTTTTCTGTGGTGCGGTTTCCTTTGAAGAAGTGTAATTCAACACAACCTTTAAAGATTTTCATATTTTCCTGGCAAGTTCTCTTTCTAGTTTCAGGTTCGCCCTTTGCTGATGAGCAATATTCTCAGAGGACAAATCTTGAGAGAGAGAGAGAGAGAGAGAGAACAGATTGAGATGTTTGAAAATTGACAGGTTCCTAGCACACATGAAATTAAAATGTTTTTTATGTGACAGCATTCTTGTCAGTTTGAGACTGACATCCCACTGAGGTCCTGAAATTGAGACTTCATTAGTGCATGTGAGCAAAGTATTAAACAAACTCTCCCGAATGCATGTGTCTCTATCTACCTATGCACCTATCTATCTAGGTGTGTGGTGACTGTCTTCTATGTGTAGATTTGTCTTTCTGGCTGTCAGCCTATCTGTGCATGCATGTACATACTCTGCAGTTGCTGTTAATGGCTCCATAGTGTGACAAAGTTTCTCCTCTACCTTGGTGGGTCCTGCCTTTATTTGGCAGATTTGCTCACCTCAGTGATCTTTCCCACAGACTAGATCAACTCCCAGGAGTTGGGAGGTTTGGGGGGAACCCGGGCCCACCCTCTACTCCAGGTTCCAGCCTCGGGCCCTGTGGATTGCGGCTGTCTATAGTGCCTCCTGTAACAGCTGCATGACAGCTACAACTCCCTGGGCTACTTCCCCATGGCCTCCTCCAAACACCTTCTTTATCCTCATCACAGGACCTTCCTCCTAGTGTCTGATAATGCTTGTACTCCTTAGTCCTCCAGCAGTACACCCTCTCAGTCTCAGCTACTTGTGCCTCTTGCTCCCAGCTCCTCACACACACTTCTTCTCCTCTGGCTCCCCTCTCCCTGACTGGAGAGAGCTCCTTTTTAAACCCAGGTACTCTGATTAGCCTGCCTTGATTGGCTGCAGGTGATCTAATCAGCCTGTCTGCCTTAATTGGTTCTAGCAGTTTCCTGATTACTCTAGTGCAGCCCCTTCTCTGGTCACTCAAGGAACAGAAAACTACTCAGCCAGTGACCAGTATATTTGCCCTCTACCAGACTCCTGTACCCCACTGGTCTGGGTCTGTCACAATAGTTAAGGCTGCACTGTGATTTCCCCTCAAAAGATTATATCAGTTGAATTTAGCCTCCATGTTGTCCCAGAATCTCTTCAAGAGCAAAGTAAAATTTCGACACAATTTTGACAGTAAAAGATCCTGTGCCATTTGTAGCGAAAACCTTTGATATTGCTCCCTTCTAAAAAATTGGACCTGTTTCTTTTCCTGATATTTCTTTGGGTTCCTTTAACTTAAAAAAAATGAATGTTCCACAGGCTTCCAATTTCACGTGCTGGCTCAGCTGTAGAATGTCTTGGATTATAGGTCAGGTAAAAGCAATCTGGAGAGTGAAGCAGACCACAAAGGAGAGAGGAACAGAGAAATCTATTGCACAAGAGGATTTCATGGAAGAGGCAGTAGAGACAGCTACAACTTGGAACAGAAAGCAGTTGAGGGCATTCCTCAGGGTAGATGTGGGACTGAGCTTGGGATTCTGCCTTCAGCAAAAGGGATGAAAATCAGATGGAGATTCCTTAAATTACAAGGCCATCTAACACCCATAGCACCTGCTGCCCGTTTTGCTGCAGCAGCTATGCTGCTGTTTTTAGGCCCCTGCTGCTGTGTAGATGTACTCCAAGGCTTGGTGTGAAATTCATCCCAGTGCAGAGGGTCCAGACAGAGACCCATGCACCACTTAAGCTGCGTGTTAAGGCCCTATATATAGAGCCTTGTACAGCACACGGAGGTGAATCTTACCCTGCATGCTGATTTGGGTTCTGTCAATGCATATTCTCCTTCATTGTTGCTACAAGGCCAAATATCAGATGGTTCCTTTGTGCATAGAATGTCTTAACAGTGGAGAAACATGAAGCTATTGCAAAGAAGTCTTAGGGGCTTATAGAAAGTTTTGGCTACAATCAAAAGTGAGACTGATATTTTCACACTTGTGTGGCTGATGTCTCCTAAATTTGTATTTAGGAAAATTAATATTTGGCATGACTTTCAGAAGTGCTGAACACCCAGTATTTTCAAAGGACTTTAAAGCAGTTGCAGCAGGGATGAATTTGGCCCATAATGCCATGTGTTTGTGACATCTTAATTAGTTGCTGTGAAGAGGATCATGTCATCATCACAGAATTCAAAGCGACCTTGACAAGTTAGAAAACTGGTCTGACACCAACAAAATTAAATTCAGTAAAAGCAAAGTACTTCGCTTAGGGAGGAAAAATCAAACACACAGCTACAAAATGGGGAATAACTGGCTAGAGGGTAGTACTGCTGAAGAGGGTCTGGGGGTTATAGTGGACCACAAATCGAATGTGAGTCATCAATATGATGTAGTTGTGAAAAAGGCTAATATCAAACCATGTCAAATCAACCTAATAGCTTTCTTTGACAGGGTAACGAGCCTTGTGTGGCTAGGGGGGAAGCAGTGAATGTGGTATAGCTTGACTTTAGTAAGGCTTTTGATACTGTCTCGCATGACCTTCTCATAAACAAACTAGGGGAATACAACCTAGATGGAGCTACTATAAGGTGGATGCATGATTGACTGGAAACACCTACTCGCTGAGAACGAATCATTGGTTCACAGACAAGCTGGAAGAGCATATCAAGTGGGGTCCTGCAGGGATCAGTTCTGGGTCTGGTTCTGTTCAATATCTTCATGAGTGATTTAGATAATGGCATAGAGAGTCCACTTATAAAGTTTGCAGACAATACCAAGCTGGGAGGGGTTGCAAGTGCTTTGGAGGATAGAATTAAAATTCAAAATGATCTGGACAAACTGGAGAAATTGTCTGAAGTTCATATGATGAAATTCAGTAAGGACAAAAGCAAAGTACTCCACTTTGGAAGGAACAATCAGTTGCACACGTACAAAATGGAAAATGACTGCCTAGGAAGGAGTACTGCGGAAAGAGATCCGGGAGTCATAGTAGATCACAAGCTAAATATAAGTCAACTGTGTAACGCTGTTGCAAAAAAAGGAAACATCATTCTGGGATGTATTAACAGGAGTATTGTAAGCAAGGCACCAGAAGTAATTCTTTCGCTCACTCCACGCTGATTAGTCCTCAGCTGGAGTATTGTGTCCAGTTCTGGGTGCCACATTTCAGGAAAGGTGTGGACAAATTGGAGAAAGTTCAGAGGAGAGCAACAAAAATGATTAAAAGTCTAGAAAACGTGACCTCTGAGGGAAGATTGAAAAAATTAGGTTTGTTTAGTCTGGAGAAGAGAAGATAGAGGGAACATGATAACAGTTTTCAAGTACATAAAAGATTGTTACAAGGAGAAGGAAGAAAAATGTTCTTGTTAACCTCAGAGGACAGGACAAGAAGCAGTGGGCTTAAATTGCAGCAAGGTCGGTTTAGGTTGGAATTAAGAAAAACTTTTTAACTGTCAGGGTAGTTAAGCACTGGAATAAATTGCCTAGGGAAGTTGTGGAATTTCTGTCACTGGAGGCTTTGAAGAGCGGGTCTGACAATGTCAGGGATGGTCTAGATAATACTTAGTCCTGCCAGGAGCACAAGGGATTAGACTAGATAACCTCTCGAATCCTATGATTCTGGGGTGTATTAAAAAGAATGTCATATGCAAGACATGGGAGGTAACTGCCAGATAGAGCAGGACACTGATGGAGCTTTAGCTGGAGAACTGTGTCCAGTTCTTGGCACCACACTTTAGGAAAGATGGCATAGATTAGAGAAAGTCCCGAGGACACCAACAAACATGATAAGTTTTAGAAAGCCTGATCTACGCAGAAAGATGAAATAAACGGAGTGTGTTTAATAACAGAACAGAAGACTGAGGGGGGACCTGATAACACTCTTCAAATATGTTAAGGGCTATTTATAAAGAGGACTGTGATCCACTGTGAGTAGGACAAGATGTAATGGGCTTAGTCTGCATCAAGGAAGATTAAGAATAAACCCCCCACAACTTTCTAACTACAGAGATAGTTAAGTTCTGGAATAGGCTTCCAAGGGAGGTTGTGGAATCTCCATCATGCGAGGCACAGGAGGGAGGGGTTAAGAACAGGTTGGACAAACACCTTTCTGGGGTAGTCTAGGTTTACTCAGTCCTGCCTCATTGTAAGGGGGCTGAACTTGATGACTTCTTGAGTCCCTTTCAATCTCTACACATCCCTCTCACAAAGAGAGGCAGAGATTTTAACAAACGCATGCCAATTTCATTGGGGTTTGGGTACGTAACTCACTCGGGATCATCTGAAAATTCCAGCCCTCAGTTTTTTTCCAGGCACCTAAATTAATGGTGAGTGCCTAGCAGATCCTACTGAAACCAGTGGGAATGGCTGGGTGCTCAGCACTGTTTAAATTCTTTCTGAGCGATTTTATGATGTCAAGTGCCCTTTATGCAAAACCAAACATTTTCTGTTGGAGAAATCTTGATGATGGTTCCCCAGCTGCCCACCTGGAAAGCTCTTGTCAATTTTGCTTCCTTCCTGCAGTGATGTTAACTAAAACTTTCCAGGGGAGTTGCTGAGCCCTGGCTCTCTGCCTTTTCCTCCACCTCTGGGGCTGCGCACCAGTGGGCTGGAAGGCTTTTGTCAATGTTACTTTCTGCCTGGAAGTGAAATTGACCATAGTCTTCCAAGGAGGCCACCAGGTTGCTGAAAAATTCAGCATTTCTTTTGGTGCTCATAATACAGACTTAGGAGACCAGATTCTCAAAGGAGCTCAGCACCCAGTAGCTCCCATTGTGAGGATTTCTGAAAATCCAGGCCATGATCTTAATACTAGGCACCCATTTTTTATGATCTTGATTGCAGGATCTAATCAGTAAGAGAATTCCAGATCTTCGATGATCAGCGATGTTAGGAAAAATAAATGCACAGACTCTTGCCACCAAATGTGAGTGTTTTGATGATGTACTAAGAATTTTTCTTCATAGCAATACCCCTATGCCTCAGAATTCTCTGCGATTTAGTTCTAGTACAGTCTTCTTCATTACCATGAGCTGCAAACCAGCAGCAATCAGAGAAAGATATGATGTGATTCAATACTTTTTTGTTACAAGTTCATGTGAGCGCTGCTTGTGAAGAATGAATTTTCAAGTGTCTGCTTACATGCATCAGAACGTGAAATGTGCATTCTCATATTCAAGTGCAATTTCAACGCCAGACTCAAAGTCAGGTGGATGAGGCTGTGATCACTAATCAATATTGTCCAGCAGTACATCATAAATAAACAGTCCTGGATGGAGAGTGGGATTACAGAGAACGGTTAGATTTACAACAACGTATTCCTGTTTCCTTTAAGTGTTAATTAACTGGGCTTACGCAGAGTGGATTACAAATCAGTAAATTGCAAACATGCTGGAGACCCATTTACATCCTAGACAGAGCAAATGGACTGGACTTTTTTCTGTTTTCTGGTGGGGAAAGCCAAAGTCCCATTTATCATATATATGTGTGCAATGCACTAATTATTGCCTGCTGCTTTTATGACCTCACCACAGTGGTTTTTTTTGTTGTGCATTGACACAGACTGTCTTAAGAGGCTCTACATCTAATGCCCATTTTCTTTTCCTTTGGTATGAAAGCTGAATATATGGAAAAAAAATCACAATTGGCTCCTGAGAATCCCATTATTCTAAATTTTCCTTGATCGTTTCTAGAGACCCACATAGCCTCTCCATACCGTATTTATTGTGGTTACAGTAATTCCTCACTTAAAGTTGTAGTTATGTTCCTGAAAAATGCGACTTTAAGTGAAACCATGTTCAGCTAATCCAATTTCCCCATAAGAATTCATGTAAATGAGGGGGTTAGGTTCCAGGGAATTTTTTTTTCACCAGACAAGACTATATATGTACACACACAGTATAAGTTTTAAACAAACAGTTTAATACTGGCAGACAGTGACGATAATTGTGAAGCTTGGTTGAGGTGGAGGAGTCAGATGGAGGGATATTTCCCTTACTGCTAAATGATAAACTAGCAATTGGCTAAGCCCTCAAGAGTTAACTCTCTTAGGCCATGGCTACACTGGCACTTTACAGCGCTGCAACTTTCGCGCTCAAGGGTGTGAAAAAACACCCCCCTGAGCGCTGCAAGATACAGCGCTGTAAAGCGTCAGTGTAATCAGTGCCGCAGCGCTGGGAGCGTGGCTCCCAGCGCTGCAAGCTACACCTGTAAGGGATGTGGTTTACGTGCAGCGCTGGGAGAGCTCTCCCCCAGCGCTGGCGCTCCGACCACACTCACACTTCAGCGCTCCCGTAGCACTGCCGCGGCAGCGCTTTGAAATTTCAAGTGTAGCCATACCCTTACTCTACAAGGCAGCAGGAATGGAGGGAGATATGCGCATTTTAAGCACACTTCCTTATTAATTAGATCAGCTTGCTGAGACCACAGCTGCTGCAAGCTCTCTCTGTCCTGAGCCCTGGTGTGTCCCCCCTGCTCTATGGAAGATGGGGTAAGTGGGATGCAGGAGCAGGGGGGAGGGGGACATCCTGACATTAGCCCCCCTCTTCCTTCCCTCTTCCCCCCACCCCCTCCGCACAGCAAGCGGGAGTCTCAGGGAGCAGCTCCAAGGCAGAGGGCAGGAGCAGCACATGGCAGTGACGGGAGGGACAGCTGCAATTGTTAGCCTGCTGGGCAGCTGCTTCACAGGGAACTTAGGGGAGCGGGAAGCTGATTGATAGGGGGCTGCCGGTCCACCCTAGTTCCAAGCCCCCACCAGCGAGCTGCAACGGTCTGCTCTTCCTGCAAGCCGTGGACAAAGCAGGCGGCTGCCAAATTACATTAGAAGGGAGCATTGCACAACTTTAAACAAGCATGTTCCCTAATTGATCAGCAGCATAACAACAAAACAATGTTAACCAGGACAACTTTAAGTGAGGAGTTACTGTATTTCTATAGCAGTAGCAGGTAAGGAATGCCTAAAGGGTTCAGGATGCTTTGTACAAACAAATAATGCAAAGGCAGTTCTTACCCCAGAGACCTCACCATGTAAGATTCAGATAATATACAGGAAGTGAATAAACAGGTAAGATGGAATGGGGCAGGGGGACTAGAGGAGGAGGTATCAGTAGATGCATGTGCAGTTGCATAAATCCTTAGTAGTCAGAGCAGTTACAAGTGGTCACCAGCCCAACCAGTGCCAGATTAGCTGCCCTATATACAGGAAAAGGAATAATAGAAAAGGGATGATGGAAGCTAAATCCCATCCCTTCAGTATGGATCATTTGCCTTTACGTCCCTGTTTGTTTTGGCGTGGAGGGATACAGGGTGGTTTACCAGCCAACAAGACATAAGCAGTTGTCAATTTTATCTGCAGGCATGTTGCATTGCAAAATACATTTAAATATGCTTGCAAACAATAGTTGTAATGTAAGCTGTTTCAGGCCTTCAACCTCTTTTTTTTTTTACCAGCTGGTGCTTTTATTACAGTAGCACTTAGAGATCTCAACCAAGATCGAAGCCCCATTGTGCTACATACTACAGGAGACAGTCGCTGCTCTGAAGAGCTTACAGACTAAATGTAGGAGGGAGAAAAGGGAAACAGAAACACAGAGGTGAAATGACTTGTACAAGGTCATATAGTAGGTCAGTGGCAGAAATGAAACTAGAACCCAGAAGCCCCGTCCCGCCAGTCTAACTCCATTAGAGCACACTGCTAATTTGCCTATTGACGCATTAATTGTTTAAAAAAATTCAATTTAGAGACTGTTAATGTAATAAAAATCTGATTTGATTTTAACAGCAGTGAGGAGCTGATGAGCAGGGAGAGTATTCGGCGGTCAGTGTGAGGTACTGTTTGGAAAAAATATTAGGCTGCATGATGTTAGATCGCCAATATCTGAAAGGTTAAAATCAAGTTGGCAACAAATTGTAAGAAATTGTAAGAAATCCCCCTTGTAAGACCAAATCCCATCACACACACTGCCCATCTGTCTGTCTGTCCCATCTGATCTGCACTTTATGTGGATAAAATAAAAGAAAAGGAAAAGATGAGATACCTGGGGAATGAAGCAATAACTAATGCACACAGGCTTGGAAAATCCATATAACATTTTTTTCCTTTGGAAGTGAGTGAAGGTCACTGAGTTCCTTTAAGATTAATTCCCTTTTTAATATTCCAGTTCTCCCAGATGCCATCTAATTGTTTCTTCAAATGACCACAAATATCGACTCCGAGCCAAATGGCATATTGCACATCTGTCAAAACAACAATTCACTGCTGCGTTGTGTTGTTTACAAAGCACGGCCACAGCTTTTTTGGCTCGCGTTTGCTTCTCGCTCTGTGTGCTCGTTACTTTTCCTAATACTGTTGATTCTTTCATTGATGTCATTTGTATAGAAGAGGATGCCCCAAGATGAACAGCACGGTCAGCTGTGGCAAACCCCAGCTTTGCTCCCAGAGATTAATATACCTGTTTCCACACTCCTGGGGATATAGCAGCCAAGTCAAAGCCAGGAGAAGAGGAGAGAGACAAAACTTGGAGGGAGTAGGGGCTAAAATGGGTGCAAGCCACCTTTTGTGCTCTGTCAGTTCTGGGCAGCTCCCATGGCTGGAGAAGCTCCTGGGGGGCTGACATTACAATGGCCTGACTGGACTGTCCCATGGGCCACAGTGCCGCCTGGAATCTCTGCAGCGCTATGCTATAGCCTTATCTGAGGCATTCCATGCCCATTACTCTCCTTCCCGCCCACCTCCATAGACTTTAAGGTCAGAAGGGACCATTGTGATAGTTTAGTCTGACCTCCTGTACAATGCAGGCCACAGGATCTCACCCACCCACTCTGTAACAAACCTCTAACCTTTATCCGAGTTATTGAAGTCCTCAAATAGTGGTTTAAAGACCTCAAGGTGCAGAGACTCTTCCGGTAAGTGACCTGTGCCCTATGCTGCAGAGGAAGGCGAAAAACCTCCAGGGCCTCTGCCAATCTGCCCTGGAGGAAAATTCCTTCCCGACCCCAAATATGGCGATCAGCTAAACCCTGAGCATGTGGGCAAGACTCACCAGCCAGGACCAGCCAGTTCTCTGTAGTAACTCAGATCCCACGCCATATAACATCTCATCACAGACCACTGGGCATATTTACCGCTAATAATCAAATATCAATTAATTGCCAAAATTAGATTATCCCATCATACCATCCCCTCCATAAACTTATCAAGCTTAGCCTTGAAGCCAGATATGTCTTTTGCCCCCACTACTCTCCTTGGAAGGCTGTTCCAGAACTTCACTCCTCTGATGGTTAGAAACCTTTGTCTAATTTCAAATCTAAACTTCCTAGTGTCCAGTTTATATCCATTTGTTCTTGTGTCCACATTGGTACTAGGCTTAAATAATTCCTCTCCCTCCCTGATATTTATCCCTCTGATATATTTATAGAGAGCAATCGTATCTCCCCTCTGCCTTCTTTTGGTTTGGTTAAACAAGCCAAGCTCTTTGAGTCTCCTTTCATAAGATAGGTTTTCCATTCCTTGGATCATCCTAGTAGCCCTTCTCTGGACCTGTTCCCATTTGAATTCATCCTTCAGAATGCCTCCTACTCCAGGGGTTATGGCCATCTCCTGCAGTGCCTGTTGGTTGTGGATCCTCCCTGAGCAGGAGCCAGGGCTTTTAGAGCTCATTTATGGTGACTCAGACGGTACCAGTGATGCTGTTAAAGACATGTGGTGTGTGCGGCTAATCAGCTGGACACAAGCTCCTAGTATGATGCTGTGGCCAAAAAGGGCAAATGCAGTCCTGGGATGTGTAAAGAGGGGAAATTTGAGTAGAAGTCCAGAAGTTATTTTACCTCTGCATTTGGCACTGGTGCAACTGCTGCTGGACACTGCAGCATTCTAATAGCCACAGCTCAAGGAGAGAGAGGGTTCAGAGAAGAGCCACAAGAACCATTAGAAGATTAGAAAACATGCTTTATAGTGGCAGACTCCAGGAGCTCAATCTGTTTAACTTCACCAAGAGAAGGTTGAGAAGTGATTTGATCCCTGTTTCAAGTACCTACATGGGACAGAAATTCGATAATAGAGGCCTGCCCCCCTGTGTCTCAAGACTCCCTCTCTCAACCTGTCAGGCTTTCATACTGTTAGGTATTGGCATCTGCCAGGTTTATTATCCTGTGTGATTTCTATGCCCATATAGATTGTGGCTCTTCAGGGCTAACATGGGAATCTCATGGTCGCCATGGCAACCCTGGTCCTGTCCCAGCTAGTTTTGGACTGCTGTTTTGTGTGTGCCTTTATTTAAAGTTATAACAATGCCAAATGCTCTTCTCCTGCTTCTGCCTTCATCCACCCTAGGCCCTCTGAAAGTCCAGGTGATCTGTGATTGTATGAGCCTCTATCAAATGCAGCTGGAAGACATTAGAGAGTACAGTAAATAGACTTCTGCACGCCTCCTGTGGGAGTCGTGGGTTTAAAATAGGGCCAAATCTCGGCTCCATTTCTCTGACGGGATCTTAACCTCTGATATTGCCTAATTATTAGCGTTATCCTTTTCCTGTGGGTGCAACACAGAAATATCTGCCCTGCCTTCCAAACTTGGCTCTGATACTTGACAGCTCGAAACTGGAAGAGCTAGGAAGTAACCTAAGAGTAATTACTTATCATGAATCAGGATTTAAATGAACAATTACTTTACCCAGAATACCACCCAAAATCTCTACCACCCACAACCATGCCCTCTTCTGCAAGCTCATTATCTTTAATGGAACAACAGAAGAATAGGAAGCAATGCTCAAGCATGTAACATTTCAACCAAACTTTCAAGTTATTACAAGCCCTAGATTGGTTCCTTCTGAAGCAAAGTATAAAGCAGTGTGAAATGTTGGCAGCTTTTCCACACAGCTGCTTAATCTGGGATTCATATTGTCAGTTGGGTAGACTGATGGAAAGGAGACGTCCTTCAGACTGATGCAGTGACTTGTTTTTCCATGGGCACTGGACACATGGTTTGGCTACGTATATTTTGTATTTTTCAGCTTTGTACTGTCTTACCCAGATATCCTTCTGTAGATGTGTGCTAAATCAATACTTACTGTTGTATTAATTCAGATGCAATAAATGGATCCAAAGAATCAAAGGTGTTAACATGCCCTTGAAACGGTCTGACGCTAAATGGTTTTAGACAGGATTTGGGGTTTGGTAATACAGAGCTCTCAGCCTGCTTCGTATCATGGCAAACACACCATTAACATCCCATTTTTAACAGCATCCCCTGTTCCCTTTTCCTTTAGCTGGGGAGTTTTTTAGAAAGAAATCCCCCTTGTTTGACAGTCTCTTAGATCAGTAGTTCTCAAACTACAGCTTCCACTTGTTCAGGGAAAGCCCCTGGCAGGCTGGGCTGGTTTGTTTACCTGCCGGGGCTGCAGGAAGGGTGGCCAGCACGTCCCTCGGCCCGCGCCGCTTTCCTGGCTTAGATGGTATGAAAGATGGTAATAATAACTTTCCTTTTGGGGAAAAGAGATGTAGTGAGTTGAAATGGGCTGGAGCTGTCGCTGCTGCTGCTGCTATTGTTAAAGTCTGATCCTGTTACCTAGAAGACCAAACAAGACAAACACACACAAAGGGGAGAGAAAACAATGGCAAAGATAGAAAATTCAGCTTTTGTCTCGGGTGCCGACTCTCACATGCAACCTTCGCTGCTGGAAAAACACAGGCCCAGCACGTGGTCTGATCTGCTGCTCTGAGACCTGGCAAACTCGTACCAGCATTGGACTGGGTTCAGGCTTTGCTGTTATCTCCCTCTCTGGTCACAGATGTACAGCAATGTTGCAAAATCTACAGTGTTGGCTGGGTAAGCCAGACTCTTACTAGACAGAAAGGAAAAGAAAAGGGATAGGAAAGAAAATAAAGAAGATGGGGGAAGTAAAAGGACACATGGGTTGTGGGGGGGCGACAGAAGGGAGAGACAGTCTGGCATCCCAGGTGGTGTTTGGGATTTGGCTGGAACTGGTGGAGTTGGCAGTGTCATCCTGTGGCCTAGGCTGGTCAGGGACAGGGCATCTCTCAGTATTAGGATGAAGAAGGCACAAGGGTATCGTACAGATTCCCAAGATCCCAGGAGATGGTGGGCTTGTCAGCCACGTTGATGAAACTCACTCCTTCCCTTGCTCTTGTCTTTTAAGAAATAGCCGGCTTTCCCCAAGTCTGTCTGTCTCACTGTCAAAACCTAGTCCCAGATTTGGACCTTAGCGTCCAAAATATGGGGGTTAACATGAAAACCTCCAAGCTTAGTTACCAGCTTGGACCTGGTACTTGCTGCCACCACCCAAAAAATTAGAGTGTTTTGGGGCACTCTGGTCCCCCTGAAAAACCTTCCCTGGGGACCCCAAGACCCAAATCCCTTGAGTCTCACAACAAAGGGAAATAATCCTTTTTCCCTTCCCCACTCCAGGTGCTCCTGGAGAGATATACAGACACAAGCTCTGTGAATCTAAACAGAGGGACTCCCCCCTCCCCGTTTTCCAGTCCTGGAGAACAGAATTACTGAGAGTTAATTTCTCTTCCCCCCCCCTCACCCAGAGGGTATGCAAAGTCAGGCGAATAAATCTAACACACACAGATCTCCCTCTGACTTCTTCCTCCCACCAATTCCCTGGTGAGTACAGACTCAATTTCCCTGAAGTTTCCCAGTAAAGAAAAACTCCAACAGGTCTCAAAAAGAAAGCTTTATATAAAAAAGAAAGAAAAATACATACAAATGGTCTCTCTGTATTAAGGTGACAAATACAGGGTCAATTGCTTAAAAGAATATTGAATAAACAGCCTTATTCAAAAAGAATACAATTCAAAGCACTCCAGCAACTATAGACATGTAAATACCAAAGAAAATAAACCACATAACTCACTATTTGATCTCTTTGTCCTTACACTTGGAAACAGAAGATTAGAAAACAGAAATCACTTCTCAAAGCTGAGAGAAAAGCAGGCAGACAGACAAAGACTCAGACACAAACTTCCCTCCACCCAGAGTTGAAAAAAAATCCTGTTTCCTGATTGGTCCTCTGGTCAGGTGCTTCAGGTGAAAGAGACATTAACCCTTAGCTATCTGTTTATGACACTCACTCCCTCTTTGTTTTTTTAATAAGGACTTCAGAAGGGAGCGATGGATGGAATAGCCCAACCTCTCATCATTGTGTCCACGAATTAGGCCCAATTTCTAACATTAACTGTGGGCCATCGATTTCTGGTTCCACACTCTTCTTGTTTACCCAGCCATGATCTTAACACAGTTCTTGAGTTATAGCAGGAGGCCTTTTTGTTTCAACTGATTCAGTCTTTCTGTCTCCCCTTCGCACCTTTTCCCATCAACTTTTGTCAAGATAGGTTATTGTGACATTTTATGAACTTTCACTCCTCACAGTTGAGTTCACAATTAGGGTACATTTGTAGGCCTAATTATGACAACATAATAAACATAATAAAGGGTGAGCTTTTCAAAATCATTTAGCATTGTATCATTTGCCAATCTTAGGTGTTCAAAACACACTAGTCAGACCCCCCCCAAATCATTGGATTGTTTTAAAAATCATGAGATTTAACAAAAATAATACATTTTAGGTTCTTTTTCTTGGCTTTCTGGTTTCTGAGCATTTTTGAGTGCACTGGAATCACATTTTCAAGTTCTTCTTCGCAACTATGAGGGCTGATGAAATCTGAGATTCTCAGGTAATCACATGACTCCAGGAGTTGGGGCTCTAAGAAAGAAAACAAATATTGTAAGACTTATGATAAAACCATGAATGTTGTCAACACTGCATTTGCTTAAATTTCCTCCAGTAGAGTCTATTTAAACTCCCATTGGCTTTAATGGGAGCAGAATTAGGCTAATATTGAGTGGTTTTAAAAATCACAGACAAAACTACTAGGAAAATGGAGTGTGTTTGTGAAAACGAGTGGAAGCTAGATACTGAGGATTACATGTCTGTTTTGGTCCAGTATTGTAGTGGTGGTTGGCGGGGTGAGTAAATCCTTTTCCAGTCCAGAAAATGTTAAACTTGCACAATTAATCCTGCTTTTCATCATGATGTCGTGGAGAGACGGTGCAGAGGCAGAAAGAACAGAACCGCTAAACATTACTGAACGCTTAACTGGCTTATATTTGTGGTTTAGTTCATTGACAGGCCTTCTTATTGATTGATAGACTTTGAGGTCAGAAGGGGCCATTAGATCATCTAGTCTGATCTCCTGTATAACACAGACAATTAAATTTTACCCAGTTATCCCAGTACTGAACCTAATAGCTGGTGTTTGGCTAAAGCATCTCTTCCATAAAGGCATCCAGTGTTGATCTGAAGATATCAAGCACTGGAGAATCTACCACTTCACTCAGTAGCTTGTTCCAATGGTTAATCACCTTCCCTCTTAAAAATGTGTGCCTTGTTTCTAATTAGAATTTGTCTGGCTTCTGCTTGCCTTGACGCCCCTTAAATGGGCCTGATTTTCAGAGGGTGGGGTTCTTAGGACTTTCTGAAAATTAAGCCCCTTTATAGTGTTTCAGACTGGACCCCAAAAACTGGAGGCACCCAAGGTCACCTGTCACTTTTTGAAAAATCAAGCCAGTTTATATATTGCAGAACATTCAGCAAAGTCAGCAGAAAGGCCCCGCCACTAACATGGTTTCTGTTCTTGCAAGCTTCTAACAATTCTAGCAAACCCTGTGGGTTTTAGTGATCCTGGGTCTTTAACCATGTTCTCTCGCTCTCCCTCGCTTTTGGGCAGTACGCCGATGATGTCACCTGTATATTTGACATGATTTGTCTGCAAATACTGAGACCATCTTTGGGGATAAAACCAATTTTTTAAGATGGACAGTTGGAATGCGTCTGCTGTGATTGCTACATCAGGGGATAACGGGTGTGTTGTCATTTATAACTTTTATTTTCACCAACCTCCTGTTCTATCTTATACCATCATTTGTCTTGTATTGGTAAATTCCCATCTGTACCCAAAATGAGTTTTCATTGCCATGTTGACTGAAAGATATAGTCAGTCTCGGTCCATTTAATCTTCATCTCTGTCAGCTGCCGTGTTCTTTTTGTCGCAAATTAAAGGAGACAGTTTGTTTACAAAAAGGCCTTTGTCGTCACTTTTATGAATATCAATTTCTCAACATTTCCTGCTTCTAGAATGATGTTCTATTGGCCTCAAACCACCTTGTTTATAATAATCACTAAGGAAGGTGTTTGTGGGTAATTTCTGGGTCCTCACAAATTCTTGTTTAGCCTGTTTTAAACATTTTAACAGGAGGGAAAACTTAAAACTCACAAGGTACAAGTTGCTGTAAAGTCAGTCATATATTTCCATGAAAGTCAAAAGCCAATATTTTCAAGCCTGGGTACTTAAAATTAGGCACCTAAATACCTTTTTAGGCCTGTAAAATGGCTGGTTTTCAGCAGCAAACTCAACAAGAACTGTGGGTGCTCCACACCAGTGAAAAAACAGGCCACTTTTATTTAAATTCTTGAATACTGATTTAGGTACCTAATTTTAAGTACCCAGCTTTAAAATATTTTGCTAAAGTCTACAGACTCAAGCTTGCTAGTTCTTTAGAACTCTTACATTTATAGATATCTCTTAAGTTGATATAAAATCCTAACAATCACTTCTCACATCATCCACTTTTGTAGAGTCTTGTTACAGTACACAACTGGATTTGTGGCAGTACCATAATTAATGATCCACACAGGACAGTATGCAGAATGCTACATGGGTAAAAGAATGAATGTTAGGTTCTTCTGGATGAATAGTGCTATATGAATGCAAGGTATTGTATGTTAATTATTATGAATGGACTAAATCCAGAGCATCTGGCTCACTTTTCATTCAGGCATATGCCTCACTGAAGTCATTATTACTAGGAGATGCATAAAAAGGTAGACTGTGACTCTTACATCAATTTCCACACTGGAGAGGGTGTAGAGAGGCCAGCAGGAATCTCCAGAAGATAATTCCTTCTGGATCTTTCAAAGGGTGCATATGCTCCTGCTCTAGGGTGACCAGATGTCCCGATTTTATAGGGACAGTCCTAATATTCGGGGCTTTTTCTTATATAGGTGCCTATTACCCCCCCCCCACCTCCTGTCCCGATTTTTCACACTTGCTGTCCGGTCACTGTATCTTGCTCTGTGTGAAGGGGCAGAGCTATGAATTTGCCCTCAGATCACTCCTTTTCAGGTAAGAAGAGTCTGCAGGTGCACTAGCAGGAAGCAATCCCTGCGCTCTGAAATACTTTTGTGCTCAGCAGAGATACAGTGGATGGGGAAAGCTCCTTGTCCCTTCTCCCCAGCCTCCTGCACATTATATAGCTGGCCACAACAGCTCCTGAATGGTTCTTGGTCAGCGGTAGGATTATTTGATGCTTGCTAATTTTACACCTAATAATTTTACATTCTTTCAAAATAGCTTTCACCTTCCAGAAAATTGCATGGCCGCTCTGAAGCGAAAGGGATAACACACGGCAATAACTGGAAAAATGTAACGCATATAACATTGGAAATAACAGCAGTGTACAGATATGTTTGTAAAAGGTTATGATTTAGAGATGCTCCCTCATAAAGGACAGTATTATGAACATAACAAATTGGAGATGTGCCTGGAAGGTGGGGGTTGAGAACCCTGCATGGCTATGCACAGCAGTTCACCAGAGAGGCTTTTCCAGTTTGTTTTGTTAATGTTTTATTCCTTTCTCATTCATTGGTTTGTTATTTAATAAACCCCAAGATTGTTACATGGTGTCAAAAGTGCTGCATAAGAAGGAAACTGCAGTCATTTTGAAGTTAGCTCCTGTGTTTGCAACTGAAAGCAGAGACAAAGGGAGGCATGGGAAAAGCATGTGGCGCACCAGGCATAGAGGCTTTTGCATGTATTTGGTGAGCACAATAGTAGCTTGACTAGCTTAAGAAGGGGAAAAAAGCCAAAAAAATTGATGTATTGCAACCTCCTTCCAGTGTGCAATTGTCAAGCAATGTTGCAGAAAACTGGAAAAATTTGAACTGTATTTAGCAGCCATAGGAGCAGAGGAGAAAAATGATAAAGTGAAATCAATCTTTTTGCATGTTGTTCGGGAGGAAGCACTGGATATTTACAACAATTTTAAGTTTGACGAAGGAGAAAGCATGAAGTTTAGTAAAATGCTGACTAAGTTTGAGGAGCATAGCGTGCCAAAAAGGAATGAAACCTTTGAGAGACAGAAATTTGTTACATGCATATAAAAAACTGATGATCCAATAGAGCAATGTGTCACAGAATTAAGGAAACTCAGTTAAACCTGTTGGTGAACTGACAGAATCTTTGGTCAGAGATAGAATCATTTGTGGCATTAAAGACTGCTCTGTGAAGGAGACTTAATTTTAGAAAAAGTTCTCCAAATATGCAGGGCAGCAGAAACTGTGGAAACATAAGCCAAAGAGCTGAAGCCACCAGAAGAGGTTATCCATATACAAAGTATAAAAGAATATAGCTAGAATAGGTCAAATCAAAGAGTGGAGCCATCCGCTATGAAAACAGCTGCTGGGGGAAGACTGGGTACAGATGCTCGTGTGGAAGGTATGGATGACAGCATGGCCCCAAACAGTGTGTTACCTTTAGGGAAACTCTCTTATAAATGTGGAAAAAAATGTCATTTTGCAAAATGTGCAGATCCCTGATGCAGAAAAGCCAAGTGTATTCAGTTAAAGATGCTCTGGTTGAAGAGTTTGTCATAGATACATTGGGGTCTAGAAAGGCTGATGAGAGGGACTGGATACTGCCTATGGCAGTGAATGGAACAATTAATCCACTGAAACTGGACACAGGAGCTCAGGTTAATATTCTGTCTGAACAAGATTGTGAGAGACTAAAAATAAGACTGAAACTGGGACCAACAAAAATAAATGTAACTAGTTATTCTGGGACAAATATACCAGTGAAGGTGGGGTGCATTGCTAGCATCAACCATAAAAACGCCGTGTACGGGCTCCCTTTCATTGTAGTGCCAAAGGAGATGACATTAATTTAGGCCTGGCTATCTGTCTGGTAAAACAGGTTCTCTCACTACAAGATCATACTGACCCTGGCTATGAGGCATTCTTTCGGGAGTATTATGACCCAATCTGGATAAACAAGCAGGTTCCTCCAGTTCTCCATCCATGTAGAAAGGTGCCATTTGTGCTCAGTGATAAACTCAAGGCTGACCTTGCAAGGATGGAAGCAATGCAAGTACTAAAATAAAATAAAAAATAATTTAACAATAAAATAAAATGAGGAATCAACAGAATGGGTGAGCTCCCTCATCACTATGGAGAAAAGTAACGGCCAGCTACATGTATGCTTAGGTCCCAGAGACCTCAACAAGTCTATAAAAAGAGAACATGTAAAGTTACCAACCAGAGAAGAGATTATAGCTCAATTTGCAAATGCTCAATATTTCAGTAAATTGGACGCATCCTCAGGTTTTTGGCAGCTAAATTTAATGGAAGAATGCTCAAAGCTGTACGCATTTAACCCCCCATTTGGAAGATACAGATTGTTATGCTTACCTTCTGCATAGCTTCAGCACCAGAAGTGTACCACAAAACCATACACGTGATCTATGAACATATTAATGTTGTTAACTCAATGGATGACATCATCATCTGGGGCTCAATGAAAGAGGAGCAGGACTTCAGGGAGTCCTGGATGCAACTAGAGTTGCAAACCTCAAAGTAAATAGGGAGAAATATGTTTTAGGAGTTACAGAATAGACTTCTGTTAGGGACATTATTTCCAATGAAGGTGTAGAACCTGATAAGAGGAAGATTTCAGCCACTGAAATGATGCCACATCTCCAGTCAAAGAAAGATGTCCAATGGTTCCTGGTTAATTATCTTGGAAAATTCCTACCTAATCTTATCTACTAAAGCAGCAGTTTTGAGAACTCCGAGAGAATGAAAATGAATGCTATTAGGGTGCCAGAACAGAAGGAATCATGGGAAGGTTTAAAACAACAATGGATACAAGAAGCAGTGTTGAAGCTCTATGCACCAGGAAGGTCTTTTAAAATTTCAGTAGCTGCTTTACAGTCTGGGTTAGGTACAGTGATTTTGCAGAAGCATGAGGATTGTTGGCAACTAGTGGCATATGCACCCAAATCACTGATGGAGGCAGAAACCAGATACATACAGATTGAGAAGGAGCTTTTAGGAATACTGTTTGCCTGTGAGAGATTCAATCAGTATATTTATGGTCAGACAGTGGAAGTTGAAATGGACCACAAGCACCTGATAGTTTTATGCAGCAATCCAATAAATGATTGTACCTTAAGGATTCAAACAATCATGATAAAGCTGCAAAAGTATGATTTGGTTGTGACCTATATGCCCAGTAAATTCGTGTTAAATGCAGATGCACTTTCCAGAGCAGTGTCTTCCATGAAGCCAGAGAAGACTTTAGAGACAGAGATGCAAGCCTATGTATAGTTGATTTTAAAGTCAATTCCCATAGCTAACAGGAAACTGCAACAAATAAGAGAGGAAACAGAGAAAGATGAATCATTGGGAATACCTAAAGAAGTGATAATTAAAGGGTGGCTTGAAGAAATAAGCAGTTGCTGTCCAAAGATAAAAGTGACTATTGGAACTGCAGACATGAACTTACTGTGATAGATGGGGTGATTTTCAAAGGCAGTAAGGTTGTAATTCCAATAAGCTTCTGAAAAGAAATGTTACAAAAGATCCATGAGGGTTATTTAGGAATTGAGAAGTGCAAACAACAAGCATGAGAGGTGCTGTATTGGCTGCGAATCAATCACGATATTACTAATGTGGTAAGAAACTGCTTTTCATGCTTGAAATACAAGCCATGCCAACAGGCAGAACCGCTGAGACCTCATCCTGTTCCACAAAGGCCTTATGAGAAGGTCGGCACTGATTTATTTTCCTGGCAATCAAAGAATTATTTAATAGTCAGAGATTATTATTCTCTGTAGCCAGAAATTTTCACACTGCACTGTACCAATAGTAAGCCAGTGATAGCTGACAGGAAGGAAATCTTCTCCAGACATGGAATTCCAGGTGAAGTCTTCATCGATAATGGGCCTCAATTTCCCAGTGCAGATTTTTGGCAATGTGCTATAGATTGGGATTTTTATCACAAAACATCAAGACCAATTTACCCCCCATCAGATGGATTTGTGGAAAGGTCTATACGGATAGGAAAGAACCTTACGAAAAAGGCTTTTGACATTGGGGCTGATTTGTATAAAAGCATTGCTGGTTTACTGAACTACCTCCCTGGAGAATGGCTTTCCTCCAGTTCAGTTATGAATGGGAAGAAGGATCAGATCTAATTTAACAATAAGTTGCTGAAATCTCATGACAATGAAACCATACAGAAGATGAAAGAAAATCAGAAGTAGAATCAGAAATATTATTTTGACAAAAGGGCCTGTGATCTCCTATCTCTTAACCCAGGTGGTTCTGTGCCTGAGGAATCACACCTCTAATATTTGGGGCCAAAGGGGCACCATTAAAGAACAGCTGCATCCAAGGTCTTATGTAGTCCAGACAGCCCAGGGGGACACATTTTTATGTAATCGAAGGGATCTACGAGTAATCCTGGAAAGTTCCAACACATTGACAGTAGATGTGGACTCTGGAATTTCCCATCTGACTGATCCTTTATCATCAACAGACAAAGGAGAAACTGTCATGAAACAAGAGAACAACTCAGACTCTAATGAAAGGCTGATACTGAGAAGATCAGAGTTGGAGATTAAACGTCCTGAAAGACTCATAGAGACTTGCTAACCTGCCTGGAGAAAAGGTATTTGAGGTACTTGAGTCGTAAAGAACCACTTGAGAGTGATATACTGGTAACCTCTCCTCTCTAGGTAGTTGGGTTTAAGGAAATCTACTATGTGGCTTGAGAATTTAATTCATGTGTTATTAGATAGTTGTTTGTTTTTCCTTAAGAGGGAAGATGTAGAGATATGTTTGTAAAAAGTTATAGTTTAGAGATGCTCCCTCAAAAGGGACAGTATTATGAACATAGGAATTTGGAGATGTGCCCTGAAAGTGGGTATTGGGAACACCACCTTGACTGTGCGCAGCGGCTTGCTAGAGATGCTATCCAGCTTGGTAAAGATTTTTTTCCTTTCTCATTCACTGGTTTGTTATTTAATGACCCCAGGACCGTTACAAGCAGTTCTACTTTTCATCTGATACACAGCACAGGCAAATAATACATGCTACAGGCCTGCTGGGTGATCTTGGGCAAATCACTTCCCCCTCTCTGTGCTTCAGTTTCCCCATTTGTAAAATGGAGATGATAATACTGCCCTTCTTTATAAAGTGCTTTGAGATCTACCGATGGAAACGGCTAGATAAAAGGTAGATGATTAATATTTTTATAATAAATATTTAATTCATTTTAATTGATTTTTCTTTTTCAGAGCTATGCTGTGTTCTTTGCTTCTCTCTAGGGAATAGTCCATCTGGGTCGTGTGTGTGTGTGTGTGCATCTTTGCCCCACAGTCCACTTCCAGCCTTTGTCCTAATTAATCCTCAGAAAAGTTTTTCAAGTGCTCTGGTTTTGTTGTGGGTGATTCTACTCCATAAGCCAGAATCTGCTCCCTTTACTCATGTTGGGTAGCACCATACTCCGCTGATTTCAATGACATGACTCCTGGGTAATGGTTGCACAACCTAACCCAAATCTGGCTCTAAATATTGATTTCCCTTTTTCATACTTAGCTGTTTAGGAAACTGCTGTGTTATTTCTTCCATAATCACTACACCCTGTTCCTTAGTAAACTATGTATTTGTAGAGGGAAATATTTTCTTTTTCCAACATCCAGCTACTAACAGTCTGGCAATGACTAAGTGGTGTGATATGAAGTCACTATTCCCTTGGATTCTTTAATTATCTACCCAAAAGTCCCAAAAGAATCACTAATGGATCCTCTGGCAATCTGCACTATACCCAACTATTAACACCAGTTGTGTCCGGATCTTATTCCAGTAATCTTGAAAGACCAAGCAATTCCAGCAAATATGGAGGATGTCCTTCTTTTCATTACATTCCCACCAGCATCATTCTGCTCCCAGCCCTCAAGATCTTTTATCACCCCACTGATACAGTAGTTGTAAACAGTTCTCTTTTGTGGCCTGTATCAAAACCCATCAAAGTCAACAGGAGGCTCCAATGCGTTATGGTGTAGGCCCTTGTTTTTCTACAAAAACAGGAAACTGGGCTATTGCTCCAAATTGAATGCCATTCTTCCTGTTTAGATCCTTGTCCTGGCCATCCTGTGCCTTATGCATAAAACCCGTCTTCCTCTTTGGGTATGTCTGCAGCTGGAGATGTAACTTCCAGCTTGAGCAGTTGTTCATGTGCTCATTTTGATCAAGCTAGCATGCTATAAATAGCAATATAGCAGCAGCCGTATAGGTGGCAGGACAGGCTATCCCCCTGAGTATGTATCTAGGATCTTAGGGGCTTGTATTCAGCCCATGCTGCTGTGAGTATAAAATCCTACTAGTGTCCAACTGTTAGGGAAGAACTTTGAACATAAGAATGGCCATACTGGGTCAGACCAAAGGTCCATCCAGCCCAGTATCCTGTCTTCCTCCAGTGGCCAATGGCAGGTGCCCCAAAGGGAGTGAACTTAATAGGTAATGATCAAGTGATCTCTCCCCTGCCATCCTTCTCCACCCTCTGACAAACAGAGGCTAGGGACATGAATCCTTACCATCCTGGCTAATAGCCATTAATGGACTTAACCTCCATGAATTTATCCAGTTCTCTTTTAAACGCTGTTATAGTCCTAGCCTTCACAACTTCCTCAAGCAAGGAGTTCCACAAGTTCACTGTGCACTGTGTGAAGAAGAACTTCCTTGTATTTGTTTTACACCTGCTGCCCATTAATTTCATTTGGTGAATTACATTTGATCTGACAACATTTTACACTCAATTTGTGCTCACTGTGGAAATGCTTCCACAAGGTGCAATGCAGAAGACAAACATGCCTACTATCACTGGGGAATAAATCCACACGCTATGTAAAGGCAGACACTCGTGGGCTAAAAACAGGGCTTCTTTCTGAATGTAGCACACCCAGTGAGGAAGGGGAGTGGATCCAATTGTAACTACATGGAAACTGAAGTAGGTGGACTGTAACTCCCTGCAATAGGAAGATAACACTGTTCTCACAGCACAGGGAGCCATAACCGTTTTAGTCGGGAGAGTTAAAGAATTGTACACTTAATAGTTTTTATGCTTCGGTCGTTGCATTTCCTGGTGTATTATTTGGAATAGTCTCTTCTCCCACATAGCCACATCCTCTGGATTTATAAAAAAAATGCTGTTAGAAGTCAGGTGATTAAAATGGCAGCAGTTTGGTGTGGCGGATATAGTTATGAGGACAAAGTGCCTTTGCTGATTGATTTTCAAAGCGAAGGCCAATTGTCTTTATATCGCTCAATGTATTTTACATCATTTATCTATTTTAACTACTATTACTTGAAATATACTCACCTTGATTCATGATTACACATTACAGCTGGTGAAAAATGGAAGAGGTAAATTCTAGAGGAATGAGTAGTGTTTCAAAACAACAGCTCCTTTAAAGCCCTGGCTGCCACTTGTGTTTTAAAATTGTACTGGTGCTTTTTACAAGCCATGGAATGCAGTTTGTCAGAGTAATCATCTTCCCAAATCGGTCATTACCAAAGTTAATGACCTGTTTATTAGAACAGCAACCTTGGCTTTGCCTCATGCTGTTAATTAACAAATCTGTCATTAACTGCTGGTAGCCATGAACATTTGGGGGGTGGGGTGGGGTTGGAGCAATAATGCATCAATAATTATGGCACAGTAAAATTGATATCTCTGCAGATCAGCAAGACCACAAAACTTGTGCTAGGCTCTCACTCTCTGGACAGTTTTAGTGTTATGCCAAACCCACGCTGTTAGCACGTGCCATTTATGGAGTGAAACAAGGGTGAAAAGTGTGGTGCGGTGTAAAATGTTCAGAAGTGCTGAAGTGACTTAGGAGCATATGGGGCAGATTTACAAAGTACTTAGGTGTCTAAAGATGCAAAGAGGCATCTAGTGAAATTTTCAAAAGTGCCTAAGGCCCATAGTCTCAAAGATATTTAGGCATCTAAGACCTACTGGTTTCAATGGGAGTTAGGCACCTAGGTACTTTTAAGGATCTGGGCCTCAGTGCCTAATTCCCATTGCTCCTAGGTGCTTTGTAGATTCCACTAGACACTAGTCTGTATCGTTAGGTACCTAAATACCTTAGAGTATTTAAGTGCCGAACTCCCTGGCACAGGGACATAGCTATGTCACAAGCGGGCTGGAATTTAATTTGATTCCTCATGTGAAGAAACTGAAGCAAGTCATGTGACAAAACCAGGGCTCTGGGGAGGTGGAAAACAGAGGCCTGTGGTCAGTCGTGGGGAACTGCAGAGTGAAGTTCTGGGAGAGAGGGTCTCCTATAGTGGTCTTTGGAGAAGGGAGTTGGAGGTTGGGTAAGAAGACCCAGATGAAAATTTAGCTTTCCTTTTAGGAAGGATGCAAAGAAGGCAGGCCAGGCCTTCCATTTTCTTCGAGTGCTTGGCCAGCAGAAAGGGACAGTCCCTCAAGGATAAAGGGCTGTGCCCGGTTAATGGATGTGGGTGGAAAGGTTTTGGTGTCTGTATTTTTTTTGTTTTTCTTTTTTTGGAACGGTGCAATGACAAACTCAGACCTCGAAGGGCTGTGAATTGGACAAGATAGACTGTGTGGAGTTTTTACAGGGCCCTGAAGAGGGAAAACGGAGGCAGGGAGCTACAGAATGACCTCTGGCCATGAGGGAGTGCTCAGAAGGCATCTGCCATGTCACATTTCCATTGAAATAAGTAGCAGTTAGGTGCCACGTTACTCTTCAGGATCTGGGCCTTAGTGACTGTTGAAGCTGAAAAAGATTCTGTGACCCCAAACAATTTGCATTGATTCAGCTGTGTTGTTCTTCCCATTCCTAACGAGGACACACTTTATGGTAGGACTTTTCAAAGCTCTCAGCATTGGCCTGATTCTGCTCCCACTGAAGTTTCCCCCAGCCCCTTGAAGTAAATGGCGAATGTCTTTGTGACTGCAGTAAGAACAGAAGAACGGCCATACTGAGTCAGACCAAAGGTCCATCCAGCCCAATATCCTGTCTACCAACAGTGCCCAATGCCAGGTGCCATTAATGGACTTAACCTCCATGAATTTATCTAGTTCTATTTTAAACGCTGTTATAGTCCTAACCTTCACAATCTCCTCAGGCAAGGAGTTCCACAGGTTGACTGTGCACTGTGTAAAGAACTTCCTTTTATTTGTTTTAAATCTGCTGCCTATTAATTTCATTTGGTGGCCACCAGTTCTTGTATTATGGGAATAAGTAAATAACTTTTCCTTATCCGCTTTCTCCACATCACTCATGATTTTATATAGCTCTATTCTATCCCTTGTGACAGACTGAGGCCAGTGGGGTACAGGAGTCTGGTAGAGAGCAAATATATTGGTCACTGGATGAGTAGTTTTCTGTTCCCTGAGTGACCAGAGCAGGGGCTGCGCTAGAGTAATCAGGAAACTGCTAGAACCAATTAAGGCAGACAGGCTGATTAGATCACCTGTAGTCAATCAAGGCAGGCTAATCAGGGCACCTGGGTTTAAAAAGGAGCTCACTCCAGTCAGGGAGGGGGGAAGCCAGAGGAGAGGAAGTGCGTGTGAGGAGCTGGGAGCAAGAGGCGCAAGGAGCTGAGAGTGAGAGGCTGTGCTGCTGGAGGACTAAGGAGTACAAGCGTTATCAGACACCAGGAAGAAGGTCCTGTGGTGAGGATGGATAAAGAAGATGTTTGGATGAGGCCTTGGGGAAGTAGCCCAGGGAGGTGTAACTGTCACACAGCTGTTACAAGAGGCACTATAGACAGCTGCAATCCACAGGGCCCTGGGCTGGAACCCGGAGTAGAGGGCTGGCCCAGGTTCTCCCCAAACCTCCCAACTCCTGATCAGACACAGGAGAAGCTGACCCAGACTGTGGGGAAGATCACTGAGGTGAGCAAATCTGCCAAATAAGCGCAGGATCCACCAAGGTAGAGAAGGAACTTTGTCACACCCCCTTTAATCTCCTCTTTTCCAAGCTGAAGAGTCCTAGCCTCTTTAATCTCTCCTCATATGGGACCTTTTCCAACCCCCCTAATCATTTTAGTTGTCCTTCTCTGAACATTTTATAGTGCCAATATATCTTTTTCGAGATGAGGAGACCACATCTGTAAGCAGTATTCAAGATGTGGGTGAAACATCGATTTATATAAGGGCAATAATATATTCTCCGTATTATTCTCTATCCCCTTTTTAATATTCCTAACATCCTGTTTGCTTTTTTGACTGCCTCTGCACACTGCGTGGATGTCTTCAGAGAACTATCCAAGATGACGCCAAGATCTTTTTCTTGATTTGTTGTAGCTAAATTAGCCCCTATCATATTGTAAGTATATTTTTTCCAATGTGCATTACTTTACATTTATCCACATTAAATTTCATTTGCCATTTTGTTGCCCAGTCACTTAGTTTTGTGAGATCTTTTTGAAGTTCTTCACAGTCTGCTTTGCTCTTAACTATTTTGAGCAGTTTAGTATCACCTGCAAACTTTGCCACCTCACTGTTTACCTCTTTCTCCAGATCATTTATGAATAAGTTGAATAGGATTGGTCCTAGGACTGACCCTTGGGGAACACCACTAGTTACCCCTCTCCATTCTGAGAATTTACCATTTATTCCTACCCTTTGTTCCCTGTCTTTTAACCAGTTCTCAATCCATGAAAGGACCTTCCCTTTTATCCCATGACAGCTTAATTTCTGTAAGAGCCTTTGGTGAGGCTTATCAAAGGCTTTCTGGAAATCTAAGTATACTATGTCCACCGGATCCCCCTTGTCCACATGTTTGTTGACCCCTTCAAAGAACTCTAATAAATTAGTAAAACACGATTTCCCTTTACAGAAACCGTGTTGACTTTAGCCCAACAATTTATATTCTTCTATGTGTCTGATAATTTTATTCTTTACTATTGTTTCAACTAATTTGCCTGGTACCGATGTTAGACTTACCGGTCTGTAATTGCCGGGATCAACAATAGAGCCCTTTTTAAATATTAGCGTTACATTAGCGATCTTCCAGTCATTGAGTACAGAAGCCGATTTGAAGGACAGGTTACGAACCATAGGTAATAGCTTCACAACTTCACATTTGAGTTCTTTCAGAACTCTTGGGTGAATGCCATCTGGTCCCAGTGACTTGTTAATGTTGAGTTTATCAATTAATTCCAAAACCTCCTCTAGTGACACTTCAATCTGTGACAGTTACTCAGTGAGAGCTGAGTTAGGCCAATGCTGAGTGCTTCTGAGTTCCCTGCCTTTCAGGTATTTCTTATGTTCCCTAGATCTCCCCACTTGTCTGCTCCATATGTCTAAATCTTAGATTGTGAGCTCACTGGGACATATGGTGGTGTATGTTTGTAGAACCCATGACTTGCATTCACTTTTAGAAGTGTTCAGACCAGAGATGACCTGCGCCTGCCGATAGTGGGGGTGGGCAGAGTGAGGGCAGTTGGCTTCAGCAGTGCTATGGAGCATGCTCAGTCTGTGTGAGCATGCTCAGTACAAGCCAAGCAGCAATTTGAGGGAGAGGGCATGTGACCTTGCATGTCTCTTCCCCCCATGTGTTGCCTCTGGTTCAGACATTTGCTGCACTTCTATCTGGACATGGATAGGGAGGCTTCTTCAGAACAAAGAATGGAACTTAAGTGTTTGAAATCTCCCACCAGGCAAAGGAGCCTCTTTTCCACAAGAGAGTGTTCAGGATTTAATTTGTGCGAGTGCTCATTTGTAAACAGTAAGCAACAAGGATGAATCTAAGAACAAACAAATTTTTTATGATCAAAAATGGAATGACAAGTTCCCCACCGCCTAGACCATTTCTGGCTTGGCAAAAGCTGCTGCAAATTAATCAGATCTTTGTTATTTTTAAAAGAGTTGCCAAAGCATAATCTATAATAGTGCAGTCTGACATCCTTCTCCTTTAAATGAGGGTTTGGAAATTATAACTCGGTTGAGTCATCCCCTACTTGGAGATAAATGAACTCTGCCATTCCTCACAGTTATGTATCTTGTGCTAATTATGATGTCCTAAAATAAGATGGATGAATAGGGCTTCAAAATATAGACCTCTTTGGGGCCTTTTGTGGTTCTATAGGGCTCTGTTATAAGGTGGTGTTCTTCTCAGTGACTGGTTAGTATTATAACAGTGTCTGAAGGCCTGCACTGAAATCGGGCCCTATTGTGCTGGGTGCTGTACGAACACAACACTGCCTGAAAGCAGTTAGGCTAATTAGACAAGACAGAGAAAAGGAAGTGGGGTCATCCCCATTTCAGATGTGGAAATCCTGGCCCCATTGATGTCAATAGCAACTCCCATTGATTTCTATAGGGAGCTCAACCAGTGAGATTAAGGCCCTGCTTTGTCAAAGCACCTAAATACATGTCTAACTTAAGCATGTGCAAAGTCCTATTGACTCAGCTGGGACAATTCATACTTCAGGCTGGGATTTTCAATGGAGGTGAAAGCAATTAGGTGTTCAACTCCTACTGAAATTCTCCTTCTATCAAAATCCCAGCCACGTGGGTTCCTGAATCCAGGCCCAAGTGACTTATCCCAGTCACAGCAAGGATTGGTGCAGAGCCAGGACCTCACCAATTCCACACCAGTGCCCAAACCACATGGGTCTTCTTCCTCTTCATGAAGAGTACAAAATGGTCTGGAAGCATGTGTGTCTGAAGAAGTTTGTTATTACTCTCAGAACTTGGCTTAATCAGGCCTATCAGCATGGCACGGTCCCTTAAAAACCACCTGACAACTGGATTCCTTTTTCAGCCTTTCTTGCAGGTTCATATAAGCAATACACCTTTTACCTGATAGCACAGAATATTTATGTGCCACCACAACAGCACTGTGCGTGGTGAAAGGGATGTTAACCGTTTCCATTGAGAACTAGCTAAGCATGAGCTCGGCAGAGGGGCTATGGGCAGGAATGGACATAAATATGGAGCTGCATGTGAAGATGTTATTTTCGGTGACGCCAAGTGGAGAACTGCGCAAAACAAAATTTGAAATCACAGCTGGTGATTATAACTTCAAAAAAAACATATAAATCATATTTTCAGCCCAATTTTAAAAAAGCAAAACAGTGCTGCCTTGAGAAGTAGATTTTCAAAGACCTGGTGATGCCATTTGTGTCTTTTAACATCCACCCCAAGAGATTTCCATTCTGGTGAAAAGCAGCTTTTATAGGCAAAAAACCAAAAATCTTTGATTACTCATGAATGACCCCCGGCCCAACTCCCTGAGTCATTGTGTGAATATGTAAGTTTTAAGCCTTGTAAGCTTAGTTTAAGTCCTAAAAAACCCAGTCAAATATACTTTTCTGTGGTTTGGGATTGCAAATCCCCTATTGCAGAGCTCTCCCAGTGGGTGCTGCTTTGTAGATTCCTGATTTGGTCAGCTCTGGTCTGGCTGGCGTTGTGCTCAAACAACATGCAGCACAGCTCACAGGTTAGAGCAGCTATCAGAGCTATCTGCAGCCTAAATATCATGCATTTAAACAACTAGGAGTTGAAATATATCGGAATAAAAACCCATCTCAGACGTGCCATCTTAAGGTATGCAGTGTTGTCGTAGCTGTGTTAGTCCCAGGATATTAGAGAGACAAGGTGGGTGAAGTCAAATAAAAGTCGTCAATTCACCCCCCTAGTATGTCTACACTGAAAACGGGGTGTGTGATTGCAGCACTTGCAAACATTCCCAGGCTGCTTCTAATCCAGCTGGCTCATGTGCCACTAGCTGTGAAGTCGTGCCAGCATGGCCTTCGGTGTGGCCTGTACAAGCCCACCTGGCACTCTGGATATCTATTCCGCACCGAAGTGTGTGCTGTTGTGGCGTCGCTGCTGCTGGTACACAAGCTAGCTAGTGTAAACATGCATGGGTACGTCTACACATGCTGTAATTCCACTTCTGCTTGCAGTGCGGACGTACCCCTGGAAGCAGAGATGGATATGGTCATTCTCCAGTCTGTTTTCCTGACAGTGAAGAGGCTTTTATTCTACCCTCAGGTGTGATTTTTTTACACTAAAGGTGTTACCCTAACTCTGTTCCCATTGACGCCAATGGTAAAACTTTTCAAGTGGGAGAATGTGCTCTTGAAAACCCTGCACTGTATTTTCTAATACTTTGTCCAGTCCTGTTTTAAACATCAAGTAAAGGATCTTCCACCATTTCGAATGAGAAACCATTGAATGTGGAGTCTGAAGGGTTGATTGTAATTCATTTGCTGACTGAACCATTCAGAATTTAGTGGGTTACGCTTAGAGGAGATTTATAATATTTTTTGTAATATATTGCTCAAAAAACCTCTCCTTGCTAACCAGGGACCTTACAGGCCTGAGTGCATCTGCTTTGGTTAACAAATACTGTGCCTTTTTGCTTGATTGATGGTGGATTTTAAAGAAGCAGTTGTTTTCTTGATAAATGAGTTATCATATGCATTGATCTATTACAGAATTGCAGTGGATAATTAATCACTGCCATCAGCTCATTACTGCTGTTCAGCATGTGTGAATATTCTCCAGGTGAACAGAATAAAAACGCCAGGTGGAAGGTTAATGGCGTACTTAAGATCAGGGTGAGACTATGTTGTAAATCATCCAAACAGCATTGGAAGCTGGCAAGCATTTTGGAACATCCTTTGTAAGTGCTATTCCTTAGATGGGCCTGATCCTCAGCAAGTGCAGATTGAAATATCCCTGTTGAGGTCACTGGACCCAATCCTCAGTGGGTGTAAATCAATGTAACTTCATTTAAGTCAATGGGTCAGATCCTCAGCTGATGTAAATTGGAATAGCCCTACTGAAGTTAAGGGGGCCATGGAACTTTTCAGCTTGGAAAAGAGAGAACTAAGGAGGGTCCTGACAGAGGTCTATAGAATCGTGACTGGTGTGGAGAAAGTGAATAAAGAAGTGTTATTTATCCCTGCGGCTAACACCAGAAACAGGGGTCACCCAATGAAATTATTAGCCAGCAGGTTTAAAACAAACAAAGGGAAGTACTTCTTCACACAACCCATGGTCAACCTGTAGAACTCATTGCCAGGGGATGTTGTGAAGGCCAAAAGTATAAATGGGTTCAAAAAAAGAATTAGATAAGTTCATGGAGGATAGGTCCATCAATGGCTATTAGCCAAAATGGTCAGGAATGCAACCCCCATGCTCTGAGTGTCTCTTGCCTTTGACTGTCAGAAGCTGGGAGAGGACAACAGAGGATGGATAACTCAATGATTGCTTGTTCCTTTCATTCCCTCTGAAGCATCTGGCATTGGCCACTGTAGGAAGACAGCATACTGGGCTAAACGGACCATTGGTCTGAGCCAGTATGGCCGTTCTTATGTTCTTATGATTTACACCAGCCGAGGACCTGACCCATTGTGTCAAAGCACTGAACATAATACAGGGCTGAAGAAAATGCAAGAAGTGGCTAAATGTTTGGAATAAAATGAACACACAGATGATGAGAGATTTTGTTAGGGAAGAGCTAGACCTAAATGGTTGCCAAACTATTTCATCATGGAAATAATGTCTATAATTCATAGATTCATAGATTCTAGGGTCAGAAGGGACCAATGTGATCATCTAGTCCGACCCCCTGCACAAAGCAGGCCACAGAACCCTACCCATCCACTTCTATAACAAACCCCTAACCTATCCCTGAGTTACTGAAGTCTTCAAATTGTGGTTTGAAGACCTCCAGCCGCAGAGAATCCACCAGCAAGTGACCCATGCCTCACGCTGCAGTGGAAGGTGAAAAACCTCCAGGGCCTCTGCCAATCTGCCCCTGAGGAAAATTCCTTCCTGACCCCAAATATGGCGATCAGCTAAACCCTGAGCACGTGGGCAAGACTCACCAGCCAGCACTCAGGAAAGAATTCTCTGCAGTAACTCAGATCCCATCCCATCCCATCCAACATCCCATCACCAACCACTGGGCATACTTATCTGGTGATAATCAAAGATCAGTTGCCAAAATTAGGCTCTCCCATCATACCATCCCTTCCATAAACTTATCAAGCTTAATCTTAAAGCCAGATATATCTTTTGCCCCCACTACTCCCCTTGGAAGGCTGTTCCAGAACTTCACTCCTCTAATGGTTAGAAACCTTCGTCTAATTTCAAGTCTAAACTTCCTAGTGTCCAGTTTATACCCATTCGTTCTTGTATCTACATTGGTACTAAGCTTAAATAATTCCTCTCCCTCCCTAATATTAATCCCTCTAATATATTTATAAAGAGCAAGCATATCCCCCCTCAGCCTTCTTTTGGCTAGATTAAACAAGCCAAGCTCTTTGAGTCTCCTTTCATAATGTACAGCATTTCATAGCTTTGCCAGTCTGGATTCTATCACTGGACAGCAAACAGACCTCAGAGATGAACAAATCGAATGATCAATTTATAATTAGGAGGGTGGTGAAGCACTGGAATGGGTTACCTAGGGTGGTGGTGGAATGTCCATCCTTAGAGATTTTTAAGGCTCAGCTTGACAAAGTCCTGGTTGGGATGATTTAGTTGGGGTTGGTTCTGCTTTGAGAATATGACCTCCTGAGGTATCTTCCAACCCTAATCTTCTATGATTCTATGATAATTTCCCTTCTTCCTCCTGGCAGCAGATGGGAAATGGAGATTTCTACAAGCACTTGATTATTTAATATTTTGCTGGCATGAACCAGTTTTCACATCAGTTTGTTACGGAAGGTTCTGTTCACATGGCAGCAGGATGAATATGCATTTGCTAAGAAGTCTGGAGAGTCCATCTTGAAATCATCTATCTCTGACAGTGGAGATCATAGCCCAGATCCTCAACTTAGTCAATGGAAGTTAGGGATCTAATAACCTTTGTGGATCTGGGCCCAGGTGACATGGGCCAAATTTTGCTACCAGCTATGAGCCCACAACTTCCCTTAACATCAGTGGGATCTCAGCTACGTAACTGGTGACGATGGCCCATGACTTTTTCCTCTCCTCATGTAACACAACTTCCTACTATGCTTTCCTCCTGCTTACTTGCTCCTGCTCAATCTTCTGCTCCTTTAATGTCAAAAGGAGAAGGAACAGCTCAGGAGGGAAGACCTGCGTTGCAGGTAACAATCCCAGATCATGAGGAAAAGTTAGTGATCTGGTCCTGGAGTCACAGTAGACACTGCATACCTGGAGAAATTATAACCTGTGGTGACTGCAAGAGAGTGACTCTGCTTTCAAGAGACGAGGAAAGAGGGTATTGCTGTTAAGGAACTAGCCTGGGGCTCAGAAATTCTGGAGTCAGTTCTTGTCTCTGCCCTGACTCTTTGTTGTGATCTTGAAGGTTGCTCCTGCCACGGTTTGAGCACGCTGGTCCAGAGCCCACAAAACACTGATTTAATGAGGCTATTCCCATGCTTAAAATTGAGCACATGGTTAAGGGCTTTGCTGGATGAGGGCCAGACTGCTCTGCACATTGCAGGATTGAGTCCTTAGTCCCTCTATGCAATGGGAATAATAATAAGTTGTTTTCAAGCATATTCTGTCTCTCTGTCCTATTTTGACTGAGCATTTTAGGGCAGGGATGGTCTCTTACTATGTATGCGTACAATAACGCTGTACAGACAATTCTTAGGATGTTTTGAAATATATTTTTGTTCTGCACTGGAACAAACCCCAAATCTATGGTATGTTTTCAAAAAGTGGAAGTGTGTTAAGATGGCTGCTTGGGAGTGAAAAGTTCAGACTTTTGATTTGCTTTTCTTTCTCCTTCTCTAGCGAGAAGGGACCAGAGAGCCCTGGACCTGAAAACCCTTCCCAATGAAAACGTGTTTGAAACTGGCACGTCTCCATGAAATATTTCTGCTTCAACAAAACACTGCATTTCAATGAAATGTCACGTTTTCAAAAGTGTTCCAGCCAGCTGTAGTGTACAGCACCTCACACAATGGGGTCTTGATCTCAGTTGCAGTTTCTAGGTGCTTTTGTAATATAACAAAATCATGATAATAATTTACTTACCTGAAGGCTCTGAAAACCAGTGCGTCCAATACAGCAGCAACCAAGTTATATAGTTTGGATGAGATTTTTAAAAACACTCCATATTGGGCTAACACTGCTCCCATGGAAGTCAACAGAAGCTTTACCATGGAAGTTGCATCCTTGATTTCAGCAGAAGAGATAGCAGGCCATTGCTGAGTGCTTTTGCAAATCCCACCTTTTTCCTTTAAATTACAGTAGAATGCCGATTTTATGAACATGGATCTTCTAAACAACCAGTGAAATGAGCCATTTTTATCCTCCATCAACAAGGTACATGTCTATGAGCTTGAATAGAGATCACGTGAACTCAGAGAGTATGTATCTTTACCACTGGTGAAAGTACCTGAGTAGCAGATGAGTCATGTCTGGGAAAGGTTGTGTGTCATGCTGAGAGATTGGTGGCAAAGAAGAGATGCAGTTCTCTTAAACAAAGAAAAATCAATAATTTATTTCACTAGGGGATTACAGGATCTCTATCGCATGTACATACAGTAGTATGAGATGCAGCGCAGTCCATATACAAGATAGGTATATGGTATACATTTGTTGCCATCTTCATGTACACTGTCACCGAATAATTAAATTAATTTATGCACCGTACCTACTGAAATTTAGAGATGATCAGTTTTGTGAACTCTTTGATTTGCTAAACTCATCAATCCCCAATTAGTTCATAAAATTGGGGTTCTACTGTACCAAAGGAATCCGACACTGTGTCATTGGGGTCCTTCCTGTAATCTTCCAACAATACAATGGGAAAGAGGGGTCCTTTGGTGGGGTTTTCAGGGTGCTGCTGCTCCTTTAAGGTTTTAAGCCGATGCTTCGCTTTAAGCACGCGAATTATCTCATTTTCATCAATGGGGCTACTCGTGTTCTTAAACATGTGCTGGAGTCCGTTGCCTGATGGAAGGTGGTTGTATTACTTACGATGGAATAAATAGGCTCAAAGCGTTAAATGTGTTGATGTGACCCTGAAACTATCCAACATTAAACAGTGTTAAACAAGGTTCGGGGTTTGGTATGCAGGGATCTCAGCCTCCTTAACAACATGGAGTGTGCATGTACGAAATTCATGCCAAAGGTTAGAAATGTGTTGATTGAAACACGCACAAGGAAAAGAATCAAAACAAGGCAAAAAGCATTGAAATTGAAATTGAGTGATTATGCAAAACAAACTTAATCAGAACCTTACAAAATCTGTCTTTGAAGATGGTGATTATTGTTAAAGTCTCTTATTCTGTCAAACACTTCTGCTTGGTGGGAAGAAAGGGTTAGATCTGTTCTTCAATTCTGTGTTGGGACCGATAGTCACTTCCCTGCTTTTGACAAAACAGACAGATGCTGATGGTTGAAAAAGAAAGGACAGGAAAGGCAGGGGAATACTGTTGTTTGTTGATCTTAGGATACAAGGCAACTGTTGTTCTGAACCCCGGCTTGCCTTCCTGGTCAGGGACATCATCTGGTCGGTCAAATCAGGCCCCTCTTCTTTGCTGGCTGATTTGGCCTTCAACATTGGTTCTCCACTTGTCCCTTCTCTTCATGTGCCAATATATATTTATGCCTGTATCTGTAATTTTCACTCCGTGCATCTGAAGAAATGGGTTTTTTTCCCCCATGAACTAAGATAGTTACCCCTCTGATACTTGGTCTCCTTTACTGGTCCTTCTTGGGCTGAGCAGAGCTGGATGGCCCATCTCATCTCATCATGCTGGTGCTGTGCAGTACAGTTGATCTCAGGATGAAGTGAAAAGCCGAGTGGGAGAGAAGATTGGAGGAAGATAGTAAGGGATGGAAAGCAGGACACAAGGAAGGGCATGACCGAGCAGGATCGCCCGTGTTTCTGGCTGAGGTCCTTGCTGGTGCAGCGACGATGCTCATGTGTCTCCACTGGTGTATTAAGGTCTGGTGTCACAGCAACAATCCTGCTTCTTCTGCTGCAGTGATGGTAAAAGTTCCTTTTTCTCCCTCTTGCCTCCTTTGAAGAGCCCCCCAAAGTGGTGATGGGTGGAATGGTCTATCCTCTCATTATTTGGTCCACCAGTTAGGTCTAATTTCCAAACAACCAGTTTGGGTCAATTGATTTCCAGTCTCCTACTCCAGTCATAATCTTAGCCTGGTCCTTAAATGGTATCAATAAACCATCTCTGTTTAAGTTCATTCTGTCTCCATCTTAAATCTTTTCTTAAACACTTTCCTATAACAGGTCATTGTAATAATCCACGAACCTTGACCCACTTTCCACCAGCTAGGATCACACTTCAAGTAGGCCTGCTAGGTCTCAGTTATTAGAACAGGTCTTAACTCAAGAGGGGTTACCTAGCTCCTTACTTCAGGCTGTGTTTACACGGGGATACAAAAAATACATGGCTGGCCTGGGGTAGCTGACTTGGGCTTGAGGGGCAGAAAAATTGTCATGTAGCTGTTGGGGCTCAGGCTGGAGCCTGAGCTTTGGGACCCTGCATGGGTAGAAGGTCCCAGCCCTTCAGGCTCTAATCTGAGCCCGAACATCTACAAAGCAGTTTTTAGCCCTGCAGCCTGAGCCCTGCGATCCTGAGCCAGCCGATCTGTGCCGGCTACAGCCATGCCACAGGACTTTTATCACCATGTAGACATGTCCTCAGTGCCCTAAGACCTTCTGTGTTTCCTAGGAATCCAGTTTACAGACTAGGGGGTGGCACAGTAAAGTCATGGCAGAACAAACAGAATAGTGACATCTTTGCAGGCAGACCAGAGCAAATATAACAGAGGCAGCTCTACGGGCCAGGGATGCGTCCTACCACCCTGAAGAGCTGAATCTGTTTGAAGGCTGTTGGGGGGTTGGACCTATCTAAAAACAACATCTTCCTTTGCCTGGGAAAGCAAAAACAACCAAGGCCTGTAAAAATCACTTGAAACGGCTAAGAACAGCTTGGTGTGCGCTGATGGCAAAATTAAAAGGCGGACATACATACAAATCAATGCGCAAGCTGTGTGAGTCAAGAAGTCTGTTGGGCACTGTATGCCTTCAACAGTTTATTAGTTCTCAAATTACACAGCATTGGACAGAGACACTTGAAAACCCTCTTGCCACGTAGCTGTGCTGTGCCACGAAGCACTGGGATATGGTTTTGCAATGCATTGCCATATTCCAGTGTCAGTTTACAGGAGAACATTTTCCTTCTCATCAATCTGTCTGTCATACCTCACTAAGAAAGGGGACAGATCCCATTTTTTTTTATTATACACTGATTATTGCTCCCTGACAGCTTTCTTCCTAGTTGAGATTCTCAGCCTGGGGCCTGTCTGGCACTGCTCCACATGCAAAGAATGCAGTACGAATGTCTGTGATGTTACAGCACAGGCCTGGAGTACAGGTCTGTGTCAGAGGAGAGGGAATTTTAATATGTCCCACTGTCATGCAAAAAGTCCCCCCTCAGCAGAAGCTGAAGGGCCTTATAGGCAAGACAAGGAGATTGTGTTATGTTGTAGGAGTGGGAGCCAGTGAAGGGCTGCAGAGAGGGAGATGATTTGGTGGGGACAATGAGCCAAAGGGTGACCAGCAGCAGCATTTTGATTGAGTCTGAGGTCAGAGCGAAGGTGATGACAGTATTTGAGGTGCAAGAAGATTAAGAGTCTTGGTCTTCTGGACAGACAGGAATGGCTGGCTCTGGGAAATGTTATGTTGGTAGAAATGGCAAGACTGGATGTGGTGGGTCAAAGAGAGGGCTGAATTGAAGAGGGCATTTAGCATTCCTTCCCCCCTGCCCCTCAACACACACAGTTTTACCTCATGAACTGCATGGGTGGCCAATGGCTGGTACGTGATCTGCAAGGAGGCTACGACCAATGGTCCCTCTAAATTTGCTTTGTACTGTGCAGGCTACAAACTCTACTGACCACAACATTTTTGTCCTTGGGGTGACACCTGGGGGTGTCAAGGATAGCAGGTTAGGATGGCTGCTATGTATGGGGAGAGGGAGTGTCATGGGGCGCTTGAGGAAGTCAGCATGTCAGGGGTAGGATGAGAGTGGGGTGGGTGCTCTGCGTGGGGAGTGGGGGGCAGATGGGTGCAAGTGTACAAGGGGTGCAGGTTGGGTGCTAGGTGTGAGAAGCAGGGGTCAATCAGGTGTCAGGGATAGGAGAGGAGTGGGGTAGGTGCTCTGTATGAGGAGTGGAGGGCAGAAGAGGTGTCAGGGGCAAGAGAGGAGCGGGGTGGGTTCTGCAAGTGGAGGCAGTCAGAGATAGGAGGGGGTGGGGTGGGTGCTGTGGGGGGGCAGTTGGGGATAGGAAGGGAGCAGGGTGTGTGCTGTGTGGGCAGTCGGGATAGGAGGGCAGTAGGTGGGTGCTGTGTGTGGGGCCAGTGGGGGATAGGAGGGGGGCAGGGTGGGTGCTGTGAGGGGCAGTTGGGGATAGGATGGGGCAGGGTGGATGCTGTGGGAGGGCAGTCGGGGATAGAAGGGGGCAGGGTGGGTGCTGTGGGGGGCCAGTTGGGGATAGGAGGGGAGCGGGGTGGGTGCTCTGAGGGCCAGTTGGGGATAGGAGGAGGGTGGGGTGGGTGCTGTGGAGGGGCAGTTGGGGATAGGAGGGGAGCAGGGTGGTTGCTGTGTGGGGGCAGTGGGGGATAGGAGGGGAGTGGGGTAGATGCTTTGTATGAGAGAGGAGGGCAGGAGAGGTGTCAGGTAAGAGGAGAATGAGGTGGGTGCTGTGCGTGGTGAGTGGGGGCAGTTGGGGATGTCAGGGGGATGAGGCTGGGTGCTTTGCATAGGGAGCAAGGGGAGCTTCTGAGACTTGGTGTGAGGAGGCAGCCAGCTCCAGGTTGGAAAGTGAGGTCCCAGTAATTCATGTCTGTTTCACCAGGGTACCAACTTCTGCCTTGATTACCTCAGTACTTACCTGCTCCCGGGCCCAATCTTGGGTGCATTGGTGGCCAGGCCAGCCCTGCTGGGTCCTGCTCCTGCTTCTGTCCCCAGCTTCTATGGAGCCCTGTGTGGCGAGAGTCACTCGCCCAGACCTTCCAGCACCACCTGGGACAGAGGAAGTTTTGAGCAGCACAGTATATGCAGTATATGGGAGATTGCTGTGTGGCCGCACATGTATGCTGTTTATAGAGACCACTGGGATTTGCCTTGATGACCACCAGCAAAAGGTGATTAATGTGCGTTAGTTTCCCCAGATGCTAAGAGGCACTTTCGTCCATTGGCTGATGCAGAGCGATTCTCAGAGAAGAACAGGAAGGCTTGCGATCATTCAGACATGGTTAGACTTCCCTTCCATCCAGACACAAAGACCCAAAACACTGACATTTTTCTTAAATACAAAAGATCTTCAAGCCACAGCCATAAAAATAAACAGCGTTCAAAGTGATTTTCTTCTCTTTGCTGAACTGAAAAGATTCAGCAAAGCAGTTAAGCACAATGCTTCTAACTTTAAGACAAGGGAACTATTCATGTGCTTGAAATTAAGCACAGGCTTGCACGCTTTGCTAGCTCAAGGCTTTTGTATTCCCTCACAAACCTGTGTTATTTCAGAATTTCGGAGCCTCAGCAGTTCCTGACGGTTGTTTTAATACTTCTCTTCTTTTAATAGTTATTGTAATAGTGACTGGAATTAATTATGATTAATTAATTTAATTATAGGATTTTTTTTATTGAATGTTCATTTCCTCCACTAGTATATAGTGGTTAAACATTGGTAATTAAGGTTTTGAATGAGGGTTTAACAGGGCATTCTCCCATAATTGAAATTCCACTCCAAAGAGCCCAGCACTTGCGATTCAGTAACCAGCCATAAAGTTCCTTCATTTTTATGGCGATATGAATAAGGTACATTACACTGCAGGCCTGCCTTAAATCAAACTACTGGGTGATCCTGAAGTTAAAGAATAATTCATTAATGCATTCATCAACCTAGCTTGTCTTAATAAGGCAATTAGGTAGCTCGCAGTATTGTGGGTCTGACATTCAAACATCAATCTGGGTTTATGTGATGAACTAACCCTCCAGGTCCCGGTCCTCTAAGATGTTGAGCATAGCCTAAGAGATACTGAGCAGGCTCAGATCGCATTGAGAATGGGCCCACTGCTGCAGGCCATGTGTAAAGTAGCCCTACTGACCAAGAGGGCTCAGGAGTAAGCCCTTAGCTGAAATCGAAGACGTGCAGTATAATCGGCTGGTCGAGGTATATTGTGTCATCCTCTGAGCCTTGTCAACAGAGGATGAGAGCCTGTTACAGCCCTGCCTAGAGAACCCAGCTCTTTAGCTCATAATTTAGAGACTGATGCTTTTAGCTCTGGGCCAAGATGCTGGCTGTCTCAATCAGCTCCTCATAGGTTTGGGCCCTCCTAGGATCTTAGACCTTCAGGCCAAGATTTTCAAAAATAGGACTGGGCCTTTCACAGCTGCCTAAGGGATTTGGATGCCCAGTCCCTGTGAGAAGTAAGTATTCAAATCCCCTACATGGGTATGAAAAATCTCATCCTAGGAACCTAAAAGCAGCTCCTCAGTCCATATTTTGGAACCTATGTAAGAAACGTGGCTTTTCAAAAGTGCTAAGCACCACTGCCTGCAGCGGGAGTTACTGGATGTGAAGCACTTTTCAAAGTCAGGTCCCTTATTTGGGAGCGTGAATAGGATTTAGCTCCCAGACCCTTAAAGGTGTTTAGGCACCTAATTCCCACTGAAATCAATGGCCATTAGACACTCAAATACCTTTGAGGATCTGGACCTAGGAACTTAGCTTTGGGCTCCTATTTTTGTATATCTTGGTTTCAGCAGTGAGACCTTGTTTACTTTCTTGCCTTTTTTCTGGTCTGGCTAGAAGTTGGAAGTTCTGAAAACCTCACCAGAAATTGTTCTTGTGCACTTATGAGCCAAATTTTGCAGACTCCCAAGGTTTTTTAATAAATAATTGGAGATATACCTATCTCCTAGAACTGGAAGGGACCTTGAAAAGTCATGGAGTCCAGCCCCCTGCCTTCACTTGCAGGACCAAGCACAGATTTCTTGCCCCCCCCCCCCCAAGTGGCCCCCTCAAGGATTGAATTTACAATCCTGGATTTAGTGGGCTAATGCTCTAACCACTGAGCTATCCCTCTCTAAACTGTAGAGAAGCATCCATATCTTTGGGTACCTATCTGAACTCATTGTGACCAGCTGTTCTTTTGAGTACTGATGACATTGGCTGAACAGCCACAGCTGCCCTGTAAGATTTGGGACCCTTTGCTTACATTGCTGGAAGAGATTGCTTCTGCCGAGACGAGCTGTTGCATTTTTCTAGTGCTGCTGCGTGACAGATTTAACGAACTGTTAGATATTTAATCCCACAAAAACATATTGTGCCGTTTTTTAATCACCCCCTGTGGTTTCAGTTTAGAGGAATAATAGTTTGTTGGAATGGGTTTAGAGTAAACAAATAATCATGTACAGGAACATTTTCTGCCATTAATACCAATGTGTTTAACTACCTGAAAATCATTCAAATAGTTGGCAAGTCTGGCACTGGCTAGTGCTCTTCCACAAATAAAGTCAGCTACAATTGACCACCAAGGATTGCTGGCCTATATGCATGATGTAGAAGTGGTCAACTGAGTTGCAATCACTCCATGCCCATTGTGATGGGCAACTGTCCATCTCAGGCCCGCATGACTCATTTCTTTCCCTTTTCCCTAGGCAACATTGATATCAGACTACTAGGTGAAATCATGAGATGCAAAGGTGTCACTGTGTCTGGTTATGAGTAGGAAACAAAATACAAATGAACTGGGACAGCAAAGAGAATGGTCACAGAAGAAAATTTTGCTCCATTAGAAAGGGGTCAGATGGAGGAGTTAAAGAAAAATAGGCACTTGGTGAATCCTCCCAAGTCCCAAAACACAATGTGGGGAGAAAAACAAAATAACTAAACACCTGATTCCAATTAACCAGTCCTCTCAGAGCTGCTGGGAGTTGGAGGGGGCTGGGGTCTATAGAAGCCAGACCTAGGTCATCCTGGAGAGGGAATGGGAATACGAAGACCCACACCCAGAAGACTGAAGGCGTGCCAAGAGGAAAAACTGTTCCAGAAAGCAGTAGGAGGAGTGGCAGTCACCTTGGGGAAAAGGTACTGAGCTGGGGGAGAGTTGGGCACAGGTTGGTACCTGCTTCCCTAGGAAACTTTGGACTTGCCTGAGAAGTATGAGATCTCTGAGGAAATGGGACTAAAGACTTTGGGGGTAGATGATGACAGACTAATTACTGATGCACTCCTTTTATAGATATTCCTACATTTTCTCTGGTGTCCTTTCTCACCCCACTGTGTCTGAGGTAGTCAGGTCATCCTGGCCCACGAGGCAATGCCTGGGTGAGATTTAGAGCTGTGGGATTTGGGGCTTAGCCAGAGGACCAAGACACCTCAGTAATCATTTATCAAACTTGCTGGGACTGGTGAGAATCCCCTGGTTCACATGTACCTTTTGCTTTTTACACAGCACACATGACCTGAAGGAACCAGAAAGGTTCCAAATAACTGTATTTACAGAATATGTATAACACAAGAGACCTAGCTACATATACACTGCTCCTGTGGTTGGGTTCTGGTGGCTTCTAAATCGCAGAGCATGGTGAGCACCAGTAGAGGACTCACAAGCTATTTTAAGGGACGCTACCCTATTCCTTAAAACTATACACAACAAACCCTATAAATGTTTATGTGCAAATATGAGATGTTTAAAAGCAAAAATAGGTGAACTATAATGTCTGTCTGGCAATAGACGTGGACCTTGACCCTCCATGTTGGAATTACGCCATCCAACTACCCAGTTGTCCCAGTATCTGAAATAAATAAGCACATGAAAGAAGAACAGCTGGCCCAAGCTGAACCCAGATGATGCAGCTTGCTAAGGGAAAGTACTCTGATGAATCAACAGGAAAAGTGGCTGCTCCCTCTAATGAGGGCACCTTCCCTTCATTTGCCAGAATGGTCTCAGAGCTCTACTTTGTTCATCTCTCTGACAAGGCTCCCAAAGAGCAACCATGGGCAGAAACATGTTTCTTTGCCAGCATTTGGGACAGTGACTCTGCTTCTTTCTGGCACACACAAACCTAGTCACGGTGATCCAGGTCTTCATCAACTCTGAGCTGGGTACTAAAGCTGAGTGCAAGGCCAGTCGGGCCTATAGCAGTGCATTGCCTGGAGGTTTAATGTTCACCAAAGTGCAACAAAGAGAGAATACACATATTCTGTAAGAGTTGGTCATGTGACAATGACAAAGAATGAGTCAATTTCATCTAACACTGAACAAGGAACTTTATTTGTATAAAATAAACACAATTATCCTTAAAGCGCCTCAACTGTCTTTGGCTTCTGCCTAGCAACTTTCCCCTGTCCCTAATTCTTGCTCCAGATTTAAAGAAACAGTGCATTTATCTTCAGACCTTCACTCCACCTTTCTTTCTGTATAAACAGTTTTTAACAAGGATTAATATTTAACTACAAGTTGTAGACTAGTGACCAGTGTCACTGCTCATCCACTTCTGATCAGGGTCCTCACAAGTAGAACTAGGGGAGGATTTTTTGAAAAAAGTTTTTTTCTTGAGAAAAAGGTAGATTTGGATTAACCAGAACAGTTCAAGGGAAAGAGCTTGAAACAAAACAGGATGTTTTATTTGACTCCCAAACAAATTTTCTTTTTACTTTGAGTTGTCAAAAATTTTGAAACATTTCATATTTGGGTTGACCTGCCCCACAGCCTTCAATTTTTGGAATTGGCAGTGAACCACAAAATGTATTTACACTGCTCTAGATTCATAGATTCCAAGGCCAGAAGGGACCATTGAGTCTGACCTCCTGTATAACACAAACCATAGAATTTCCCCCAAATAATTCCTAGGGCAGATCTTTTAGAAAAACATCCCATCCTGATTTAAAAATGGCCAGTGATGAAGAATCCACCATGACCCTTGGTAAATTGATCCAGTGGTTAATTACTCTGACCATTAAACGTTTACACCTTATTTCCAGTCTGAATATATGTAGCTTCAACTTCCACCCATTGAATCGTGTAATACCTTTCTCTGCTAGGCTGAAGAGACCAATATTAAATATTTGTTCCCCATGTAGGTACTTATAGACTGTGATGAAGTCACCCCTTAACTTTCTCTTTGGTAAGCTAAATAGACTGAACTCCTGGATTCTGTTACTCTAAGGCAAGTTTTCTAATCCTTTAATCATTCTCCTGGTTCTTCTCTGAACCCTCTTCAATTTATCAACATCCTTCTTGAACTGTGGGCCCCAGAACTGGACACGGGATTCCTGCAGCAGTTGCACCACTGCCAAATGCACAAGTAAAGTAACTTCTGCAGTCCTGCTTGAGATTCCCCTGGTTTTGCATCCCAGGATCGCATTAGCTCTTTTGGTCACAGCATTGCTCTGAGATCTCACATTCAGCTGATTATCCATCTCTCCTTCTCAGTCTTTTTCAGAGTCACTGCTTTGACTCACAATTGATTTCATCCTAGGCTCTGCGTGTACTTTGCTGTGTCCACTTGAGCTGCATCACATCAGCCATTAGATGCTCACGATGAAATTGCCTACAATTCCCAGGCAGCTTCTGGAGCAAGAATCTGTGGTGGCCAATCAGCTTGGCCTGGTACTCCATCCCAGGGTGTGGGGAGGCACAGGATGCGGTAGTCAGCTGGCTTGTTGTCTGGGCTTGTCTGTCATCTTTTTACAACTCGTCGCTGGTTGTCCTCCAGAACCCCCACTCCTTGATTCTGGGGTCCTTTCTGGTCCTCCAGTCCCTGTTACTGCTCCTCATGTCCAGCTACAGTGCATGGATGGAGAGCAGCGATCCAGAGCCCCTCTCTGGGCTGCAGTGTCTGTCTGCCCTAAACAGGGGGAGGAGAAGGGAAGGCTGGTCAGTGCCTTGGGCTGGGCTCCTCAGCTCTCTGGCGGCCTCTTCTCTTGGGCAGACTCCTCCCCTGTGGTTAACTTCACCGTTTTAAACTCCGCTTCTCCAGGTAGCGCATGCTCTGCAGGTGTGCCGGATTGGCGCTGCCTGAGTGCAAGGACACTTGTTCGACTTGCTGTCAGTGAATGGGGGCATGTCCCATCACAGACGCATAATGGGAAAGAGAATGTGCCTCCGTAGTCACTGCAGATCACAGGTCACAGCTCCAGGTAGCTTCCAAGCTAGCAGCAGCTCCGGAGGAGAATTTCTGAGGGCTGCAGCCCTTCTTGCTTACATGCAGCAGCTGGATAAACATACCATAACTCCTGTATCAGCTCAGTAAGCCAGAAAAGTAGGAGAGATTTACACTCAAAACTGTATGGGCTCCTTAGCAGGCAGACGATCTGCTGGGTTAAAATGAAAATCCACTCCTTAACATCAGATAAATATGGCACCATTAAAATGCGTGAATAGCTGTGTCAGAAATGGGCTTGCACAAGACAAAGTGTATTTGCATGCGAGAGGAGGGCAGCTTCTGGAGGAAATGTTAGGGCACATGGTATTACAACCAGCTATAAATTGGGGGTTTTTTTAGGTGTCATCCAAGATCATTATAATTTCCCCTGCACCCACACCTGAAACCAATTATGCTCACAAATTTAACACTAAGGGACAAATATTCTCCATGGATGAATGCACATAGCTCCCACTGGGCAAGACTGAAACATGAGGCTGATTCTGAGCTCCCTCTCTGGGCTATCCGGGCCTGGGGTCTGAGGAGGTAAGAGATAGCAGGTGGTGTGCAACCATTTCCTCCTTCTTCAGAGCCAGTAGGTGAGGAGTGGTCAGGGATGGCGGGCAATGGGCAGAGCTTAAAGGTGTGGAACTATTGTCATTTGCTGCTAATAAATGGCAATTGCAAATTATTGCCTTCCAGCACCTGGAGTGAGGCGAAAGGAAGTGAGGAAGCGTGAGTCAGAGGAGTGTCTCTAAGGCACTTCCTGGAGCTGGAGTGGAGAAATTCATACTCCTACCTTAGCTCAGAGTTATGCTTAATATCACAGTCCAGCCCAAAGGTAGTATCGCACGCCCATACATCTGAGGGTGCTGTGCATGTGAGATGCAGAGACTGCAATGCAAGCACTCATCAGCCAGCAAGTATTGATCCCAGCTCATAGCATCATGTCGCCTCCTCAGCCGCAAGAGGGAGCAGACGTTTTTATATTGCATTTGCTGGCTTTTGTCAGGTTGTCACAACCTTAACATTATTTAAATGTAATTTTTTAGTCTAAGAATTTGAATTATACATGGATTCGATTCATTACCAGCACACGCCTAGTAGCCAGTTTCTAAATTACGCTGCTGCTGACTTGAATGATTATAAATAAGACAGTGCCAAATGTCAATTGATTATTCAGAATTAATCAATGGTGGGGGGGGTGGGGGAGAGAGAGAGAGAGAGAGAGAGAAAGACAACTTTGGTTGACAAACAGCAAATTATTTTTTATTCCACAGTCATGGAATATATAGCAAGGCAGGAGAATGTGCTGTCCTCAATCCCACCTACACATATGTACAAAATAAATGCAGCCTTTCCCCTCTTTTGAGACAAGAAGGCAATGCTGGACCTGCACACAGTTATACTCCACTGGAGATGCCAGAACTTCCCTGCCACAAATGTTCTGATTTGTAACTATCCATATCACTGTTGGTTTTTTTTAAGGGCTAGATTGGCACAACCTCTACTCTTCCATGCTCAGAGGAAAGGGAGAGGACAGCTCTTCTGCTTCTGAAGATGGATAAATGAGGTAGCTTTTGTGGATATTTTTTGGGAGCACCTCCCAACTGGGGCAGCATAGGAGAACTCACAAACACGCCCTGTTTGAAATTTAACCAATGGATGATAGAGGCTGGGCTGACGGGAGATGAGTGTCAACAGCTCCATAGCGAGTGAAAAGCAAAGGCCATTTGCCTCTATTCCCACTTGTGATGCAAGTGGGTGGGGAAACGGGAGAGGCGGAGCAGCTGTGATTGGTAGGTAAGGATGTGGGTATGGCTGCGGAGGCCAAAGGTCACACTCCATCTCAGAGGGTGGGACTTTGGCTTTCGGGAGGCATGGGCTGCAGCTAGCAAAGATCTTTGGTTGCTGGTCAGTTAGCCACATAATGTTTAAATAAAAGGAATGTAAGTGATGAATACAAGCCATGTCTTAATAAGAACACAGCTTACCCATTTTGTCCAGTGACAAATTCTACCTAGAAACCCTCGGCACAGTTTAGCCCATAATAATAGTATTTCCAACCCTGAGTTTCCAAACATCTTAAGTCAGGTCCCCCAAAATCATGGGTTTCACAGAAAATGATGGTGAGACTTGAGGGTGTTGGTAGGGAGAAAGAGACCGCTAGCAAGACCTAAATGGAAAGAAAAAACAAAGCAAACCAGAGAAGAACGTTAGTATAATTCAAAGGAAAGTTCTGCTACCAGTTCTCGCTATACTCTACAAAAGTCATTTATTTCAAGATCATCCAGTTGAAACCTGTCCCTTCATCACCCTTCACAACATGAAACTCTGAACCCAAAGTGGGGAGAAAATATGTTTGTGAAATTGGGAGGAAGGCTACATGATGGATTGCCTTTAGCAGGCCAAATTGCTTCTCGCTTCCACTCTGTTCTAACACTCTCTGCCGGAGTTGCTTTCTGTATGGTTCAGTTAGTCTGACGATTTCAGTACAGATGGAAAGGAGTAGGTAGAGAAATATACTGCAATCTCAAATGTGGTACAAACTGGACAGAATATGGATGTGTGGAATGGAGGCAAATCTGGAAGCAGTGTTGAGAACAGAGAGAGAAAATGTAACAGACTCCATTGGTGTAAATCTGTGTAGTTCCATCAATTTACTGATGGAGCTGACGGCTCTGGCTCTAGGTGTATTGTGTTTTAACATCCACCGCTGTTCCTGGATCCTCTGTTGATCAGCCAGTAGCAAGAGTAATAGTTTTCTTGAACACTGACCGAGACAACATCGTTATAATGCTAGTTGGCATTTAAAATTTAAATGCCACTGAACCGCTTGGTATTATGTGAAAATCAGAGGTAAGGGGAAGTCACAGAGTGCCAGCTTGTGAACCCGTTACTCCCAGGAAAGCCCAGGTGAAGTAGGTAGGACACTTTGAGGAGAAAGATGCTACTCAAACTGAGTAGGGGGCACGGAGCCTGCTCCAGAGACAGAGGCTTCATGCCCCTTCACCTGCTACAGCATTTCCTGGCTTACTTCTAGCCCCAGATTAAAACACAGTGGGACAATTCATCCTCAGTGTAAATCCACAGGCTTCAATAGTCACACCAGGGATAAATCTGGTCTGTGTCATATTTTCAGGGTTGCTCACACTCATAGGATCAGATCTGGGTCCTGTTCTGTTCAATAGCTGCACCAGTGATTTAGATAATGGCATAGTGGGGCCACTGGCATAGCTTGTGGACGATACCAAGATGGGCGGGGTTGCAAGTGCTTTGGAGGATAGGATTAAAATTCAAAATGATCTCGACAAACTGGAGAAATGATCTGAAGTTAATAGGATGAAATTCAATAAGGACAAATGCAAAGTTCTCCACTTAGGCAGGAGCAATCAGTTGCACACATACAAAATGGAAAATGACTGCCTAGGAAGGAGTACTGCGGAACGGGTTCTGCGGGTCATAGTGGATCACAAGCTCAATATGAGTCAGCAGTGCAATGCTGTTGCAAAAAAAGCGAACATCATTCTGGGATGTTGTGGCAGGAGTATTGTAAGCAAGACATGAGAAGTAATTCTTCCGCTCTGCTCTGCTGATTAGGCCTCAGCTGGAGTATTGTGTCCAGTTCTGGGTGCCACATTTCAGGAAAGATGTGGACAAATGGGAGAAAGTCCAGAGAAGAGCGATGAAAATGATTAATGGTCTAGAAAATATGACCTCTGAGGGAAGATTGAAAAAATTAGGTTTCTTTAGTCTGGAGAAGACAAGACACACAGGGGACATGATAACAGTTTTCAAGTACATAAAAGATTGTTACAAGGAGGAGGGAGAAAAAATGTTCCTTTAACCTCTGAGGACAGAACAAGAAGCAATGGGCTTAAATTGCAGCAAGGGAGGTTTAGGTTGGATTAGGAAAAACTTCTTTGAGGGTGGTTGAGCACTGGGATAATATTGCCTAGGGAGGTGATGGAATCTCCATCATTGGAGATTTTTAAGAGCAGGTTAGACAAACACCTGACAGGGATGGTCTAGATAATACTTAGTCCTGCCATTAGTGCAGGCATAGGTGCCGACTTAGTGGGTGCTCCGGGGCTGGAGCACCCACGGAAAAAAATTACTGGGTGCTCAGCACCCACCAGCAGCTCCCCCTGGTCCTGCCCCGCCCCCCTGCCCCAGCTCACCTCTGCCTCCTCTGTGAGTGTGCCACCACATCCAGCTTCTCCCCCCCTCCCTCCCAGTGCTTGCACCGTGACACAGCTGATTCGTGGGGCAGGGAGGGAGGGGGAACGCAGTGCACTGGGGGAAGAGGCGGGGCCAGGGTGGGGATTTGGGAAGGGATCCAACAGGGGCAGGCAGGGGACGGAGTTATGGCGGGGACTTTGGGGATGGAGTTGGAATGGGGGCAGGGAAGAGGTGGAGTCGGGGTGGGGTCAGGGGCAAGGAAAATGGTGGTGGGGTGAGGGCACCCACCGGCGCAGGAGAAAGTTGGCACCTGTGAGTGCAGGGGACTGGAATAAATGACCTCGCAAGGTCCCTTCCAGTCATATGATTCTATAATTTTATCATGACTCTTGTGATATTTGGTATTTTTTCTTAAAGCCCCAGCTTCTGGAGTCATGTGATTGCATGAGACTCTAGCCTTTGTGGTTGCCGAGAAAAGATTGAAAACGTCAATCCCAAGGACAAACTCCAAATGTATTAGTCGATTTTTTAAAAATCTCATTATTTGTAAGCCAATGCCATGATTTTATTTTTTTAGGGCCTGACTCATGATTTTTAAACACTAGTTGTTGCCGGTCCCATGATTCAGAAATGCAGCAGGGATACATGAGGGCTGAATCAGTACTGCCAATACCAAGAATTCAAAAATTATTAGTCAGAAACCCCACAATCATGAGATTACTTTTCAAATAATAAATTTGAGGTACTTTTTTACTTGCCTTTTGTTTTTTGAGCCTTTAAAGTGTACCTGCTTCCCATTTCCAACTTGTCTCTGCAGCCACGATGGCTAGAAACTTACTTAAAAAAATAACACCTGAGATTCTCCCATATTCATATGATTCCAGGGGCTGGGCATTCACAAAGAACACCAAATATCATGAGACTTGCAGTGAAATCATGAGTTGCAACCTGAGGCTAGATCAGCTGCCTGGGAATAGGGAGGGGACTGAACTGTGATCCCCCCGCTGCCGGCCCACTCCCTGCCCGCCTGCGTGGGAACAATAGTAGTAGCCTGGAGGTGGCTGTCCTGCTGCCCTGCTGCAGACTGGCAATACAGGCAGTCTGTGTCGGGCAATAAGGGGATTCCTTACAAACCCTTACTCCCTTGCACAGGTGTGCAGCCAGGCTACCCGATGCACTTCAGCAATAGTGCTAGACATGGGTGTGTAGCGTAGGCGTGTTACCTTTTCACCTCCTGACCTGCAGCAGGGCTTTCTCCTGCAGCCAACAGTTTTCCATCTCTGCTTCAAAAGCTGAAGAGCCTCCACGCTCCTTTCCAATCATCATGCAGCCACCATCACATTAACTAAAAATCATGTCTCTGCATGTTGCTGTGAACAGCCATTGATTACAGATTGCCATAGCCAAATCAGAGACAAAACTAAATAACAGTATTTCCAGCTAGCACCAGGAGCATGTGGGATTCGAGGGGGGAACGTGCTGCTTTAAAGGTGTTTATAATTCAGCTGTAGCAACATTGAATTTATTACCCATGCACGTTTATCCAGTGCCCTAATGTGGTCTCTGTGTGTGCGCGCATCAGTCAGATCATCTGCTGACTTCATTTCATTTCATCTGCAAGCCTTGGAAGAGAAACACTGCAAAGGCCCGTAAGCATAGCATGGTGAGTGTGACAGAAAGAGAGAATCACAGGGGTACACTGCATGTAGCATAAAATAAAAGCCAATACCCACTGGCTTGATTCTGCAGTTCTCAGTGTAAATGATAGACCAGAAGTAACACCGCAGAAAATACTTCAGGGCTTTTCAATACTGTGTGAAACTTGCAGTGTGCAATTAACCTTCAACTCCCTCCTGTGTGACAGTTTGTAATGGAAAACACAGGAAAGATGATCGGATCAGGGTCTGCCAGAGGGTATTTTTCTTACATTCTCTGACTTTTTTTTCTTTGGTACTTTCCGTAGGCACAGGGCACACTGTGAGGCCAATGAAATCAATGGGAGTCTTTCCATTGCCTTCACTGGGCTATGTACCAGGCTGTTAGAAAAGCCATTTAAAATAAGGCAAAATTGAGCCATGGCAGTGATGGGGGCTGGCTGAAACATTTCCATTAAAACTGTTTCTGGATTTTAGATTAAACAAATTGTTTTACAAAATATGGTGTCTGAAAGCCAAAATATTTCAGCTGAAATCTGAAATATGTTGATTTGGAAAGGCTGTTGGAGTGCTTTATAGGAGCTGTATTTTCATTGCCTCGTGTTCCCATTCTCTTCTATGGGCTCCTCTGCCAGACTACGTTGCCCTTGCATCATGGCTGGGAACTCCCATGATATACCAGCTCCCCTCTCCAAGAGGGAGACCGTTGGTGTCTCATAGAAGATGTAGTCTGCCCAGGGAGCCTAGCTTTTAGAGTTGAGGGGGAGCTCGAGGCACCTGAGCTACAACTCCCATGAGGCACTGCAACAGTATTTCCATAGCAAAACATTTTAGTTTTTTGGCCAAAATATTTTGGGTTTTAACTGAAATTTTTCATTATTTGAATTTCCACTGAAAAATGAAATTTTATGTGGAAAAAAGTAAATGAAAACTAAATTTTTGGAGCAGCTGTCACAATCTTAACATTAGAAAACCAAGCAATGTTGTCATCTGCACAATGATGGAATAATTCAGGTATTGCTATGACAACGCCAAACACTAGAACTATACTCTTTTGAGATTTTGCAGGAAATTACACAATTTATTACACCCCAAAATTCATTCTAATAAGGCATGCTATTTCTGGATATTTCTTGCTCTTCCTCATTGTCTTCCTTCCCCTTCTCCACATCCCTTTTTAAAATAAATTTGGGCACAATATTTAGAATGACATTGGAGACATAAAATAGGTACCTGCTTTTGTGTTGTCAAGTTTCTGACACAAAGTTTTGTGTAAAATATTTCTTGTCAACTTAACTGCTTATTGAAGTTAGATGCTACCTTTTCATTTTATTTTCTAATTATTATTATTTATTTGCACAATTGGGAAGCCTGGGATAACCTCACTGTTAATTGGTCATTTCTTGGACATTGCATGCTATTTATTCCAGTTCACTTTCCCATGTGGTCAGGACAAACAATGAAAGCCAGTTGGATGAGTTTTTCCAATGCTTGCTCTGAGCCAATCGGAAAGAGCCAGTGGTTGGCTTTTCAAACGTGGAAGCACAGATCTGCATACACATTTTGTGTGTGTTCAGTTCATGAGTAGGCAAATTCCAGAGTGCACACCCAGATCTCAAGCATGTGCAAATCAGGGTTTGCTTGCATTCCCGGTAGTTGTGCGTGATCCAGTCAGTGGCTGTGTGAAACACGTGTAACAATTTTGAAATACAGCCTTTGCTGCTTGCAATTTCCCCATGGGCTTGAATTCTGTGATTTCCTTAGCAAGCAAACCCTGTCAGCCAGTAGCAGCAAGAAATGGCTTTCTATAACTCCCTGATGCCATGCAGTGGCCCTTGTGGTGAAGGGCATGGCATGAGACTCCAAATGGACTAGAGGAACAATACCCTCTCAAGACCACCACAGAGAAAGAGCCATGTGATGGGGTGTCCACCACACAATAGGCAGAACAGGTTAAATTAGGTTAAATAATCTTATAGGCTGTACCTGGCGGAGAGCCAGGTATTGAAAGATTGATGGAACCTAGCCAAGAAGGAACAGGCAGGGCTGATATAAAGCCAGGAAGCTGGCAGCAGAAAGGCGCTGCAGAGGAAGTAGCCTGCCATCACTCCCTGGGGGAAAGGAGGCATGTCTGGGGGCTATGGAATTAAGTAACTTGCAGTTACTCCCTGGGGGAAGGAGTTTTGGACTGGTAATCCCAGAGAGGGGGGGCACTAGAAGATGTAGGGAGAAAGCAACAGGATCTGGGAGAAAGCAAACGGCCCTGCATTAGAACCTGCAGTGGAGGGCAGGCCCAGACTAGGCAGTGGAGCAGAAGATTCCCTGGGGGCAGTTGTCCCATAATACTTTGCTACCCCAGAAGGGGAGGAATATAGTGACCTGGCTAGAGGGCCAACCCACAAAGAGACAGTGCTCTGAGTCACAGATAGAGAAAGAGGTGGCAGGGTGTGCGAATGAACGGCAGAAGGGGGCATTGGCCCTGAAAGGCGCTAATCCCCAGAGGAGCCAGGTGGAGGAGACCTAGCGATGTTTGGACCCTGTGACAGGCCGTGATCTCTGGGACTGCCCAGCTTGCGTGTATGATGGAATTCAACCCGGCTCCCTTGAGGTAAAAGCTGACAAATTCACTGGCCTTCTTATTTGGACATCTGGGAAGGTATGTGGGTTCAACAGCTCACCAGTCACCATATGTGGAAAGGAGAGCATATGTGAGTACTCCTACTGTGGCAAGATGCCAGAGCAGGAAGAAGAAGACATCAGCAGTGGTATTCAGTGGCATGAGAGATTTCCACACCTCCCATCCTCCCACTGCCCATCTATGGGATGCAATGTGTGACAAAGAGCCAGAATAAGGGCCCCCCAAAAGGATTCCTGTGGGAAATGGTAGGATGCTGTGGGATTCACTGTTTGAAGGTAAATAACTGGTTAGAGTTCCCAACCCTCCAGGATTGTCCTGGAGTCCCCAGGAATTAAAGATGAATCTTTAATTAAAAGGTTATGTCATTGATAAACCCCCTAGGAATACAGCCAATCAAAGTTGGCAACTCTATCTCTGACACCCCTGTTTCATGGTTATTTATTACTGATGTGAGTTATTTTCAGGAATAGAAGTGAGAGTGCATCAAATTTATGTGGAATATAGAGAACTCTGGGACTCAGTTGGGAACATCTGAGAAGCATGTGTCTCTCCCTCTCTCTGTCTTTGCCTACACGACACACAGGTAGCTGCTTTATTCTTCTACCCAAATTTTCACAAGCCAAGCAGTTTAAATCAAATTGTTTTCTTTGCATATTGTAAAGCAAAACCTAATCTCCCCCCACCCCAACCCCAGAATTTCATCCTAAAGCAAAATTTCGGGGGTGAGGGGAATACTCAAAACAAAATGGTGACAATAAATGCTTCTGCTTTTGCACCGCTCAAACTGGGTTGATTACACAGTAAATTGGGGGCCAGGGGTGTGACTGGCACTTGTGTGGGGAGGAGAGAAAGGGAGAGGCAGGAAGAGCATAAGGAATGTGCCTTATCTCCCCTGCTTATGTGTCCATGTGCATTATGTAAGGGGACATTATAGGAGCCTCCTTCTCCATGCCCCCCCCCAGGGCGATCCCCACTGGTCAGGCTGATAAGGGCAAGATCATTGCTTTGTTCTCCTTTCTGGCACCAGCTCATGCAGCCTGTTCTCCTTGCTTGACCATGTAAAGCTGGGAAGGTACAAACAATGGCGATGGATCTGTGGCATGGTTATGGATTTGCTTTGGGATGAGCAGTAGGTGGTTACTGCAGAACCGGCCCCATATTCCACATAGTGATCTGATTATTATTTGAGCTAAGATGAAATAGCTCTTTACCTTTTAAGCATGGTAAGGAGCAGCAGGAGTAGAGCCACACTGCCCCTAGCCTGCTGTCACTTTTTTAATTGTTATGACATTGTGCAGACTAATCTCACCTTTATGGAAGGAAACCAACCATACTTCCGGTTCATTCACCTGCACATCCACCAATGTAATATACGCCATCATATGCCAGCAATGCCCCTCTGCTATGTACATCGGCCAAACTGGACAATCCCTACGTAAAAGGATAAATGGACACAAGTTAGATATTAGGAATGGCAATATACAAAAACCTGTAGGAGAACACTTCAACCTCCCTGGACACACAATAGCAAATCTAAAGGTAGCCATCCTGCAGCAAAAAAACTTCAGGACCAGACTTCAAAGAGAAGCTGCTGAACTTCAGTTCATTTGTAAATTTGATACCATCAGCTCAGGATTAAACAAAGACTGTGAATGGCTTGCCAACTACAAAAGCAGTTTCTCCTCCCTAGTTGTTCACACCTCAACAGCTAGAAGAAGCCCTCATCCTCCCTGATTGAACTAACCTCGTTATCTCTAGACTAATTCTTGCCTGCATATTTATCCCTGCCTCTGGAAATTTCCACTACATGCATATGACAAAGTGGGTATTCACCCATGAAAGCTCATGCTCCAATATGTCTGTTAGTCTGCTTTTTTCAAATCCAGACTAACATGGCTACCCCTCTGATACTTGAAACCATACTTCCAAATCCTGGTTGTTCTGATGCATCATGGGAAATGTAATAGTCTTTTCCAAGAGAATCATCATGGTGTCCTTCAACCTTTTCTATACTGAAATCTCTTTTCCCATAGCAAGAGTGTCCTCTGGGAACACTGCTCCCATCTTGCTGGGACCCCTCTCTCAGTGGCAATATGGGAAGGGCATGGGGGTTGAGCGTAGCAGGATGAGATCTCATGGACTATGTTGTAGTCCTAGAAACAGTCCTACTCTTCCCATCAGGTAGGACAGTGTTGATGAATAGCTATCTTAAGGCCTGACCAATCATGAAGTACACAGTTAAGATGTCCTTAGTCAAATGCATAGTCAGCATTTTCAAACTTGAGTGCCTGAAATTTGTCATCTGTAATCCAAACTCATTTAAGTGCCTAAATATGGATTTGAGGTGCCAAACATTAGGCACCCACCTTTGAAAATAGCAGCCTAAGCTTTTATAAAACAAAAGAAGCATTTCCAAGTAGAGATGTAGGTCAGAAAATCAGCCTAACCAAAGAAAGCAGTAATTCTGTTTTCAAGCTAACTAATTTCAGATGCAGGTTGTAATGAGTTGCACAATCTATCACCTTTCATTTATTATAGGCATTTTTAGCCAATAGGAAAAGTGTTAGTCGTGTGTATTTCAACTTAGACCATGCATATATGTGAAATAATTAACCCATTATTTCTTGCATTGCCACACTGTGTAAAGCCTATGTCTAAAAGCACCATAAAGGCTCATGGAAAGTGTTTTGTACTATCTGACCACGTTGAAGTAGGACTTTCATAGCAGACAGCTAAATGCTGCCAAAGAGGCAAAAGGTTTCTGACACATCAACATATAAGGTAGACTCGAATATATTTAACTTCACTTGGCTACTAAAGCTCCTAATCCCAGAACAATTTGATACGTGAAATATGCTGGAATTAAAACATATTTCAACGAGATTCATTGCTAAGATCCTGGGTGTAGCACTGGAAATATCCTCTACGTTACATAGGGTTTAAAAAAAATGAATTAATTGCCTGGCCTGAAATGTATTGGAATAACTCAAGAGAAGCAGGCTTTTAAACCTGACATAAATCAATGAAAGTCCTAACTCAGGATTATCTTCAGGCAAGAAACAATCAATGAGCTTGGAAGGGCTGTTTTCTGAAAGCTCGTCACTTTAAACTATTATTACAGCAGCCGTGAAAAACTAGAGTTTTAAATGAAGCCTTTTTTGCAGCAAATTTTCACTAAGGGCCCGTGTAGTGACTGTCTCCAGGGTGACTAAGTGGTTGATTTTCCATCCCTCCCTGGGACCCGGGAGGGTGCTTTAAGAGGCGCTAGCTAAAGGAACGTTAGCTTTCAGAATGCACTTGAGTCTTCAGCACCTCGTTGTGCTACTGTGCACCCTGAAATGTGGGGCTGAACCCATTTCAAATCAGGTAGCAGTTGGCAGAATGCTCATGATCCCCAGTCTTCTGGCATTCCATAAAAACCTCCATCCCTCCACGAGGTCCTCACCAACTCTGGCTACATCTCCATAGTGGAGGGGAGAGGGAGGGTGAGCGTAGATCTGAGAAGGCAACCCAGGGAGGGGACAAATTCACTTCAGTAGGTGCCCTCTTTCTCCTTTATGACAGTGCAGGTGGAAAAGTCGACCCAGGCTGTCATAAACAGATAGCTAAGGGTTAATGTCTCTTTCACCTGGAAAGGAGTAACCTGAAACACCTGACCAGAGGACCAATCAGGAAACAAGACTTTTTCAAATCTGGGTGGAGGGAAGTTTTGGGTGTGAGTTCTTTGTTCTTTGTCTTGGGTCTGACCCTCTCGGCTATGAGAGTGATTTTTCTATCTCCTGGCTTTCCAATCTTCTGTTTCCAAGTTGTAAGTACAAAAATAGTAAGATAATAAGGTTTATATTGTTTTCTTTTGTATTTACATGTGTGTAGTTGCTGGAATGTTTTGAATTGCATTCTTTTTTGGATAAGGCTGTTTATTCATTTTTTTCTTTTAAGCAAATGACCCTGTATTTGTCACCTTAATACAGAGAGACCATTTTTATGTATTTTTCTTTCTTTTATAAAGCTTTCTTTTTAAGACCTGTTGGAGTTTTTTTTAGTGGGGACTCCAGGGAATTGAGTCTGCAGCTCACCAGGGAATTTGTGGGAGGAAGAAGTCAGGGGGAAAATCTCTTCGTGTTAGATTTACTAAGCCTGACTTTGCATACCCTCTGGGTGAGGGGGAAAGTACTTGTGTTTCCAGGACTGGAAACAGGGAGGGTGGAGTCCCTCTGTTTAGATTCACGGAGCTTGCTTCTGTATATCTCTCCAGGAACCCAGGGAGGGAACACCCGGAGGGGGGAAGGGAAATGGTTTATTCCCCTTTGTTGTGAGACTCAAGGAATCTGAGTCTGGGGGTCCCCCAGGGAAGGTTTTGGGGTGACCACAGTGCGCCAGGCACTGTATAGATTCCTGGCTGGTGGCAGCTTTACCAGGTCCAAGCTGGTAACTAAGCTTGGAGGTTTTCATGCTAACACTCATATTTTGGACGCTAAGGTCCAAATCTGGGAAAAATGTTATGACATGGTGGCAGGGACCAATCCCAAGTCCACAGTCTGAGGAAGAACTGGTGACCCCAGCCTCAAGTGAACAGTTCCAGACTGAGCAGAAAGCAGATGACAGCCTTCAGAAAGCTTGGGCGGTGGCACGGAGCACCCCACCACCTCTCAGCTCTTTTAATCGATCCCGGTTTGTTATAGACCAAGAACTTTTATACAAGGAGATTCTTTCTGGTGGACACCAGAAAGAATGGCAGCCGCAAAAACAGTTGGTGGTTCCAACTAAGTACCGGGGGAAGCTCTTAAGCTTAGCCCATGATCATCCCAGTGCCCATGCTGGAATGAACAGAACCAAGGACCGGTTGGGGAAGTCCTTCCACTGGGAGGGGATGGGCAAGGACGTTGCCAAGTATGTCCGGTCTTGTGAGGTATGCCAAAGAGTGGGAAAACCCCATGACCAGGTCAAGGCCCCTCTCCAGCCACTCCCCATAATTGAGGTCCCATTTCAGCGAGTAGCTGTGCATATTCTGGGTCCTTTCCCAAAAAAGACGCCCAGAGGAAAGCAGTACGCACTGACTTTCGTGGACTTTGCTACCCGATGGCCGGAAGCAGTAGCTCTAGGCAACACCAGGGCTAACACGGTGAGCCTGGTCCTAACAGACATTTTTGCCAGGGTAGGTTGGCCCTCCAACATCCTTACAGATTCAGGATCTAATTTCCTGGCAGGGACCATGAAAGAACTGTGGGAAACTCATGGGGTGAACCACTTGGTTGCCACCCCGTACCACCATCAAACCAATGGCCTGGTGGAAAGGTTTAATGGAACTTTGGGGGCCATGATACGTAAATTCATCAATGAACACTCCAATAATTGGGACCTAGTGTTGCAGCAGTTGCTGTTTGCCTACAGGGCTGTACCACATCCCAGTTTAGGGTTTTCACTGTTTGAACTTGTGTATGGTCACGAGGTTAAGGGGCCATTACAGCTGGTGAAGTAGCAATGGGAAGGGTTTACGCCTTCTCCAGGAACTAACATTCTAGACTTTGTAAGCAACCTACAAAGCACCCTCCGACACTCTTTAGTCCTTGCTAAAGAAAACCTAAAGGATGCTCAAAAAGAGCAAAAGGCCTGGTATGACAAACATACCAGAGAACGTTCCTTCAAGGTAGGAGACCAGGTTATGGTCTTGAAGGCGCAACAGGCCCATAAGATGGAAGCATCATGGGAAGGGCCATTCATGGTCCAAGAGCGCCTGGGAACTGTGAACTACCTCATAGCATTTCCCAATTCCTCACTAAAGCCCAGAGTATACCATGTTAATTCTCTCAAGACTTTCTATTCCAGAGACTTACAGGTTTGTCATTTTACAGTCCAGGGAGATGATGCTGAGTGGCCTGACGGTGTCTACTACGAAGGGAAAAAAGACGGTGGCGTGGAAGAGGTGAACCTCTCAACCACTCTGGAACGTCTGCAGCGGCGACAAATCAAGGAGCTGTGCACTAGCTTCGCCCCATTGTTCTCAGCCACCCCAGGACGGACTGAATGGGCATACCACTCCATTGACACAGGTAATGCTCACCCAATTAGAACCCCACCCTACTGGGTGTCTCCTCACGCCCAAGCTGCTATAGAACGGGACATCCAGAACATGCTTCAGATGGGTATCATCCGCTCATCTACCAGTGCATGGGCATCTCCAGTGGTTCTGGTACCCAAACCAGATGGGAAAATATGCTTTTGCGTGGACTACCATAAGCTAAATGCGGTAACTTGTCCGGACAACTATCCAATGCCACGCACCGATGAGCTATTAGCCTTTACCCAACTTAAGGCAACGCTCATGTCTGACCCTGTGCTCAGGGCCCCGGACTTTGACAAGCCATTCCTAGTAACCACGAATGCATCTGAGCGTGGTATAGGAGCAGTTCTCATGCAGCAAGCCACGGATCATAACTTCCATCCTGTTGTGTTTCTCAGCAAAAAACTGTCTGACAGGGAAAGTCACTGGTCAGTCAGTGAAAAGGAATGCTACGCCATTGTGTAAGCCCTGGAAAAGCTACGCCCATACGTTTGGGGACGGCGGTTCCAGCTACAAACTGACCATGCTGCGCTAAAGTGGCTTCATACTGCCAAGGGGAACAACAAGAAACTTCTTTGTTGGAGTTTAGCTCTCCAAGATTTTGATTTTGAAATTCAGCACATCTCAGGAGCTTCTAACAAAGCAGCTGATGCACTCTCCCGTGAGAGTTTCCCACAATCCAGTAATTAAAAAGTGTTCTTAAAATGTAAAAGTCTGTTAGTTATATACTTAGTGGTATATGTAAAGGTGCATGTGTTGTATTAATCTGTTTATTTTAAAGTTCTAGAAGGAAATTGCCGCAAGTGAGGTTCCCCACTGTCTGCAATTTGGGGGGCGTGTCATAAACAGATAGCTAAGGGTTAATGTCTCTTTCACCTGGAAAGAAGAAACCTGAAACACCTGACCAGAGGACTAATCAGGAAACAAGACTTTTTCAAATCTGGGTGGAGGGAAGTTTGTGGGTGAGTTCTTTGTTCTTTGTCTTGGGTCTGACCCTCTCGGCTCTGAGAGTGATTTTTCTATCTCCAGCTTTCTAATCTCCTGTTTTCAAGTTGTAAGTACAAAGATAGCAAGATAATAAGGTTTATATTGTTTTCTTTTGTATTTACATGTGCATAGTTGCTGGAATGTGTTAAATTGTATTCATTTTGGATAAGGCGGTTTATTCATTTTTTTTCTTTTAAGCAAATGACCCTGTATTTGTCACCTTAATACAGAGAGACCATTTTTATGTCCTTTTCTTTCTTTTAATATAAAGCTTTCTTTTTAAGACCTGTTGGAGTTTTTTTTAGTGGGGACTCCAGGGAATTGAGTCTGCAGCTCACCAGGGAATTTGTGGGAGGAAGAAGTCAGGGGGAAAATCTCTTTGTGTTAGATTTACTAAGCCTGACTTTGCATACCCTCTAGGTGAGGGGGGAAGAGAGATTACCTCTCGGTACTTCTGTTTTCCAGGACTGGAAACAGGGAGGGTGGAGTCCCTCTGTTTAGATTCACGGAGCTTGCTTCTGTATATCTCTCCAGGAACCCAGGGAGGGAACACCTGGAGGGGAGGACGGGGAAGAGAAATGGTTTATTCCCCTTTGTTGTGAGACTCAAGGAATCTGACTCTGGGGGTCCCCCAGAGAAGGTTTTGGGGAGACCACAGTGTGCCAGGCACTGTATAGATTCCTGGCTGGTGGCAGCTTTACCAGGTCCAAGCTGGTAACGAAGCTTGGAGGTTTTCATGCTAACACTCATATTTTGGACGCTAAGGTCCAGATCTGGGAAAAATGTTATGACACAGGCCAATTGTCATGCAGCATCGAGGCCTAAATTGTTCTCTAGAGGCCACTAGACTGGGGCTCTGATTCGACTGCCACAGGGGTGGCAAATTCCACTTCCAAGGGCTCACACGAGAGCCTTTCGGTCAATCACGGGCCCGATCCTCCTCTCATCCTGTTCTAAAATAGGAGCATCCCCACCGAAGTCAGTGGCCTTCAATGGAAATACACTAGCATGAAAGCAATGTGAAGAGAGAGTTATGCCTCAGGGTTCGGTCCCAGGAATTGATAGCGCTTCCTGCTTTATCTTATCTGCCTTGCAAAGGTATGGAATGGGAGGTCATCTCTCACACAGACAGGTCTTAAACTATTAACACTCAAATCACACCCTAAGCAGACTGGAAGCCCACGAGTCCAGCTCTGTTCTGCACGATCAGGTTCCAGAGGGAGATAGTGATAACCATACTCACACTGAGTAGCCCTTTATTGCAGGAGGGATCTCACTCACTTCGGTGGGAGGATTAGTGGAGCAGACACTGACTCACACTATTTAGTATATCAGCCTCTGGCCTTTATCCTGCAGTGATAGTCAATCTGAATACTGCTTGGTGACTGTCTGTCTCCTTAAACAGTCAAATATGCATCGCTGCATATCTAGTTGTGCTAAATGAAAGGGGGGGAGAGGTAGCTCCTTTTTATAGACACCCAGCCAGCCAGTAGCTATAAAATCCCTCTTGTTCTCTAATTGCTCTACCTGTAAAGGGTTAAAAAGTCTCACTGCCCTGCGTAGGTAAAAGGAAGTGTGTGGGCACCTGGCCAAAAGAGCCAAAGGGAAGGCTAGAACTTTTTAAAATTGAAACAAGACTCCCCCTTTGTCTGTCTGTGGTTGTTCTCCGGGGAGAGGCAAACAGAGCACCTCTGCTGTAAGAAGCTTGGGCCAGGCATGAAAACTCCAATCCAAGGTCAGAAAGAAGCTGTAACTCATCAGTATCATAACTAGGTATGAAAACTCATCAGTATCATAACTAGAAACTAATCATTTAAACCCCCAGATATGTAAGTAGATCAGGAAATGTCTAGGAAGATGCCATTAGGTTTATCTGTTTTATTCCTTTATGGCTTGTGGATTCCTCTGTGCTAACCCCAGGTCCTTTTTGTTTTGCTTGTAACCTTTGAGCTGGACCTTGGTGCTTAATCCTTGTAGTTTTTTTCATTTAAATCCAGCAATAGCCTGAGTTCCCAAATGTATTTTTCTTTCATTTTTGTAAAATAAAATTTACCTTTTTTAAGAGAAGAATTGGATTTTTTGTGACTAAGAGGTTTGTGCACATGTTGTGTAATTAGCTGGTGGCAACAGCTGATTTCCTTTGTTTTCTTTCTCAGCTCTTCCCCGGAGTGGGGTGAAAGGACTTGAGGGTACCCCACAGGAAGGAATTCCTAAGTGTGCCTTCCTGGGCTCTTAACGGGTTCTGCACTTGGGGCGGTGGCAGCATTTACCAATCCACGGTCAGAAAGAAGCTGTAACCTTGGGAATTTAATACAAGTCTGGAGTGGCCAGTATTAATTTTTAGAATCCTTGCGGGCCCCCACCTTCTACGCTTGAAGTGCCAGAGTGGGGAATCAGGCTTGACACTATTGTAACTGCAGTAGTCGCCTCTACACAATGCCCAGTATGCACAGCTGCAAGCCTTCAGTGCTTCTTCTTGCATTAGTCACACTTCCAGAAACATAGCTCCATTACCGGGTATTACGGTAATACCGGGGTGGGCAAATGTTAATTAACAAATGTTTCGGCCTGAGGGCTGCATCTGGGTATGGAAATTGTATCGTGGGCCATGAACACTTCCAGAAACATAGCTCCATTACTGTAATAATGTTCATGGCCATGAATGCTCACAAAATTAACAATTCAGAGATATTCAATTAAACTCTATTTAATAAAGATACATTCTAGTGGAAATCAACATAAACCCTTACTTACTATAAATAGACCATCATAACAATATATTACAATAATTAAACCCAATGTAACCCCTTTCCATGCCTCTTCGATTAATGTGAGCAATGCAGCTGGTCACTCGTCTTTACAAGGGCATCAAAGTCTGGTGTCATTCTCCTTGTGAATTCTTTTTAAAAGTCCTATGGTTTTCCCAGTTAAATTTGGTGATCCATCTGTGGTTACTAATGTTCTCAAATTTGTTTTGGTATTCTAGGCACTGCATGCCAGCAACATCACCCATGCATCCTTTCAAACACTCCCCTTCAGCAAAAGACTGATTTTGTTTAGCAGTTTTAAATGCCAGAACACAACTTGCCTTTGTAGTACCTTGTCACACAAATGTTTTCTTCAGCTTTTAAGTTTGTGGTGAGTTTCTCAGCTTTTCTTGCCCTTTCCTCAGTTGTTAAATTGCTGCCATAATTAGGATGTTTCCTTGAAAAATGGTGATTCAAATTGAATTGTAGAATAGCAGGATTGGAAGAGACCTCAGAAGGTTACCTAGTCCAACCCCTTCTCAAAGCAGAGCCAATCCCCAAATTGCTAAATAGTCACTGTAAGGATTTGAACTCACAGCCCTGGGTTTAGCAGGCCAATGCTAAAACCACTGAGCTATCCCTCCCTCCTTGTACCCCACCAATACTGCGATGCTATCCTGACAAATCAGGCATACAGCCTCCAAATTCACATCTGTGAAAAAATATTTTGTATTCCATTCTTTGTTGAAAACCTGACACTCACTTTTCCTTCTTTCTTTCTTTCTTTCTTTCTTTCCTTTTTTTTTTTTTGCAGCGCTCATTTTTGAAAGGGAAAAGAAAATCCTAAATGCTGCTCTTATTTCAAATGGCTGTGTTACAAGATGGCAGCACTGTGAAAAAACTGGGCCCTCTCTCTAGCATGGATTTGTCAGGCGTCAGTGCCCCTGACAATTCTGAGCCATCACACTCTATCCCAGAACCCAATGTGGACAAGAAGAGGCAGAAGCAGGTGTAAACTCACCTGTAACTTTATGCCCCAGCATCCCTGCAGAAATGTTCTTTGAGTTCTGTTTGCACTGTTGCGTTAATTAAAAGTCTGTATGTAGTAAGGGATGTTACTGTGGTGGGGCGAGAGGACTCCTGAGGTGCGGCACATTGGCGGCTCTACAGGGGCGGTACTGGGGACTCCTACGGGCCCTGCTGGCAGTGGGACACCAAGGTAGCTGTACCACGTGCAGAGGCACCTGAGCTGGGACGGGAGCAGCTGAGGCCCCTGGGCAATTTCCCTTTACTAGAGGCTATCAAGGGTGGGGCTGCAGGAGACCGGGAGAGGATTGGGCCTGCTGCTGCGTAGGGGCGGTGAACTCATGCAGCTCTTCTGCGTGCTGCAAGAATCTTCCAGGAATGTGGTGCTCAAAGTCAAACTGCTCATCACTGAGTCAAGCGCTGGGAGTGCCAGGTGGAGTGTAGCAAGCCCCTGACCTGCTCCCCGGCTGGAGCTCCAGGCGAAGTGCGGCAAGCCCCCGACCACACTCCCCGGCTGGAGCACCGTGCAGAGCAAAGCAAACCTCTGAGCCCGCTCCCTGGCTGGAGCCCTGGGCAGAGCGCGGCAAGCCCCTAACCCTGCCCCCTGGCTGGAGCAACGGGCGGAGCGCGGCGAGCCCCCGACCCCGCTCCCTGGCTGGAGCCCCAGGAGGAGTGCGGCAAGCCCCCAAACCCACTCCCCAGCTGGAGCTCTGGGTGGAGCGCTGTGAGACCCCGACCCCGCTCCCTGGCTGGAACCCCGGGCAGAGCACAGCAAGCCCCTGACTCCGCTCCCTGGTGGGAGCTCGAGGACCAGATAAAAACATCTCACAGACTGGAAGCGTCCCACAGGCTGGAGGTTGCCAACCCCGTTGTAGTATGTGGGACCTCACAACACCTCCTTGATGTAAGGACGCGCCATCGTCCCGGTGCACAGATGGGAACTGAGGCACAAAAGGCCAGAGACGCCCATTGATTACCTGTGAGATTTGCCCAAGGTGATGCAAGAAGCATGAGGCACAGCAGGAACTAAACCCTGCTTGCAGGCCAGGCCCCTAACCCTGGACCATCCTTCCTTTCCCTCTTTTCAACAGCCAGCAGTGACTAGGGCTAGGGAGAGAGAACCTAAAGTGGCAGCTCCAAAGCCAAAGTGGCATGGTGGAGACTTGCAAGCAGGTGCCGATTTGCTTCAGTATTTTCTAGGTCACTGGCTTGCTTTTCTCTGAGCAAAGCTTGACAGCAGCCACACTTGGAGACTGAAAATGGCGAGGTGCGTTTTGCTGTATGATCTCTCCCAAGTGCGGGCTGGCAGCAGGACATCAGCGTTTATGGGTCGTCATTACCCTTACTGGGGAGACTGTCTGCTCCGTATCACTGATATTTGTAAATGGCTTCATTCACGAGTGCACTAATTGATGGAGGATTTAATTAGCGGCTATGGGATGGCAGGTGGAGAACAGTAAGTGGCAAAACTGTTTACTGGCTTCATGAGGTATCTAGTGTGTCCGGCTGTTGGCGACTGTGCATAAGGGAAGACTGACAGGGAGAAGGAAAAAAGTAAATACATTCGGTAAGACGGATGGGAAATAAAGGTCTTCTGAAAGATGGATTATCCAGGTGTCTGCTGTTGTTTTCTGAGCAGAGGCAGGCAGCCAGTGTACTTGCTGTCACAAACTCAATGAATCAAATAACTCTCCACCAGCGCTGACATTTTATGATGATCCTGATCCTGAGAGTTGGTTCCAACAACAGGTTTTCGATTCCTCCTCAAAGGCTGGAACCAGCTGCGCCGCACGTTTACAGCTTCTGCAGACAGGAATGGAAGATAACTAGTCAGGCCACAAGAAGTGAGTAGGGCTGGCTGAGAAGATCAGAGAAGGATTCTTCAATAGCTCTTGCTTGGTTATTTAAAAAGGGAGAGGGACAATGTCTGGCTTCTGAATTGTCTGTTTGGAGGGCAATTTTTAAAGACACAGATAGCAGTTAGGCGCCCAACTCCCATTGACTTTCAGTGAGAGTTAGGTGTCTAATTGCCCCTTGTGCCTATGAAAAATCTTGCCCTTAGCTGATCTATGTAACCTCAATTGCTACTGCATCTGTTTGTCCACTTCCCGGTCTCCATTGTCCCCCCTACTTGTTGGCCTTATCTCTGTTTATCTGTCGTTATTTGTACGGGGCCCTGATCCTGACTTGTCTCAAGGCATTACTGTAATAAAAACAAATAACACCACTGCTTCCTTCTCATGAGCATGGAGACAGTTCTAATGGAAAGTAATTGCTCGCTTCTGGGTCATATTTTGGGTGCCATTTCAAATACTCTTACAAGTTCTGTTTAACTGAGCATGTAGTGAGTTAAATCTCAGGGGGAATGCTGTGCTGTTAGCTGTGGTGCAGCTCCTTTTAGAACCTTAGCAACTGACCAGTAAAGTCTGTTCCCTGCTGAGCCGCTACAGCTAACAAAAAGGCAAAGAAGAAAAGACCCCAAAAAAACAAAAACAGCAGTGCAAACAGAGGCCTTCACATGTGCTGAAAACCAGCATTGTGGTAAGGCAACAATTTCAGTTTCCTACAGCCACTGCCACATCCACCTTGTGAGGTTAGGCCCACAAAACATCATAACTTTGCAGAAGCATCTGTGTAATAAACACTTCCATATAGCGTCAGACAAACATGACCTAAGGCAGAATATTAAGCAGCCTGAGTGCATAACATCGACCCACTACGCCTAATGAAAGTGAAACACATTTCAAATTAGCCTGTCTTTGTGATGCAGGAAGCTGTGTAGGAGTAGGAGAGTATCCCTTTAAATGGTTTGTGGCCCTTACAGTGTTCTGTCTTTCCGAAACCTCCCAAACTCTGCCCAAGCAGCAGTGTATGTAGACAGCCAAGCCTTGCATGTTACACGTCTAGTAAACAGAGTTATTTGATCCGCACTGTGCCTGTGTGGTTCCTTCATCTCCTGTATTTTGCGCACAGAGCAAAGACAGAACACTGGGACATCATGCCACCTGACAGAGGGCCAGGTTCACATTTTCTCTGCCCTGCATAGTCACTTTCACCAGTGCCAAGTGAATGTCAAATGTTACCAAAGGAGAATGATTGCGCTTCACATCCGCTTTGCATTGGTGTAAATGACTCTAGCAGGTACAGGGCAATAGTAAATAAATACCCACAATCTCGTCCTTCTCTGTGATCCTCCTCTACTGCTGTCCACAGTTCTGTTGGTCCTGCTAGTGAAGGCAGGCGGCTGGACTCAACGACCTTTCGGGGGTCCCTTTCAGTTCTGTGAGACAGGTATATCGCCATATATAAAATCTGTTCCTCCAGCTTCGTCTTTATGACAGGGGCAGAAGCTACAGCCTCACTTCTGCGCTGAAATTCCTGTTCTCCTTTTTCAGCAGTGTGCTGCTTTGTATTTGTCCAGTGACCTAGCGTTTCCATTTCTGTGGCTCCAATAAGACAACACCAAGAAGACAAATGTCTGCTACAACTCAGGTGTCAGAAACCTACAGACAAAAGCACCACGCCTGAGATCTGTTCAGAAAAAACCTGGCTGGCAAAAAAGCAGCCTGTTGTACCCTGCCCTGAAAGCAGAGGTATTCTAGTCCAACAGCGGCCGCCAGAGGGTCCACAGCTGGAGGCTGCAATAAACAAAACAAAACAATCAATAATAATTTTTCTTCCCACAAAATGAAGTTTAAAAAAAAATGCTTGCAGGATAGAGGATGAAATAGTTGCAAAGGTCATTTAATACAGAGGTTTTTTACATGAAGGCCATCCACCACAAACCTATCAATCATACATGATTGCTATCCAGTCTTCCCAGCCTGTAATTTCTCCATTTAAAGAGAGGGCAGCAAGCCCAATATTCTGATGAAACTTTTATGAAGGGGAATTTACACTGCTTGTACCTGATGGCAGGTTGGGAGCTGATTAAATGAGTTTTTTTTTTAAACATGGGGTCAGAAAACCTTGGCAGATTGAAAAAGGAGGTACTGCTTCCTAGTGCACAGTCTGTGTTCAGGTCATGGCTGGTAGAAACTACTAATGTGGGTCAAGGTGAGTTTGGTAACAGTGGGTCAATGAAAGGTGATTTTGCCGCAGTTATGGCCTATCCAAAGGTGATGCTTTTTGCGGGGGCTGCTTATAGGTAAGGAGAGGTAGGATAGCCAGTGGTTAGTGAGCTAGGTTGGGACTCTGGAAACCAAGGTTCAGTTCTCAGCTCTGCCACAAACTTCCTGTGTGGCCTTAGGCAAATCACGTGATTGCTCTGTGAGTTGTTTGTACAATGAGGATACTAACATTGTAGATGTCAGATAGGGTTGTCAACCCTCCTGGACTGGCTGGGAGTCTCCTGGAATCAGAAACGATCTCCCAGTGGCTACTGAAACCAATCTGGGAGATTTTAATAGGCTGCTAAAGGTCCCTACCTGCCGTGGCTCCCAAAAGCGACTAGCACATCCCTCTGGCTCCTAGGCACAGGGGCAGCCAGGGGGTCTCTGCACACTGAGCGCCGACTCCGCAGCTTCCATTGGCTGGGAACTGCAGCCAATGGGAGCTGTGGGGGCAGTGCCTGCAGATGGGGGAGGCACACAGAGCCACCTGGCTGCCCCTGAGCGTAGGAGCTAGAGGGACAGGTTGGCCACTTCCAGGAGCCTCCCAAGGTAAGTGCCACCTGGAGCCTGCATCGCTCACCCCCTTCCACACCCTTGCCCCAGCCTGAGCCCCTCCCCCTGCACCAAAACTACTTCTCCTAGCCTGCACCCTGCACCCTCCAGCACCTCAACCCCCTTCCCCAGGCTCAGCCAGGAGCCCCTCCACACGCCAAACCCCTCGGCCCTAGTCCAGAGCTCACACTCCTGCCCCAGCCCAGTGAAGGTGGGGGAGGGTGAACGATGGAGGAAGAGGGGCTGGAATGAGTGGGAGTGGGGTCTTGGAGAAGGGGTGTGGCAGGGGCAGGGCTTCAGGGAAGGGGCAGAGCAGGAGCTGGGCAAGGGTGTTTGGGCTTGTGCAACCAGACAGTTGTCAACCGTAATATCAGATAGCACCTAAGAGGGTTTGAAATGCTAGAGTACCAGCAATACCACCCTGAAACATTCAAATGTCATGCTCCCCACAATCATGAGATTAGCTGAAAAATGGGGAGATTTAAATAAATACATATAGGGATCTTTTTATTTCTGTTCTGGTTTTGGGGCCTTCAGGTGTCACATTTTCAAGCTTTTCTCTGCAGTCACCAAGAATAGAAATTCCCTTCTTCATTAAAATCAAAGCTGAGATTCTCCCATAATCACTTGAGTCCAAGTGCTCGGGCTTTAAAATTTAAATATAATTGAAATTCCTTTAAATTAAAAAAAATTAAAACATGCTGTGGGAAATTTTGAATTCAACAACTTTTCATGTCTTTTTCACATTCTTCATGGAAAATATTTCCATTTCTCAACCAGCAACACTAATAACTAGAGCTGAGAGATAGTTGAAATATCTGCCCTGTGGGAAATTCCATTATTTCAACATTTGTTTTTATCCTAATTGGGACCAAAAAATCCAAATATTGACATTTTTTGCAGAACAAACAAACAAAATTCTGAAAAGATTCTGTTTAGACATCTTGAATATTAGGGTTGGAAGGTTATCTAGTCCAACCCCCTGCTCAAAGCAGGACTAATCCCCATATAGATTTTTTGCCCCAGTTCCCCAAATGCCCCCCCTCAAGAATTGACCTCATAACCCTGAGTTTATCAGGCTAATGCTCAAACCACTGAACTATCCCTCTCCTGAAACATTTTAGCCTTCCTGAATCAAAGTGTTTCATTTTCAGTCAGCAGAACCCTAAACTCTCCTTGTAATGCTGCAGTGGCTCATAAATTGATCCCAAAATATTCCATTTTGATTTTTTCCACAGAAAATTTAAAAAAAACTCCGCAAATTTGAAATTTGATTGTACAGAAATTGCATTTTCCATCAAAATATTTCACCCATGAGCTCTGAGACTAATAAAAGATCCTTTGAATGCTGATAAAATGTGTTACGTAAGTGTGAAGCATTATTAATATCACAGTTACATGAAACTGATTTAAAAAGAGACAAGATAAAATTATGCTTGAATGTGAACTGGCTTTGATTGCTATTTGTTGGCTTATTTGTTTTTTTCTTTTTTTGCATGGAATGAGGCAAATTAGCAGCACAACTGTGGTTACTACAAGAGATGTAATGCCCTCCAAATCATGCCACTGATGGGTAGCAATAATCATGAGAATCTAAAAAAAAAAAGGAGCTGCATTGCTTTCTTAGGAAGCTCTCCCTTTCAGGAGAGCTAACAAGAGATTGTTGTTTTAAAGCTGGCACTGCCATGTCTGGTTCCTGTCAGAGAGAGAGGGAGAGAGACCACAGCACAAGCATAATAGGTTTAGTATTCCCTTTGGGTTGTTATAAACACAATCAATATGTACTAATGATTGCAGCAATACATTTAATCATACTTCATATGGTAACATTCTGCACTTACCCAGTTCTAGATCTGACAGAGAATAATAGAGTTTACCCTTTTAAAGTTGTAAATTATTATGAAAATGCTGAGCCTCACAGTAAAATACATTCAGGAATGTTTTTATGCATCGGAAATATTGGTAATACTTTCACTAAGCATACTATTAAAATAAATAAATTGTATTTATTGCCTGATTCCCCAGCTGCGGCTGGATGAGGAAGCAGAACATACAAAACTGCAGAGCCTTTTCTGAAAACCTGGGCAATTGTAAATATTCCAAACACAAGTTGGATCCAGTTTTCTGCATGCTCATACCAGTATTACACTGGTGTAACTCCGCTGATGGCAATGGAGTTCCTCCAGATTTATACCTCTTTACTTGAGAGCAGGATCAGGACCAAAGAAGAATAATCTCCCAGTTTGTATCTTTCTTATTTCTTATTACAGAACACCAGTCAAAGGGCATGGTAGTACTATGTATTGGGGCTGAAAATAAATCAGACATGCCACACTGTTGGCCAAGTTCTGTACAGACTTAGCTTCCATGTAATACGGGTTACTTTATTATGGTTGTGCAGGGTGTAAATCAGCATGGAATTTGGCCATGTGCCTTGTTATTATGCAGTTGAATCTACATACAACATAGTGACCTTATCTATCAGAGGAACTCCATTGATCGTGAAATAGAAGAGAAATCCCTTATTGGTTTCAGTGCCTCACAACTCACCTTCATACTGCAAGATCTAATGCCAGTGAAGCTGAGCTGTGAAAGTGTGATGCAATTACAAGGGGATACCGCTGTATATACCTGCATTAAGCAGCAGGGGAATAGCTACCGTGTAGAGATGTGCCCAATGGCTGGGTATTGTTTTGGTTTAGCAAAGCCAAGCCAGCCTTTCCCTACGCAACCTGCTGCTTAACCACCCACAGAAGAATCCATGAATCATTCTAGTCCTCTGGCAATCAAAGGGAGATTGTTTTCATGCAAGCGTTAAAGCCCCGACTGATTCATATTGTGAGAACTGTGCATGTATCTGTGTGAAACAGGTACAGAATTGGGAGTGGTGCAAGGGATAGTGCCACAACTGTAATTAGCACTGCAGATATTGAATCATTGATGGATTCAAGTTAATAATGGGTGATTTATCTTATTCTAGCAAATGCCCAGCCCTCTGAAAGAGGACCAGGTATTCATAATGGTCTCATCCTGCCTCACGTTTGTCTAACTGGTTGCTGCATACGGCATTGCATGTGGCCCTTATGTTCATACACCATGTGGCAAGAGATTGCATGGCACAGTATTACTACTGTGCTCATAACCAATCTGACATTTTGGAGCTGGGTTGGTTCTTACGGTGGTGGAGCAGTCGTGAGATAATGGTTAAGAATGAGTGAGATGTGGCATGACAGAGTGAACTGTCACACGAGGGAATCAAAACAAAACAACCCCCGTCCCAGGCAACTGGTTCCAATTAATGCTCTCAGAGGCCGCTGGGAGTGGAAGGGCATTAGCCCTACGTAAGCCAGACCCAGGTCATTTCAGGAGGCAGAAGAGGAGAGGCAACACCAAAAAGATTGGGATGTTGAAGGAGATCCAAGGGGAAAATAGCTCCAGAAAGGGGCAGGATGGGGTGGAGGGGAGGTACTGAGGTTGTGGAGAGTGTGGCACCAACTGGAGCGTACTACCATTGGAATCATGGAACTTACCTGAGAGGTTTACAGTTATTTGAATCTGCCATCCCTCAGACCCTTCGCTTTTCAACGGCTTTCTCTGGTTCCAAACAAAATAACGAACACACCCATATGGGCATTTCCCTGCCTCAGTTTCCTCACCACTCTGGGGAGTTCTTAGGGCTTGGTCACAGTGCTGTAAGGGGTCCAGGATGCTTCTGCTGCCCCTGCACATGGCTTCTCCTCCAGAGCATGGAATCTCTGGCCTCTTCTTCCTGTCTTGCCAAAAGAAAGTGCCTGCTGAGAGACATACTCTTCGTCAGCTGATCCCTGATCTGCCTCAACTGGTGACCACAGATCCCTTCTGGGTGACTTCACTGCCAGGTGACCTCTCCGCTTATGAACCAGTTCTCCTGAGTAGGAGCCAGCCTCTTGTCCTGACCAGGTGATCCTTTACAGTCTAACCAGTCACCATTGTGCCTTGTCTGTCAGAGACATCCTCCAACATTGTCAGCAGATAGTGGATTCCATGTCCACAAAGAAGAAGTCCATTATACAACTGTTTCATAATAACAACTTCATAATGTCAGCCAGAATGCTTAGGCTGTACATAGATTCTGCAGATCATCACAGCATGGTATTTAGAAACCAGGGTGCTAAGCACCTTAGAGAAACCTAAGGTAGACACAAAACCTTAGATAACCAGCTACTTAGTGAGTCTTGCTACTTTCCCTTGCAGTGGCTCACTTGGATACCGTCCTGTCTCTAAGTCAATGGTTTTCAACCTATTTTCATTTGCAAACCCCTAATTTTTTTTGAATGGAGGTGCGGACCCCCTTGGACATCTTAGACATAGTCTGTGGACCCCAATGGGTCTGCGGAGCACAGGTTGAAATACACTGCTCTAGGCTAAAAGACTGTGGCCTCAGATCCAACATCAGAACTTGGGCTCATAGTGTAGGAAAGGAACTGGGAGAATTTTCTTTTAGTGATACCATCCTTTAGAAGGGCTCTTAACCGGTCTCTTTCTCTGGTGGCAGCCCAGAAGGGAGTTAAGATGCTTACAGAGTTTCCAAGGTCTAGTGGTGTCAGTGAAGGCTATTTTGGGCTGGGTAGGATCCTAGTTCTGCTCTACCCAGGACTTTTCCATTAGAGAGGATTGTAATCAAACATGGAAGTGAAAAGAGCTTTGGTTTGAAACAGAAGCTGGACATTTGGCTGTGTTACCACACACATTCTGGGTCCAATTGACCCTAGCTGCTGCAGACTACACCACAGGGCTCCAGCGGTGGCAAGCCCACCAGAAGGGAGTTTACAGCATCAAAAGGAAGCAGTAACTTCTCTTGCCCTGAAGGTCCTGCAGCCAGTTGGCTGCTCCAAAAGTGGGTTTTGGGGGGTATCATTAAGCTGTCCATGAGTGCGTGCTTAGGGAGCCTCTGCCAGGGGATACCACATGGGAAATGTAAGACAGTCTTCCCCAAGTGAACACTCAGGGCAGAGCGGGCAGTGCCCTGTCACTGCACCACCAGAATGTTTCTGGCTTGTCAAGCTGTGTAGCCTCACTTACTCCAGTGCTTTGGCTTGAAACAATGTTTTGGAATATCAGGGGTGAACACATTTCAGATTTTTATTTTCATTGAAAAATGTTGTTGACAAATCCAATTTTGCCCTCCCCTCTCGCCCCCCTCAAAAGCCCACCACTCCAAATAATGCAGATAATTTCTGACATGATTTTGGGGTTTTGTTTTTCTTGAGCCAGTTATAGAACTAGTTGAAATGTTTATAAAAATGTTGTCCAATGACCAGTTTTATTTAATAATAATTAATGATAATACACACAGTGTGATAATAAACATTAGCATATTTAGCTCCTCCCACCAGCTTCCTATCATAGAGTTTCTCACAGAATCCTGACTTCGTCTCTCAGCCTCTTTCTGGCTATCTGGCGGTGATTATATCTCCATTGGTGGCTTTAACCACCATCTTTATGTTAATGATCTGCAAATCTCTCTCTTCTGCTCACCCATCTCCACAGGACCCATCGCAGGAGAACAAAACCCCCAAGCAGGTGAGGGTGTATCCTGATTTAATGCCATCCCAAAGAGAGGAGGTGTCTGAGATGATCAACCAGAACCAAGACGTAGTCTCGTCTCATCCAGGTGGAACAACTGAGACATACCATCACATCATTACAAACCCCGGGGCCAATGCAACAATGAGGCCCTACCGGGTGCCAGCGACCAAAAGAGAAGAAATCAGAACAGAAGTAAAGAAAATGCTGGAGTTAGGTGTCAGTCAGTGGTCTGGCCTGAACAAGCTAATATCCAAACAGGATGGATCCACAAGATTCTGCAATGACGTCCATTAGCTGAATGAGGCGTCCCAGTTCAATGCATATCCTATACCCCACATAGACAAGTTAGTGGACCGATTGGGAAATACCTGGTTCCTGACCACTCTAGACTTCACTAAAGGGTATTGGGCAGATTCCCTTTGCTGAAAATGCAAAGGAGAAGACCGCTTTCTCCTCACCGGAGAGTGTTTTTCAATATACATTCCTCCCGTTCGGTCTTCATGGGGCTCCAGCTACCTTTCAGCACCTCATGGATAAGCTATTGCACCCCTATACCAGTTATGCGACTGCCTACCTGGACAATGTGGTTATTCATACCCTAGACTGGGAATCCCACCTGGAAAAGATGGGAGCTGTCCTAGATACCCTGCTGGCCTTACTGCAAACCCCGCCAAGTCCGCCTTTGGGTTAATAGAGGCTAAATATCTGGGCTACATTGTGGGGCGAGGTATAGTGAAACCCCAAGTCAGTAAACTAGAGGCCATCCAAAACTGTCCCCAGCTGGTTCACAAGAAACAAGTCTGGTCATCTTTGGGCATAGTGGGGTACTATCGACGCTTTATCCCCCATTTTGCCACCAGGGTAAGTGCTCTGATGGACCTAATAAAAGCTCGGGGACCTGAAATGGTACATTGGATTGACACAGCAGAGAGGGCATTTACAGATCTGCGAACAGCCCTTTGCAGTGACCCTGTACTCATAACTGCAGACTTCACTAAGAGGTTTATCCTGCAGACAGACGCATCTGAAGTAGGACTAGGGGCTGTCCTATCCCAGATGGTTGGAGAAGAAACAGCAAAGAATTCTGTGGCACCTTATAGACTAACAGACGTTTTGGAGCATGAGCTTTCGTGGGTGAATACCCACTTCATCAGATGCAGTTGCATCTGATGAAGTGGGTATCCACCCACGGAAGCTCATGCTCCAAAACATCTGTTAGTCTATAAGGTGCACAGGTTTCTTTGCTGCTTTTACAGATCCAGACTAACATGGCTACCTCTCTGATACTGGAGAAGAAGAACACCCAATCCTCTACCTCAGTAGGAAACTCCTCCCAAGGGAACAGCAGTAGCCGGTGGTCAAGAGGGAATGCCTGACCGGTAAGTGGGCCATGGAAACACTGTGATACTACATGTCAGGGAGGCCATTTTTCCTTGTGACCGACCATTCCTCTCTTCAATGGATGCAGAGGAACAAGGAAAAAAATGCGAGGGTGACCAGATGGTTCTTATCCCTCCAACCCTTCCAGTTCTGCATACAGCACCAAGCTGGAAGTCGACATGGCAAGGCTGATGGCCTGTCGCGGGTGCGCTGTACGATGACCCAAGTTGCCCAACCCCTTGGTGTTGAGCAGGGGGAAAGGATATGTGACAGACTCAGAGTAGTGGAAGGGAAATATATCAGCCTCAGGATGAGCAGGTCCCTGTTCCCTGGGTAGCCAAACAAAGGCCACTCCAGGCCAGTCAAGTCACCTGATGCCAATTAAACCAATTAAGGTAATTGAGCTACCACAGGCACCTGACTCCAATTAACCAGCGAAGGGTCAGTTAAGGCTGTTAAGCTAATGGACACAGCTGGAGCTAATCAAGGCCCTGCTCATCCTGCTGAAAAGCTCCCCTTCCAGTGCCCTCAAGGAAGCCCAGGTGAAAGGAGCTGGAGGAGAGGAAGCGTCGCTTAGGCCTGAGGTAAGGGTGAAGCTGGGAAAAGGGGATCACGCGGATGTGGCCCAAGGAATCAAAGCAGCATCAGTAGTGAAGGGGAAGCCACCAACAGCTGCTATCTTTAAGGTCCCTGGGCTGGAACCCGGAGGAAAGGGTGGGCCCAGATGGGGGGGCCCTCCCCACCTCCATGCTCTACAGAGATCCCCTTGAGAGGGGAAGCAGACTTTGGTCCAGGCAGGAGGCCGAACTGCACCTACTGAGCTCTAAGGAGCAACAGAGACTGTGGGTTTTCCACCTTCCCGCCTCCCATATTGGCCTGTGATGAAAGTAACTCAATAGGCTGTGATCTTGGCCACTGTACTGAGAAAGGGAGGTCACACTGAAGGCCTTAGCTAGCTTCTGAGGCCACTGAATCTGCCTGGAAGTGCGGGACCCACCAATACAGGCTCGGAGCTTTTGTCACAGTATCTATGTAAAGCTACAGCACTGTGAGGCTGGCAAGTGTCACTATCCCTAGCTCACAAACTGGGAGACTGAAATACAGGGCGCTTATCCTGTGGAAAACACCCATGGGAAGAGCAGAGGTACCTGGACAACTCCATAGATTAGCAGAGTTCCCAGCGCGTCATCCTACTGAGGTGAAGGGAGCTGGGTTTGCCTGGTGATGGAAGGGGTGAGGCATGGTCCTCTGAATGAGCTGGTGTCTCAGCCCAAATCTAGTAAATAACTAGTCCCTCCTCTTCTCCTCCTGCAGCCTTCCCGCCTTCTGTGGGGATCAACAAGGAAGAATGGTCCAGTGGTTAGGTCAGTAGTTTAGGACTTGGGAAGCTGAATTCCAGTCCCTGCTCTGCTGCAGATTTCTGTGTGGCCAGGGGCAAGCCACTTAGGGATTTGAAATCAGTGAGAATTAGGCATCTCAAAACCTTTAAAAATCGGATTCTTAATCGCTCTGTGCATCTATTCTCCATCAATATAATGGGGATAATAACACTGCCCTATCTCACTGGGATGTTGTGACAACAAATACATTAGTGATTCTGCAGCTCCCAGATACTACAGTAAAGATGGCTGTGTAACTATCTAAGATAGTTGGATGTATGATCAGTCCTGTCATTAACCAGCTGCCCATCCTCCAAGGCAGTAGAGAGCAATATCTGTAAGAATCAGTGCCATCAGACACTTCTTTGCTCCATGGTTTCCAAGCTCACCTTTCGTCAGTGATGCAAACGCAGATTGGATCATTTGCATTTCTTCGTGAAAAGCAAATGTTCATCCTCTCCCCAACTATTTGGTTTAAACTCTTCATTACTGATCATCTTTCAGAAATATTGGTGCTTTGGGTTGAAGGACTTTATTGAGAAAGGACTTGATAAGAACAGTACATTACATTTCTAGTTTGTCAAGTGTCTCAAGGTTGTCTGGGAAAATTAGTGCAATATCATAATGTGTGTGTAGAACTACATTTCACAAAACAATAAATTACATTCATGTTATGTACTGAAGCTGCTAGCAATGCCAATATTAATTTTCCATGGCTTATTAACAAAATCATAACAATGCATGCTATTTATGCAGGATGCATTCAGAGATTTATCTCCTCAGTAATGTATTAAATTAGCATAGTGACATTAGAGACATAGATGAATGCATTAGCATTTCTCCTCTAGTTTAGAGTCAGGATTATATCACAAAAGAAATTAGTTTCATGGTCTCATCGTAGACCCGCTTTAGGTTCTATCCTTCACCAACTCACTGTCAATCACAAGGGGAGATTCATGTTTGTGTCACTTTCTCTTCTCATTGCACTCTTGGCTATAAAAACGAGACAGAGGGAACGTTAATGCTTAACAGAGTCTATAAAAGACCAAACTATGCTCTACTGCTTTAACCTTTTACGTGTGAAGTGTTTGGGTTGGCTGGCTACTGCGACAGCTGCGAAAGAAAATTGGATTGTCCAGCCAATCAAATTCTAGAATGATGCAAAGCTTAAAACCTATGGAATTACGGCTGTCTTTCATTGAATATATATGAGGAAATAAACCTTATTCTGGTGACAAAGATTATAACAATTGGCCTGTCATCTTTCAAAACACAGAAGAGTAAAGAGAGTGACTGAACTGAACTTTGGGTGAGCAGCATAGACCCACCAGTGTATAGTATATTCCAACAATGAAATTGAGAGGACTTTACCCAGGGCATGCTTCTTGGGCTAGTAGTCTTTTAATATTACATGCATGTTGCTGTGTGGAAGGTCAAACTTCAGGTTTTGACATTGGCCTCTCATTGCATGCTTTGGTGAGCACTGGCTCATACAGCACTGGTTCAGAACCAGATTTATAATTTGACGTGTTCAGTAACAGATGCCAGTTCAGGAACTGGATTCATCAAATGCTTGAGTGAAGATTTCACTTTTAACAGAACACACCAGGACTGAGAATGCACTTGAAGAGGGGATCGTCCTGCCAGAGGCGGTCCGGATGGAGATCACATCTGTTCAGTCTCTAACCTCTTTGTTGAGGCTGACCAGTGGCTTCTGTGATACGGGCATCTGTCCACTAAGAATGTGACTGAGACTGGAAGTCTACAGCCATCCAGAGACCAGGTTGGTAACAACTTTTGTTAATGATCAGCCTGGGGCAGATCTGAACAGGTGATCTGTTACAGTGGGTCTCCAACTGCTGTCCCTGGAGAACTGGCTAGTCACATAGTGCTAATGTCCCCCTTTTTCCTACTTGCTAGATCTCTGGAATTAGAGCTGAGGCTGTGTAGTCTAGCAGTCAGACTTTAGGCAGGTCACTTGTTCTCTTTGTTCTTGTTTCCTCTCCCACCCTTCTTCTGTTCTTTCTATTTAGCTTGGAATCCATTCAGGGCAGGCACTGTCTCTGACTGTGTATTTGCATGGTGCTTAGAGGGGAACCCTTATCTCAGTCTCACTGCCAGGGTAGTATAAATAGTAACTTAGAGTATGTCACAACTTTGTCTAGTCTCGCTTTTCCATGTTAGCAGACTGAGCTGTGTCAGGAGTGTTACGTGGTTGCGAAGAGGAGGTGAGATGGGCTACAAGGCAGTGACTTTGGGAAGAATAAGGCTGACTGTTTTTTTCTTTCAAGTTTTAAAATTTCAACACAATTTTGAGTTTCAAAATTGGAGGGAAAAAGTCAAAATATAGTAATGAGAAAAATTCAAACAGGGGCTTGTGATTCCTCCACCCTCGCTGTTGTTTTCCACTCTGCTGCAGTCGAGATATGGGCATGTAACAGGGGAGCTGAGCCACTAAAGGAAATTGTGCTCAGCTCTCCTGTTCCAGTCCAGGATCTCTCTGTTTGGGCCAACTAAGAGGGTGGGGCAGCATATGGGAAGCGATAGGAGAGTGTGTTAAGTGGGTCAGAGCAGACTGATGTAGTCAGGAAGGGCAGTTCCTAGGTTGAAAACAGGAGATCAGGCAGGGGTTTGCTGGCTTGTGTCCCTCAGCCAGTGCTGGAGAGGACTGAAGGCAGGAGATGCAGTAGCAGGAGATGCGTGCTGGCTGTGTGCTGGAGCCAAGGGCCAGATGGATGAAGGAAGGGAAGCAACCAAGGGGCTTACCTGTTGGCATGTCCTTGTTGGGGATCTGGGTCCCAGAGGAACCAGGAGAGGCTCCCAGTGGAGAGGCTGTGAGAGTTTGCACCAGGAAAAGTGGGGTTCTGCTCTAGAAGGAAAGGATGGGATGACTGCCCTGATGGGTGAACAGAGGGTGACTGATAAAGAGCGTAGGTCTGGCAGAAGACACCAGGATGGTTAGAATGGAGCACAATTTTAAAGATTATGAGCACGGGATTGATGAGGAAGGAGTATGTTGTGGGACTTCTGGCTTGGGACTTTTGCCCTGTGTTTTGGTTAATACCCTGTGCAGGACATGAGGACATGCTTGTATTGGACTCACTGTGAACTCAAGAGGGAAACTGAGTCAAGGGGCCACTCTCACAGCTTCCTTGAGGCCAGCAGGGGGCACTTGGGAGGAGACTGTTTGTTTACAGGGCAACATAATGAATCACTTTCAGAAGCCCTTTGCTGGAGATGAAAGTCTCTTCTACACAAAGCTCCTGATCCATCCAGTCTCCCACATTGCCATATATTTACTATTTCAGTAATGCTGTGTCTGGCTGAAATCTTTTGTTTCCATGGAAATTCTGTAGCAATGTAAACAATAGAGACCCATTTGATAAAATATGGCAATTAGTAAATATTGTTGTGCATTTTGGCAAGATCAATATATGCCTAGTAAGTCCAGACAGTGGGAGCTTTGTTTTATTTAGGCGAGATAATTAGTTTAAAATTTCACCTTCGGTGGAGACATTTCCGATGTGAATGTACACGTGCAGACTGTTCCTGCTTCTCTATAACTTTAGCATCTGTCATTTCAGTAAGAGCATTTGAACAAAACAAACAAGCCACAATTTCCTGGAAGTTTTCAGTCTCACAGGGCTGCCAGCTTCATTTCCATAGTAATGCAATTGAGATGTTCCAAGATGACAAAAGATAAGAGTTGTGTTTTCACTAATGTTGGCTCTTCTTCCATGTCTTGTTGAAGCATATGGTACAGTGACTGGCTTCATCTCCTGTAACAAGTAGACGCATTTCTTTGATGGTGCTGCTGTCAAACGTGTTCTAGTACTCCAGTGCATTCAGTCATATGAAATATGTGCTGCTTACCCAGTGGTGACCTGGATTCTTAGGAAGGAAAAATAACAGCAGGACTCAGAAGTGTCAAGGAATACTTCCTGTATCTTTTAAACCTGCGGGTCTTCCACTCCCGGAACTCTCATTAAAGACAATGGACCTGATTCTTCACTCTATTTATTTTGTGAGTGTAACTCCACTGAAGCGATCAATGGAATTATGCCAACCTAAATCCAGGAGTGGAGAACAAGTCTAAAGGAAATACGGAGCACGGAAAGCTTTTCAAACTCAGGATCTTTGTGAAGAGCGATGCTGAAATATCTTCTGCAACATTCTTATTACAGACAGAGCTGAGAGCAATGTCTGTACTTTGAGTTGCCTATGAGTATGTTTACATTTCAGCTGGTTGCACAGACGGCCATTTGGGTTAGCTGCCCTGAATACAGTCCTGCCTGACCCCCTGATATATACTTGAGTGGCCAGCTCAAGCTGCTGCTTGTGCTGCCGTGGCCACGCTGCTATTTTTAGGTGCTAGCTCGAGCGTGGGCACATCTACACAAGCTGGGAATCACACCTCCCAGCTCAAATGTAGCCAGATCTAAGAATTTCAATGACATCTCACTGTTTTCACTTGCTTATAACTTCCATCTGGCCCGCTTTTTCCATCTGCCAGGCTGAAGTTTTTTCAAAAGTTTCAGCAAAAGTGCTGCAGCCATTTCTGAGAATCAGGCTCTGGAAAATAGGTAGCTGTTACAGGAGGCACTATAGACAGCTGCAATCCACAGGGCCCTGGGCTGGAACCCAGAGTAGAGGGCAGGCCTGGGTTCCCCCCGAACCTCACAACTCCTGATCAGACACAGGAGGAGTTGACCCAGATTGTGGGTTCCACCAGAGGGGAAATAAACTGAGGTGAGCAAATCTGCCGATAAGCGCAGGACCCACCAAGGTAAAGGAGGAACTTTGTCACAGTATGTATTTAATTTTTGTGACAAGATACTGAAGTAGCCAGTGAACACTGAAGATCAGAGGAAATATAACGTAGCGACTCAGCGATCCCAATGAATGCAGTAGAACAGACTTCCTAGCTATGCACTAAGGCACATGGTTGGTCATCCAGAAGGATTAGAGCATGTGGAAGAAGCAGTGGGAGCCGAAGACTGATGTTTAATTCAAGCTGCCACAGACATTTTTGTCCTAACCTTTAAACTCTGGATATTAAACCACACCACATAAATAACCACATCTAATAATAGTGACAAACGCCAGGCTTGGCCTCCGTAGGGTGCCTCTCAGTTCAGGATCTCAAGGCGCTTACCAAACAATCATTCATTAACCTTCACGGTATTGCTGCAAGTTTGGGGAAACCAAATGTATAACAAGATTAAAAAAGAATTTGATACGTTCCTGGGGGACCGGTCCCTCAATGGCTTTTAGCCAAGATGGTCACAGGTGTAACCCCATGTTCTGGGTGTCCATAAATGTCTGACTGCCAGAAGCTGGGACTGGATGATGGGATTGATCACTTGTGACATAAACCACAGCACCATCTCTCTGCGATTTTGTGGCTAGATTCCATCCTTCTGTTCCAGCCACTGTGCACCGCTCATGTGGCACAGAATTCTCCCATTATAAGGAGTGAAGTGGCAAAACCAGCTCCTGTGCTATTGTCTTGCCATACCCTGGCCTGGGGTAGGAGGATGCTTGTTGGAGTGGATGGTGCTCTGACAGTTCTATTGCCTTGAGTTTTTTTTCCTCCCCTAAGTTACCATAAAAAGTAGGTGGCTCTTTACCTCTGCTTATCAAAGTGGTGTTAAAACATAGGAGAAAGGAGCACTTTTGGAGCACACATGGCCGTTCTGCTTGTTTTAAATATCCATCACTGGTTTCATCATTATTCGCTGTGGCTGCTTTTCAGATTCCCACACGTGCACGTATGACTAGATTTGATTTACATTTTAAAATTAAATATTTCAGGATAGAGCACAGGAGCTCGTAAAGGTTTGTGGCTTTGTGTTTTGTGGTGCTCAGCTAGGAGGTTTTGGTTCAATGTAACTGGGGAATATTTGAATTACACTGGATGAACTTGAGACATTCTCTGTGTCTGGTCATCTGCACAATAATGACTATTGCAGATAGCACAATTTATGCTTACATTTTCAAAGTGATGAGTGATTTTGGGTGCCCAACTGAAGACACCTGAAAGGGACTTGGTTTTCAGAAAGTGCTAAGCATCCATCCTCTGACAACCAGGTCCCTTTAAGGTGTCTTAAGTTGGACCCCCTCAAAATGGAGGCAGCCAAAATCACTGGTCACTTCTGAAAATGGAGGATTAACTGTATCAATCTGTCTGTTTCCCTCAATATAACTGATATAACTCCTTTTTCTACTCTTTTCCCCTTGAATAGTTGGGGATAATCCTATTCCTTCTCCTTACTTTGGGAACCACCTGAAAGACATTAGTTGTTCTGTGCATTCATCCATCAGCACTATTAGCTTGGCAGGGAGCACATGACCAAGTACATTAACTCAGAATTTGGAAAGCCCAGAGTGAAATTTGAAATTTGTCTGTGCTGTTGGAGACTTGCAGTAATAATGAGATTTTGCTCAGTGTTCCATCCATCCACCCTCCATGTGAAATGGACAGCAAATACATTTACATGACAGTGACAAGAAAAATAGACAAAGAGCAAAATATTTAAAATGATGCAGCTAAACTGCACACGCAAATCAATGCAGCTGAATTTGCTGACCAACTAATCGTACCTAGAACATGAAGAGATTGCAAACAGCATGTGCAATCACCTTTTCTATGTGTGCAGTTGCATCTTTTGTATGTGGAATTTAGGCAAATGCTTTTGAAAATTTAGGAGTCCACATTGTAAACATGTAACGTAAATAGGAAATGTAATCTGTGATGCAGGCTGTCTATTCTAATTATTCTATGACTGTCATAAATATTTCTGAATGTAGCATGCCAACAGAGACTGGTGCGTACAAAATGACTGAGAAAGAGATAAAAATGAGAACTAGCCTGAACAACATTCCTGGATTTATCTTGACGTTGACCTTTAAGTTGGGCATCAACCAGAAGTGACAACTTGCATTGCTCTAGTAAGAACCAGCTTGCATAACCGTCATCTCACAGTATTGTCAAAGATAGTGCATGAAGAGGGCCGGAATATATTAGACATCCTATTTTAGCCTGATCTGTAATCTGATATGGGAAGGATTAGTTATTCCTTCCGAGATGAGATTGTGTTTCTAATGCTGAATATGGTTTTCTTTAAAGCTACTAGGTGAATGAATGCAGAAAGATATCATTGCTTAGGCTGGATGGAGAGCATATCCATTTTATTTCTGTCTGTCATGGATAGCAGATCTGGGCCAACTAAAGCCATGTCTACAAGGAGCACTCAGGAAATTTAAGGCGAATCAAATAAAAGTGTGAAGTCAGGGCACACAGGTTAAAGCACCTTACAGCCCAGTGTGCATGCTTCACACTGAGCATTAAATGAGGAGTCAGTGAATTTAAAGCTGCTTTAATGTATGCCCACACCTTTAGCTGATTGCTCTCACCCTCAGGAAAGTTATGTCTACATGCAATGTAAGCCAGGGCTCCGACTCAGGCTTGAGCCCAGATCCCCTTCAGTGTGGACACAAATCTGTCCGACTTGGACCAGTAAGCCCTCCAGGCCCTCGACTTGGCAAGGGGGGTGGATTTGAGCCTAAGTCCCATTGAGACTCTGGTCCAAGCTCCATCATTTTGCAGCGAGAGCTCAGGTCCCCCAGACTTGTGTCCTGAGAGTCTGCCAATACTATTCCACGCTCCCATGCACCAGCGTTCATTGACATTTCTGTCCCCAAACTAGCCAACAGGCTCCCAGGCAATAGAAGCAATGCCCTGGTTGAAGTACAGCTGCTTGGCTTCCATTTTATTATGACTGCTCAGCTGCAGACAGAGTGGACTGTTTGGTGCATTAGCAATGGCCCCTGGCAAGAAGTCCTTTGGCAAGCATGCTGCTGCCTGGTCACAGGATCACAGCCAGGTCACAGGATCACAGCCAGATTTGGTCAATCTCTGGTGAGAGGCAAGCAAGACATTTGAAAAGTTCCAGTGATGACTACACAGACCAGGAAATAGTGAAGCTCGCTGGCAGCTTTGGGGGTTTGCCGGATGGGTGACCACTGCAGGGAACAGATTAAATAGCTCAAGAGCAACTGCTGCAAAACCAGGGATGAGAACCACACCTCTGCTCACTGCATGAGCTCACATAATGTGTGTTTCTAAGAATAAAGACATTCCTGGTACAGCACGACTGCGAAGTTGCATCCGACACAGTTTGTGTTGCCCTGTCTGTGTCACTAGCCTCCTCTTCTTTTGATAGGTGCCTACGGTAGGTCAGAAATTGCTGCCAAAATGTCCATCAGTATCTCATGGATGCTCTGCCTGCTTGCTGACATAGGCGTGAAAGCCCAAGCAAGACAAGTTCTTCAAATAGTGACTCAGCTATGTTGCTTGCTCCAGTTGATAGAAACCTGAATGCCTAAAAGATGGCTTGGCTGGATGTGTTGGTAGGATGGGAGAACTTACTGAGGGACGGACAGGGAAAGTTTTCCACAGTGCCTCGTATACAAAGGGCTAAGGCAGTGATAGCTGGGAAGAGAGCTAGGAAGCCTGGGATAGGTTAGTTTGACTCGAGGCTGCATAATACAATGTAGATACCTGAGAGCAGGTGTGAGACCCAGGTTCAGAAATTACAAACCTAAGGTAAATATTCATTGTGGAAGCTCAAGCTTGGGTTTACAAACATTGAGCCAGAAGGCTCGAGTCCCACTGACCCTGGGCTTACTTTGCAGTGTAGAGAAACCCTGAGTGTCCCTGTGTAGACGCAATCTCAATTTCATTGGATTTTTGATGTGTAGAGTCAGGTAGCTGCAGGAAGAAACTTTCCCTGGGCAGGCTATATCATAACTGTTACTACAAGATTCCTAGCATCTTCCTCCAAATCAGATGGTACTGGCCACTGCTAGAACACAGTAGACTAGGTGGACTATTGGTCTGATCCAGTCTGGGCAATTTCTGTGTACCCCCTGTGAATTGTTTATCTGTCTTTGCTGCCATAGTTAATTTAGGTGAAGTTCTGATTTGATTTTCTTGAGAGAGTTCCTGATTTCTGTGGAGTTGGTTTTGCCCAGGAATTTGCACTGTGAAAATGGCTAAATATAAAGATCATACCAATAGGACAAAAGGATGTGAAGAAGACATATGGATTATTAAATGTCAAAGGCTTGATTCCAGTGTAGGCAACCCCAGTCATTCAAAAATCAAGATCAAGGCCTGCCAAATTATAAGACTTTAAAAAATAATATTTTTTTTGTCTTTTCTTTTGTCTTCTAGTGTGATACCCTTTAGTGGTCCTGTTTTCAACCTTCCCCCCCTCCCCACATCTAGGAGGCTTAGAAACTTACTTTGATTTTTTTTTAAATGAAAACTGAGAGTTGCACATAATCACATAACTCCACGAGCTGGGGCTTCAAAAAAAAAAAGCACCAAATATGAAGAGACACATGATAAAATCACGAGAGTTGGCAGCACTGGGATTCTGTGGGAACCCGTTTTTGAAAACTCCATCTGACTGGTGACCAGAAGTAGCTGTTAGCCAGTGAAATCAATGACTGGTTGGCTGAACACGTGGCTCTCAAGGACCTTTCCTCACCAAGCCTGTTACATGTTGGTACAGGGCCTACCAGCTCAGTGGGCCTCCTCACAAATCCTTGAACCAGCCCTTCGATTGTGCTTGCCAAAATTAGAGTTGTGTTTGTGCCAACGTTTGGCATAGGTTGTCGCTGTGAGTTGTGTCCGTGTCTTGCCACTTGTTGGAACAAAGGCAGGGGACAGAAAGCTGAAGTGTGTGAAGCTGGAAGGCGTTTACATTAACAAGTTATCATTAACGAGCTAATACCACCTCTGCCTATGTGCATGGGAAGGACAGACGTTTCCCTGCATGTGCACTGTGAAAGAATTCAGCTTCCTGCAGCACTAAGAACCATGGGATGTGCCTCCAAAAGTCTTAGCAACACACCCCGGTGAGTACAGTGCCAGTTAACACAGGGCATTACAGCAACATGAGTGTTATTTCTCAGTGTGGATGCTCTCACTCATGCGAGGCTAACCCAGATCACCTACGTTTAATTCTCTACAGTCAGGTGCACAGAGTGGCAGAGAGGGAGAGAGCTGGGGATGTAGATGACCATTATATTCTGACCCTCTCATGTACACCTCCTCAATGCTCACCAAATCCTTGCAGTCACTCTGCTTCTGTGCACGTGTTCCCCCTTTTCACTTTGGAGAGTAGAGGAAGGAACGTTGCAGGTTCAAAGTGTGAGAACTTTCCTTTCAGTATGTGAAGTTAACAAGGGAGGAGATTTTGTTTTAAGTTTTTGCTCATTCGGGTGGTTTAGGCCTTTAACTCTGCCAGGATTTGGGGCACTCAGTGTCTTTGTTCTGAGTGAAATTAGAATTTGTTTCTGTTGATCAGAATACTATAGAACTGCTTGAGAAAGGGACTTGTGTGGAGGGCTGCTGGATATGCAGTGATGATTTCTGTTTGAGGCAGGTGAGTGGAATCCTGGGCTGTTTATTTAATAAGGCTATGCAATATTTGGGAGAGGAGGAAATGACTGCTATGCACAGGGCCTGCCTATTCAATTCTATATAGGCAGCTCTGTTGACTTAATGGGGACTACTAAGATGTTTAAGCATATTGCTGAATTGGGGGCAAAGATCCATGATTGCTAAAATGGTTAATCAGGAGACAAAGCCAGTGCTCTGTAGGGGATCAGGACATGTGATGGACTGCTAGGGAATGCACATTTGCATGAGATGTAGTGCAGACATTATCTCAGATTAAACATTCTCAATCTTGATCATTCATTTGCCAAGTTCCACAATATTCAGTGGCTTTTAGTCTACACAACAGAGGAGTACTTGCTTATGCCCAGTAAAGGGTTATACAGAATAGTTTAGCAGGAGGCAGTAGCAGAGCAATTCACAGTATTGGCGGCAGTAGGAGAAGTACATGTTGGGTTTCTTAGCACGTTTGTTGCACAATCAAAGCTCCTCATCTCTTCAGCAGAAGTAGTGTGATCAAAAAGTCTTCAGGGTTGGTGCCTCCTGAGGATAAGCAACCTACACAGCTGTAAGCAACCTGTACCCAATGTTACAGGTGAATCAAAGGGGTTAAAACTAAGAGGAAAGTATTCCACTTAACCGCTGAGAAGAGAGACCAAGAAGACCTGATGTAACATAAGGTCCATCGTGTGATATGTGCAATAGATACATGACAAAAAGTAAAGACCCAAAGATTATAATACTCAAATGAGATGTGCTGTTTAACCAGAAACTAAGCATCTCCAGCAGCAAGTATAGAGTGCCATGCTTAATTCTAATGTTTTACATCCATAAGATACATGCAGCATTTATCATGCTAAAGGTTTCTTCTCTGAGTTTTATGGCTACGTCTCAGATCTCTGCAGTTCCTTATGCTCATCAGTGGGATTAACGCATTGCTGACATGAGGAAACCATTTCCAGGCTATCTGGGGTGACCTCTGAGTTGGGGACATACACACAAAAGCCAATTTAGTAAGGGTCATTACTCAGTTAGCAACTTGCAGAGCAACTTGTCTGCTTCCTGGGAAAATAGTGAGTGCAACTGAAGGCTGATCTACACTACAAAGTTAGTTCAACTGAAAATTCACTCGCCTGAGCAACATAGTTAATCCAATTTAAGCCCCGGGGTAGATGCCACTAGTCGACAGAATTCTTCCATCATCCTAGCTACTGCTCTGTTGCTATAACAAGTGTCTACACTACTGTGTTACAGCAGCTCAGCTGGAGTAGTGTTTCTAGTGTAGACATATCTGGAGATTCACATGGATTCTTGGTCTAGCTTTAGGAGCATGTGAACCTGTTAGCCCTAGGTTACCTGAAGGGATTGAACTGCTGTGGGAAAAACCCTACGGCTTAGGTACAAGTGAATTTCCATAAACTGAAACCAAAGGAATTCATGCAGCTCTGCTCTCGTTGCACAGGACTTGCTCTCCCACAGATCTGTTGTGTATCTCTGGTTAAGATATGTGCTTGGTTCTTCCCTTAACAATTATAATCCTCAAAGCCTACAGTCTTTAAATACAGAGTTCTGCACTTAGGAAGAAAAAATCCCTTGCACCGCTACAGGCTGGGGACCAACTGGCTAAGCAGCAGTTCTGCAGAAAAGGACCTGGAGATTACAGTGGACGAGAAGCTGGATATGAGTCAGCAGTGTGCCCTTGTTGCCAAGAAGGCCAATGGCATATTGGGCTGTATTAGTAGGAGCGTTGCCAGCAGATTGAGGGAAGTGATTATTCCCCTTTATTCAGCACTGGTTTGGCCACATCTGGAGTATTGTGTCCAGTTTTGGCCCCCTGACTACTGAAGGGATGTGGACAAATTGGAGAGAGTCCAGCAGAGGGCAACAAAAATGATTAGGGGGCTGGGGCACATGACTTACGAGGAGAGGCTGAGGGAACTGGGGTTATTTAGTCTGCAGAAGAGAAGAGTGAGGGGAGATTTGATAGCAGCCTTCAATTACCTGAAGGGGGGTGCCAAAAAGGATGGAGCTCGGCTGTTCTCAATGGTGGCAGATGACAGAACAAGGAGTAATGGTCTCAAGTTGCAGTGGGGGAGGTTTAGGTTGGATATTGGAAAAGCTTTTTAACTCGGAGGGTGGTGAAGCACTGGAATGGGTGGAATCTCCTTCCTTAGTGGTTTTAAAGGCCCGGCTTGACAAAGCCCTGGCTGGGATGATTTAGTTGGGGATTGTCCCTGCTTTGAGCAGGGGGTTGGACTAGATACATCTTGGGGTCTCTTCCAACCCTAATCTTCTATGATTCTAATCCTGGAGGTGTTATCCGATACCACTCATCAGAGGGCAGAGCAAATCCTAAAGTGCAAGGCAAGCTATACATTATATCAGGTCATAAACTGGTAGCTCCACTGTTGGGTAGTGCCTGGGAGAGTTCATTGTGACTGAAGTGTCTCAAAGGTGGAGCTTCACCTTTGGAATTGAATGTTCACTTCCCCAGATCATGGGATTGCTGGAACTTCACTAGCACAAATAGTTGCAAAAAGGGAATGTTAAGTTGGAAGGTGAATTTTTCAGTTGGTTATGTAGTTGTAAAGTTAGCTGTGCACACTGTTTTTATTATGAATATTTATCCGTGATATTTGTTATTAATATTTATCACTATTTGTATGGTGGTAGCACCTAGAAGCCCCAGTCAGACTAGGACCCCCATGATGCTAGGTGCTGTACAAACACAGACCAGAAAGGCCATCCCTTCCCCCCAAAATTTACAATCTAGTTACATAAGCGGAGAACCAATGTCCTAATCAGCCCAGTGCAAATTGTATACAACGATTCCCAATGAGCTGTTCAGGAACAATTTGCAAGTTAAGAATTCTTTTGTTGAAACAAAATTAGGGAAATGTTTCAAATAACAAATACATTTGGGGATCTTTGTAAGCAGACAAGATGGCAGCATTGAAATTTGATAGAATATGGGGTGGGGGTGGGGGTTTCCAATGCAAATGATTTGCTCAGAGCACTTTAAACAGGCGAGTAGCGCAGGTGCTGAAAAAGTTGACAAGCTGCTGCCTTTACATATTCTGCTACTACTAATTTGAGTCTGCTGAGAAAAATACCTTTCTTCCCTGTAGTGGCTTTGCGTGTTGGCCTTTTTACTATGTTCTGATCTTCTTGTTCACAGATGTTTTGGGCCCTTCTGGTTTCAATTAGTGATGTATTAGTAGAGATAGTCTGTGAAATCTCTCTCTCTCTGGCTTTTTTTTTATGCTTTACTTCCCTCAACCAGAAATGGATGCTGGAATGCAAAGGCAAGTGTGAATCAGTGAAATGATAGATCGAGTGCAAGAGATGACAAAATTCTGTATCACTTACTGTAACCCTGTGTTGCTTTGGCTATGTTTTCCTTCCTTCCCTCCCAACAAAGAGCAGCAGGAAGTGAATAGAAGAGAGAATATTATAAGCACATAGGTTAAAATACACTACTCAGTGGTGGGTCTCATTAGCCAAGCCAAGTCCTGGGCTGATTCATGGTTGGGAAAGGGAGTTGAGAAGATTGTCCTTCCCAGACCGTGGGGTGGCTGCACAAATGCTCCATGGCTAACGTAGGCTTTGTGGTCTCTGATGTGTCCCCTGTGGGAACAGGAAGGATAAACTGAGTGAACTTCTCACCTCTGTTCCAGTCCGCACCCTGACTTCTCCTGCACAAGAGGAGTGTAATTTATCACATGCCCTTTATAATAAAAAGCTTTGTAATGCTCCTGCTAACCCCACCTCTCCTGAGATAAACTAGGATTTAAGTGCCTAACTGCAGCTTCAGGTGCCTAAGCCCAACATTTAGATCCTCTAAATCTCCATTTCAGCTGCTGCCTCACCCTGCAAGGGCCGACATTTCCCTTGGTTTCTGGCTATAAAGTCCACATATAACCTAAATTTCTGCCTCCGGGCATGTGCACAGCCACCTAAACCCTGACACTTACCTAGGTGTTCCCCCACCTATCTTACCTGCAGGTGTAATCTGGTAGGCATGCTCAGAAGCCACCTTAGAGCACATGTACTTGATTGACTCCCTCACAACCAGAGGCAGTGGTGCCCCCTCCTCTGTGCTACATAGAGCACTCACCAAGGGAGGGGAAGACCCAGGTTCAGCTCTGCTGTGACTCAGACAGAGCGGGGATGGAACCCAGGTCTGCCAAATACTCCTTGAATGCCCTAACCAGTAGCTGTGGGGCATCCTGGGCTGTGAAGCTCTCCTGTTGATGCCCTTCTAGTTTGTTTAAATAAATATTCACTGGGCCAGAGTAAGATGATGCAAATAACTCTCTAGCCCAGTGGTGTGGGCACGCGGCTGGGATGGTGGCACTGCACGGTTCAAACCCTGGTTCCAATGGCTGGTTGAGTATTTTACACAAAGGAGAGCAGCTTCACCAGGAGAGTGTGTGTTTGAGCTGAGAACCTGATGCAAGAACCCGAGGGATCCCTAGCCCAGTGGCTAGTGCACTCACTGAGCAAGTAGGAGCCTTAGTCCCTATGCAGGCAAAGTGGAGACTTCCACCTCCTTTTCCTTAGCTTTGCGTGAGACAGGGCAGACCTGGCTTAGGTTCCTAACTCCAGGAGATGGCTCAGGGCTGTGAATCCCAAGCAGCTGCAGGCTCCTCCCTTTGGGGCCTGAGCCCCACCCCTCTTCTCTGCATTTCCTTCTGGTTAGCTTAGGTGGCTCCTTTCTCAGTGTGCTGGCTTTAGCTCTCCTCATGCATTGTGTAGGGAGGCTGGCACTTCCCTTGGGGTGGTCGATTCTACTAGGCAGCAGGGTGCCTAAAGAGAGGTGTTGCCCTGTGTGGATCTCACTCCAGGAACTGCTTCTCAGCAAAGACATTTGGGACTCACCGGTCAGGCCTCTTTGAAGTAAACCAAAAAAATAGTTATCAATACATTTAAAAAAACTAGTGATGGGTAATGTTTTCAAACACCCTCAATTCAAAACCCTGCTGCTGTCCTCCACTGCTCCCTTCCCAGAAAATTCCTACCCTAGAATCAAATGTGGCAGGTGAAATCTCAGGGTGATTGATTTCTTCCTGGGGTTGTTAGCAAGGTTGAAAATCAGGTTTATAATGGGACGTGATCTTCCACCTGAACTCTGGAGCAGCTACTTGTGTTCCACCATGTGTTATTTGAAGCCTAGTTTATAATCGAATATGGTATTACAGTATATATAATTTATAGTATATTAAAGGCAATTTCATAATATATTTCAATCTCCATGATAAATAGTCAGGGCAGTTTCGCAGCTTCTATAGTATCACTATGGCAACACCCCTTAGAAAAAGTAGGACGATTCTGCGATAACAGTGATTGGTCAGGAGCAGAATAATGCAACTTGTGAATTTACAGCCTTAACTAGCAGTTTATTTTTCTTTGTGTACAGTGGCTCCCATTTCACTGTCATGCATGCATCACTGACAATGCCACTGAAACGCTGCCTGATCTTTCATCTCCAAGGGCTGGATTTTCCAATGATCTCCCATTTAGGCACCTAAATGAATTGGCCACATTTCATAAGTGCTGTGCGCCCAGCAGCTATTGCTGAGCACTGATCTTGTTTGAAAATTTGGCCTCAGATAGACTCCTAAATAAGTCAGTGGGAGCTGCTGGGTGTTCGGCACTTTTGAAAACCAGGCCACTTATTCGGGAGCCCACTTTTGAAAATCATAGCCTATGTGTGCTACTAGGTGTTTACCGCTCTTGAAATTTGGCTGCTTATTTAGGTGCTTAAATTTGGACTGAGTCTCTGAATGACAATTATTTCATTCCCCGCAATGGGCAGCAAAACAGATATACTGTTCAATATGGAAGGAGACAGAACTTTTCAAAAAAATAATATCCCATTACTCCTCCCCATTCAAATAGAGACGTGCCTATCAAATGTCACCTGAACAGACAGAGAATTGTTACCGTAAAAAAGAGTGAAAATCCACAAATCCCTGATTGCATAATCATGTGACATTGTTATGTTAAACTTTCTGAATGGATTTATCCTTTACCTGCCCCGTTCTTAGCTAGTCTATTCCTGAAGAGCAGCATTTGAAAGATTTCGCAGACCTTGTCTCATCTGAAGACCAAATACCTACAATACCACACGCCCCAGGAGCCAACATTCCTGGTCAAGTTTGTTTAATTCTCATTGGCACACCTTTACTCCCTCAATAAATCAGTTTTGGCTGCAAATTAGTTCTGCCTGTAATTGCATGTTTATTTGCAATATATTGTTCAGGCACTAGATGACCCTATATGTTGTGTGGAGTCCCAAGCAGAATGCCATCCCTGGTAAACAAGGAGGACAAAGCTAGAATTTGAGCTGTGTGGAAGTCTGTCTCTGCAGTTGTAGCAGGGCCGTCCTTAGGATTTATGGGGCCCTAGGCAGTATTATTAAACTGGTGCCCCTATGCCGGATGGCAGCCCAAGCTCACAGCCTGGTGGGGGAGGGGGAGGAGGGACTTTACAGCAAAGGATAATGAGATGCCCGGCCTGCCTCATGGTGGCGGAGAGTCACAGTTCCCTGCAGAGACTTCCATGCACTCTCGTTCATGCAGAATGGACATGAAGAAAGTACCTAATTAAAAGCACTAAAATTTGGGAATAAAAAATGTCAGTCACAGGTTTTTTGATATGCCCTGAAGTTTGTCAGAGATTTATTTGCAAAAACTTCACAGTAAGGGTGAGTCAGCTGTCATGCTGAATACAACATTACATATAATGGAATATATGATGCAGCTCTTCTCTGTTTTACATTTTCTTCATCAGTATTTCTAAATTGAATTTATATTTTAAATGTACTCAAATCTTAAGCCAGCATTCCAGATTACTACATATTTAACTCACTGAAACAAAGACATTCTTTTAAATTAATCAGAGAGATTTAGTGTGTTCATAACAATGTTCATTGCTTTTAGAAAAAGGGAACAGTAATTTACTTTGTGTGATCTCCATAACAAGAGACATGGTTATGAAATTTCACCAACTTTAAAAAAATATGTTTCCAAAGATTTTAGGTATAACAAGGATTTTGTCTTACTAAGGTACTGATTTTGCTGGAGGGTTCTTTTAAAACTAGTTTGTCGGATAGTCAGAAGTAAAGAAAGGGAACTCTTTGTCCAGCTATCTGGAAGGGAAGAACTGTTGTCCCTTTAAGGGCTCTCTTCAGTGGGGAGTGGGGGGAGAGGTGGTGAAGGGGTGGACAGAAAGGACAGGAAGACTTGGAAGCCCTTTTTTTTTTTAACTATAGTAATTAAAATGTGTATTTTAGATAAGGGAGGTCTTTTGAAGGATTTATTTAAAAAACTATGTGTGAAGATCCACACATTTAAGGCTAAAGATGATTGTGCATCTAAAACTCTATGCAAGCATTTTTTAGAAATGTGATTTTATAATCTTCACCAGCTCACTAATGAAATATTTTTAAAGCAAATTTTAAACTAAGGTCCTGTAGACTGACATGTTCTGTGTAAATATTACATTAATGCACAACTGTTTTTGTCAGTAAAGTCAGAAACTGACAGTATAAAAATTTATTTGGGCATAAGTTTTCGTGGACATCTGATGAAATGGGTTCTAGTCCACAAAAGCTTATGCCCAAATAATTTGTTAGTCTTTGAGGTGACACAAGGACTCGTCCTTGTTTTTGCTGATACAGACTAACAGGACTACCACTCTGAAACCTGTCAGTATATACCTTGGGGTTGGCAAATGCCTGTTAAATGGCTTTATTATCCCTTGAATGTCTTTTTAACGGTTTCAATGTTGTGCTAATAGGTCTGGCAGGCTGGAGGTTTTTTCACTTTTAACTACTAGATTCCCTCCCAAGGAAGACTCACCAGGCTAGAGCAACCATCTGTGGGAGCCTGCAGGAAGGGTCAAAACAGGGATAGGAAAACAAGAGGGTGGACACTAAGACCCAGTGGTGCCCCAAATTTTCAGGTGCCCTACGCAGCTGCCTATGTTGCCTATGCCTAAGTACGGCCCTGAGTTGTAGTTCTGTTTTCTTTAATCAATGCCTATTATGGATTCTGTCCCCAGTCAACCAATTCTCCATTAATTCTCCTCCCTCCCTTTTGCATGGTTCTTCTTCATCTGCAATCACCACTTCTGCTTTTCTCCTTTAGCCTCCAAACTCCTCCCTTCCATTCAGACCCTACTCATCCTTTAAAGAAACAGCAGGGTCTGAGCAGCTCTGCTCCCCCAGCCCCTCTCCATCTTGTTAAATGACCAGAAACAAATGACTCCACGCTCATTTTCTTCCTGAGGCAATGGCTTGTGCAGCAACTCTCTGCTATCCAGCCCTGCTCAGTTAGATTGGGTTATCCATGGGCAGTGCTCACTAGAGGGTGTATGTGTGTGAATTCTAAGCTGCACAAATATTTTGCACACTACCTGACTTGTGTAGATCCTGCTGGGGTGGATTCCCTAATGCATGTTAATGAGATCCTGTATTAAGTTAATGTACATGAGGGAGCTCTTAATGCACACTGGCAGGGTCACACGGGCCGTTAGTGTGCACCACATTGATACGCTTCAGAATTCACACCTCTGTAGTGCGCACATAGACAAGGCCAACAATTGGTGGGGAAAATAAGCCAAACAAACTATTAGCAAATATCACTTTGCCAGCTCTGGTCAAGGCAGTTGAAATGAGAGGATGTTGCCTCACTTTCCGTTCCTGGAAGCTGGAGGTCCCCTGATTCTGAGGTTCATTTTTCCCCTTTGTCCAAAAACAGAGCACAACTGTTGACCTTCACAGTGTAAAGCGCATCTGCTCATTCAGGTTTTCGCTCGAAGCGGTGATGGTGGGATGAATTTATGCCTACAGGTAGAATTCTGGGTTGCAACTATTAATATGCCATTGACACTTGCCAACTAATTTCTGTACTTTTGAGAGAATTTTATTCTTGTGCCCAGGGAAATATGTGATGGTGACACTGTTAGAAATTTAAAAGAATATATTTCTGGAACAAAATCCTCTTTTAACCATTCTTATTGAAGTAGTGACAGGCGCAGTGCTGCTGATTCCAAAGGAGTGAAATGCATCCAAGAAACAGGAACAGAAAACACGAGTTTTCAGCCTCTTCTTTCTGTTCTCTGTTTGCACATCCCCTAGCACACTGGGGGTCTGGTCCATGACTAAGGCTCCTAGGCACCATCACAACTGTAAGAGTGGGAGGATTTCCTTTTCAGGGTACATGCTCATAGAGATACTGGCCAAGATTTAAAATACAGGAACACCTGAGTGCTGCAGCACATCCCACTTCTCTGGGTGGACTTAGGAGTTAATTGTGGACTTAGGAGTCTAACCCTAGGTTTCCTCCAAAGAGAAGATTTGAAGAGCAGTAGATGGAATACCCAGCATTCCGTCAGTTCTGAAACTCAGAATATTCCCTATGTAGCTCTGGTGGGGCCAAGAGACTCACAATCCCCCCAAAGGACAAACTTTTACAAATATCTATGAACATGGACACCTTAGACAAGCCTCAGTGGCCCTCCCACATCTATACAGGTCCCATTGCCTCCTCAGACAAGCCTCTTCGAAAACTCATCGGCACCTGCAGATAGCTCTGCTTTAAATGCTGCAGAGCATCATTGCTGAGGGACGTGCTTAAAGGCCTGCGGTCCTTTCTCACACGCCTGTGCTTTTCAGAATGCTGGGAATAGCCCTTTACTTCCACCACATGCATGACAGTCTCATTCCCCCTGGAAGATGAATACTTTCTTTTCCAAGGACCACTGGACCTGTTCCTAACCACAACCTTTAAAGTCTATGAACTGTGAAATTATATAGTTAATAGACAGTTTGATAATTAAGAATAATACCACAAAGGCCATGTTTAAATGATCTCCCCATTCCCACTTCTCATATTTCCCTTTAGACGACTACATTTACTTCAGTATATATAGAGAAAATTAGCTTTGAAAGTGCTGATGTACACTAAGTCCTGCTATGATTGCTTGGGAACGGAGATATTGTGTTCTAAGAGACTTTGAAGGGGTTACTCCCATCTCTTCATCTTTTCAGGAGAGACTGGTCAGAACAAGACCACGGGGAAAATTTTGAAAATCGGAGTTAGTGGGAGTTAGGCACCTAAATGGATCTGGGCCTCAAGTCACTTTTGAAATTGGGACTTAGGTTTCTACGTCAGGAAGATGCCTTACAAACTTTATTCCATCTGTCCTCCAACACCCAGTTCCTATGTGTAATGCTGCTGCCTTTCAACATTTTGCAACCTTGCTTAGCAGCTGCCTGTCCAGGTATGCAGAAAAAGCTCACAAAATGCTATTCAGCTGGTTCCTGATAAAAAGCAAGCTACAGTAGGCAGAAAACCAATATAGTTTCCATATAGTTTCTCTGTTTTCCTAATGATGTGCATGCAATATGTACACATACAAGATTTCCAGACCAGAGTATTTAAAGTCTGGCACCCACAAAAGTAATTAACCTGATTTTCACAGATGATGAGCACCCCTTGATTGGTTCCAGTGGAGAGAGTTGTCCAGGGAGTCCAGGCCAAAGTGAGAAGCCCTGGACCCTCCACCTTTCCTGGGCAGTGTGCACCAGGGGGCAGGGACATGGGATTGGGGCCTCTCTTGGGTATCCAGGCCCCCTGCCCAGTACATTCCGACTTTTTTGGCAAAACAGGGCATTTGTCCCACTTGCTCTTGCCAACTGTTCACCAGTTGTCAAGAGCAAATGGGACAAATGTCCAGTTTTGTCAAAAAGGATCTTGGGGGGCGGTAATGAGCAGTGGGTCTTCGGCCAGCCTTATGTGTGGTAGAAGAGAGGTTCAGGTCAGCTCCACATGGGGGGGGGGACTTGGGCCAGCTCTGAAGAGGGGGTGGAGGGGTGATAATATGGTCACTCTACCACAGCCCAGCCCTGCTTCTGGCCTGGCCAGGGGGCAGGGCCTCAGAGGAGGAAGAGGAGAAGCAGGGGGTGGGGCCACAGTTCTAGCACTGGTGGCCCTCCCACTTCCATCTAGGTTCTGTTGCTCCTGCAGGGACCCCCAAATTGGCCAGGGTGCCTGGTCATGGGGCCTGTGGGCCTTAATCCGCCACTGGTGAGAACGGCTGAATGCTCAGCATTTCGAAAATCTTGGGATCATATTTTCAAAAGTGCCCAGCACCCAGCTATGCCTTCTGAGACCAGTGAGAACTAATGCTTTGAAGCTGTTTTGACAATACAACCACTTTCTTAGGTGTTTAAATGGGAGCTATCAAGCTGAGCTTTCTTAAAAATCTGGCCCTAGAGGATTAATGTTAGGCAAGTAGTTTTGGAAATCTGGACACATGGTAACTAAGGCATTTGTGTTTCAGGTGGGGTGGGATAAAAACAGTTTCCAAATAAAAATATTTTATACTTTGTTAAATACCCTAAAATAGTTTTTCTGTAGCATATAATGTATAAACACAACGTTGAATAGTGTAATATGAAGGGTTTTTTTGGCATGAGTTTGAGACCTTGAGACATGACATCCTCATTCATGGCTCTACCGCTCATAAGCAAAGAAATGATTTTGATGTCATGCCTATTAGACATTTAATCCACTATAGGACACCACCATGCATTATCCCTCTGTCGCTCTGATCTGCACAAATCTCTAGATAGACAGATACAGGATATCGAGACCCGAAGAAGAGTTCTGTGTAGTTCAGAAGCTTGTTTCTTTCACGAGCAGAAGTTGATCCAGTAAAAGAACTTTCCTCATCCATCTTCTCTCTCTAAGATACTATACCTAAATATAGATACAATTATTCTGGCTATATACATGGGAAGAGAAGACTATAGTAGGTGTTTTGCATTCAAAAGCCTCTGCCTAATTCACAGGCTGATGGAGTGTTGCATGAACTAGCTTTGTACTTTATATGCACTCTGGAGTCGTCTGTTACCATTTAAAAAGGACTACTTGTGGCACCTTAGAGACTAACAAATTTGTTTGAGCATAAGCTTTCATGGGCTGTAGCCCACTTCATCGGATGCATAGACTGGAACATATAGCAAGAAGATATTTATACATACAGAGAATATGAAAAGGAAAAAAAGTTTTTTTTTCTCCTGCTGATGATAGCTCATCTCAATTGATTGGCCTCTTACAGTTGGTATGGCTACTTCCATCTTTTCATGTTCTCTGTATGTATAAATATCTTCTTGCTATAGTTCCAATCTATGCATCCGATGAAGTGGGCTGTAGCCCATGAAAGCTTATGCTGAAATAAATTTATTAGTCTCTAAGGTGCCACAAGTACTCCTGTTCTTTTTGCGGATACAGACTAATACAGCTGCTACTCTGAAACCTGTTACCATTTAGAATTTGTACTTGAATTCAGAATATAGAGGGCCCTATTCTGATCTTTTGGTCTAGCCTGCCTCTGTCTGAACTCACAATATTTAAGTCTTAAGTTGTCCCAAGGGGATATGGACTATGTCCAGAAGTCTGTTCTTTGAAGGTTATCCAATTGGCATGTAAGAGTTTAGGTCAATATAGATTCTACTATTTCATTCCTGGTTGTGTTTAAAAAAAGATCAGTATTGTATTCAAAGGAACTCTCATTTATCCCATGCGGTATGTTAAGCAGATGTTCCTTTTAATTAACCAAGATATATAGGTTTGAGTATAACTTCTATTCCAGGTGTAGCAGTTAATAATGAGTGAGTCTGAAGAAGTTGGGAAGTTCTGTTTGGATAAAGAGGAAGAGCGTGTCTGTGAATCAGATCCTGGTTAAACCCAAGAATCAGAGAGAGAGAGAGAGAGAACAATAAAATATAAAGTTATCCAGACATTCTAAACTCAGAACATATGGCCTGGGTTTAGTCAGAGGTTTCAGTGAAAGTTTGTGTCATTATTTTCTGCCCTGCTTTTTATTATGACCTAGTCAGATCTCATCACCTAAGCAGGGCTGGGTTAGGTCAGTACATTGATGGGAACTGTCCAAGGAAAAGAAAAGAAAAATCCTGCAGAAAGTGGTAGTGGGAATTCAGCAGATGGCTCTCGTCCCTCTGGGTGAATGTTGAAATAACTCCACAGCTTTTCAAAAGGGCTGCCAGGGTGCTAAGGCCTGAGGAGATATATTTCCACTAGTACTTGTTATAGTTTTGCTTTCTATTAATATTCTTTGGAGTAAAAAAAACTCACTCATTTGCAAACAAAGGTGAGATCCTCACCACTGCTCTGGCCCCATTGTGCTGGGTAAAAGGATTGTATAGGTTTGATTTGCAAGAATATCTTTCCTTTTTTTTTAAAAAAAAAAATCTACCCAGCTTTATTCAGCTGAGGAGATGAGCCAACACATTTTAGACAACTTGTGAATTGGAACTAAGGTGGCCAGTTGTGTATTTCACTAGTTCTGATCAGCTGGGTTGGGATTTGCTTCTGGAACACTAGACGGTATCAGAAAATTACCACTTTTGCTCAGAAGCAAAATGTTAGAATTCCCAGTGTAGCGGCTTTAGGGTTACACTTTAATCCTATGCGCTAATATGCCAGGTCAGTGTGTTAATGCAGACTAGCTGAAAATAGCTTTGGCATTTATGGATTTTCCAGTGTTCCTGACCATTGTAATCTCTTTGCTTTGGATAATGTTTATTACACACAGAGATAATAGGTTTAGTGCTTTTATGACCTCTGCAGCACATTCTTTTTGTGATTGCATTAAGAGCTACTCTTGCTTAGCTTCAACTCCAGTCATTAATCAGTCTGGCATGATTACCCTGGGCACACTCATTCCACAGAATCTCCAGGGCTCAAGCCCCTGTAACAGTAGGTTAGGTAGTTAACAAAATAAACATTTTGGCTTATTAAGCCCCTTCTATGCACCCATGACCAACATAGGAGCTGTCTTCATCCCCCCTACCGAGGGGAAACCTCTACTCTTGGCTCATACGGAGCTGGCCAGAACCTGCTTTGTCTAGATTGCTGTTGTGTCACATTGCTGGACATTGATGCCCAGGTTGGCAGAGATCCTCATTGGCTACAAAGAGGCATTCAATACATGTCCTTCCTCGCTTATATGGCTGTAGCAGGAAAGCTGCCATCTAACCACTTTCCTGCCAGACTTGATCTTCCTAGGGCCTGTTAACCCTGAACGGCTTCACCAAGAGATTTTCTGTCAGCTTCCTGAAAGTCCATGTGTCCGGCTCCTGGGCTAGGAAGTCAGGAACTGCTCAGCAGGCCTGTTAGATCAAGTAGGTCTGCATCTGCAGTGCTACCTGCTGTCTGTTCCTAAGAGTCAATATGCAGCTAATTCTCCTAGAAAAGCTAACTTGTAACTGCAGTACATACACTGACCAAGTCCAGGGCTCTGCTCTTTTAGTTTCTTAGTGTTTGACTTGCTGTGTTATTGAGCGAGTCACAAATAAGATTTTTTGTTTGAAAAAAAACAAACCCCATTGATGGATTTATTTAGGAAGTTTTAAGTGGCTCCATGCATTCCTTTGGCTACAGGTTCTCTTCAACTTGACAAATAGAAGCAAAGGCAGCAGTGCGGCCTGCTGGTTAGGAGAGCAACTGGAGACTCAGCAGATGTGGGAGCTGTTCCTGGCTCTCTGCTACTGACCTGCTGGATGGCCTTGGGTGAGTCACATAATCTCTGTGCCTTAGTTTCCCCTCTCACCCTTTGTCTTCCCTGTTTAGATTGAAAGCTCTTTGGGGCCTGGAGTGTGTCTCGATATGTATATGTACAGCACCTAGCTCTGTTCTCCGTTTGGGCTTCTAGCCACTGCTGTGATACAGAATAATGGGGAACTGTAGTGAGGCCACTGCCCCACTCCCCGAGAGCGTGGGCTGCAGCAAGCCAGTGCGCCTGCACAGACCAGCCGCCAATTAGAAAAGAGCTTACAGGGGGCCAATCAGAGCCAAGATTGGAGACAGCCAATCAGGGCTCAGTTTGGCCCTATATAAAGGCTGCCCAGGAAGGGAGCAGGCAGTCTGTCCCAGGCCTTTGACAGGGGGAGATCAGTCTCCAGAGGTGGGAGATGAGCACTGCAGACAGTGCAGTGCTGGCCAGGCTCAGGGCACAGAAGGGAGCTCTAGCCCGTAGCCTGCCAGGCTGCTGGCCCTGAAGGGAAGGGCCTAGTGGGAGCAAGGGGCTGTAGGGAAAGCGGCCCAGGGAAGCAGACAGATGAAGGGAGAGAAGGAAGATAGCAAGGCTGCCACCAGAGGGTCCCTGGGTTGGGACCCAGAGTAGAGGGCAGGCCTGGGTCCTCCCCTTCCCCCTTGCAGTACACCCAGCCATCGGCTGTGGAGAGCGGCTATCATAGACTACACCAGATCCCTGACAGGAGGGACCACACTTTGGGGGTGTGGTTGGACATGGTGGCTGAGGCGTAGAAAGGCTGCTGATCGCCCTCCTCCTCCCCTGGAAGGGAGTGTGGATGGACTAAGGGGCACTGCCGGAGAGCAGTGGTCCAGAAGAGGATGCCGTGAGCTGGAGAGTGACATGGGCTCAGTGCCAATCAAAGGCGAGATAATGGGCAGGACACCACCAGGAGAGGGCGCTCCACTGGACTGAGCTAATTCCCGGAGACAACCAATAGGAGGTGCTGCGGTGGTGAGTCCCAGACCTGTCACAGGAACCCAGAGTAGATGAGAAAGACGAGAGCTCCGGGGCATGCTACTATCTACTACTTGTTATTGCTCTGCAGAGAGCCAGGAGGCACCATCAGGAGCAGAACCCACCTTGGGGGTATTCACAAGCTGCTGGTGATAGCTTTGAATGGTGTCACAGCTGGGTGAGCTGATTGGGTTGGGGGAAAAAAGAGAATCTGGCTTCCCTGTAGTGCATTTGAGCTTCTGAAATCAGCTTGCAGGACTGGGAACTGATGGCTGTGGGGGGTTGGTGTCCTCATCTCCCTATCATAAAAAACATAGGTTCCCGGTTGTCAAAAGTGGTCAGCATTGGCCTAACTCTGCTTCTGTCTATGGTGTATTTAGCACTGAAGAGACCTAGGTTCCTGCTCAGTGTCTCCTACCTCTGTGGCTTGCAGTCCATGTGTGACAGTGACTCCAGGAACTGGCTGCAGGGAGCATGTACACAGAATGCTATACTCTGCCTCTGTAGGACTGAGGCTAGTCAGCCTATATTCCCTGCTCTGTACCTCCTCCCACCACTGCCAGCAGTCTGTGTGCACCAAGGCCAATATGGCTCCATCGGCAGCTCTATAATGACCTGACAATCAGAAAGGAAGCCTACAAAATGTGGAAACAAAGACAAATTACTAAGGAGTATAAAAGAGTAACACAAACATGCAGGGACAAAATCAGAGAGGCTAAGGCACAAAACGAGTTACACCTAGAAAGGGAGATGAAAGGCGGTAAGAGGAGATTCTTTAAATACATTAGGCCAGTATCTTTCAACCTTTCCAGACTAATGTGCCCTTTTCAGGAGTCTGATTTGTCTTGTGTATCCCCAAGTTTCCACTCACTTCAAAACTACTTGCTTACAAAAATCAAACATAAAAATACTGAAGTGTCACAGCACACTATTACTGACACTTTGCTGACTTCCTCACTTTTCCCATATAATTATACAATAAATCAACTGGAATGTAAATATTGTACTTGCATTTCAGTATCTAGTAGAACAGTATAAACAAGTCATTGTCTGCATGAAATTTTAGTTTGTACTGACTTTGCTAGTGCTTTGTATGTAGCCTGTTGTAAAACTAGGCAAATATCTAGATGAGTTGATATACCCCCTGGAAGACTCCTGCGTACCCCCAGGGGAAACATTGCATTAGGAGCAAGAGAGAGTGTAGATCCTCTACTTAGTGGGGAAGGAGATGACACCAAGAGGGCGGAGGTGTTTCATGCCTATTTTGCTTCAATCCTTACTGAAGAGGCTGATGGTGACCAGATACTCAACACAATTCATACTGTAAGTGGGGAAGGAATGCCAGCCAACATAGAGAAAGAACAGGTTAAATATGTAGATAAGTTGGATGCTGGCAGCGCCTGATGAAAAACTAGCTGAAGCAATTGCAGAACTGTTGGCAATTATCTAGTCCAGTGCCGAGGACGGGACTAGATGATCTCTTGAGGTCCCTTCCAGCCCTAGGTTTCTATGAAGGCCAGGAGACTCCATGGGCAGCCATGTATATTGAGGCAACTGCAGCCCCACCTGGAGTCCTTGGTTGCAGCTGGTGGTACTGCTCTTTGTATTACATTAGCCACAGTACACAGTGTCTACTCTCCAGTGTAACTGAAAGCTGTGGTATTATCGAAGGGGTTAGACCCATTAGCCCTAAAAAACTCAGAGCAGAATTTGACCCTATCTGCAAGGGTGCTTGGTAAAGAAAAGCTTAATATCTATCTTTGATACAGAATGGGAACTACTGTAAGAAAGTCTGTTTTACTAAGGACTATTAATTCTGTTGCTAAGAGTTAGTCCCTGTGCTTTTTGTTTTAAATTTCTCTTTGTCCTCTGTGGACTACTTTTGTTAATGGATGGTGATCAAAGCCTGAGCTGCTGACACCTTAGGCATCACAGCAACAGAGCCATCTGTGATGGCTTGGAAAATGGCAACATTATCATCATTTTCTCTGCCTTCACGGACCCAAAAGGTGACATCAACAGCAGCCTGTGTCATTTTTTGTCCAGGGATCTTTTTTCTATTTTTTTTCTCCGTTTTGCTCTCGTTTGGGAAATAATGAGAGAGCTTGGCTTCCATGTGCCTTTTATCAGTGGAGAGAGCTCTTCAGAAGGACTCATTAAAATAATGAAAAGGTTTCAGAATGGTTAATTAGGTCCACAGCTTCTCACTGCCCTGTGGTGAGCAAGCACTCCAATCTACAAAACATAAAGAGAGAATCTTGTGATGGCCTCTCCTTCACCAGTGCCTTTTTAAAATATCAGGCAGAAAAACAGCACGCTGATGCTACCAACCTTGGATGGGTTATCTGCTTCACTGAACATGATCAATCCGCTCCTTGGGAGCGGATGGATTTCAGATGAGCAGGATGGCCGGAATTGGTTGGGTGCACTGGAATCGTTGAGGAGTTTGCAAGGCACGTTGTCATTGGGGTAAATTTAAATGGGGGTGGGGCAGGGAGTTAGAAATCCTTTGGTTAGGCAAACACAGTGGAGGGGAAAGGAATTCAGGCTCCCCAAGCTCTTCAAGCTGTGCTGTCAAAGAAATACATTTTCTGGTTAATCAGTCTCCTTGCTGACAGGCTACATATGTGAACTGCGTAATAAATGCTTGCTTTGTCTGACTCCTTGTTCCTCAGAGTCTGAATTCAAAGCATCACGGTAATGACCAAAAAGGTTAGTTTCAATAGTTTTAAACTTATAAAACCAAAGTCTATGAAATCCATGTGTGTGTTAAGGCGTTTTAGCTTTCTGTGCAGAATTAAGGGCTGACATTTCAGAAGTGCTTTGTGGGCACCCACAGTCAGGGAAGCAATTCACTGCTCAGCTCACCTTTATACACCTAAACAAAGTGGTCAGATAGTCAAAAGTGTTCAGCTCCCATCGGCAATGGTGGATTGTGACCCTAGGTCCTCTTTATGCCAACAGACAAAGGACCCACTCAACACACTGCTGTCAAAATATTTAGCCAGTGTCTTATAAGGTATCATATACAAACTGATCCCACACTGGTCATGAATATCATTGTTTGATGTACGTATGGGTTGTGTATACAGAGTTGTGTATGTGCTCGAAATATGTTTGTTTGGAAGACAATGGATAAACAAGCCTGCCCTAGACAAAAGACTGTGACTTTACTTGTCTGCCTGGCTTGGTTACAGACAGAGAACAATGGAAGTATATTTACACATAGGATAAACACAGCTTAAAAAAGCATCAAAGGACAGAGGAGTGAACAGAGGGCAGGACCTTGAGGGAGGGGGCAGGGCCTCAGGGGGAGAGGGCGGAGCAGAAATTGGAAAGTTGGCAATCCTAGCCAGAGGAGAGCAACAAAAATGATGAAAAGTGCAGAAAACTTTACCCGTGAGGAATGGTTAAAAAAACAACTGGTCATGTTTGGTCTTGAGAAATGAAGACTTAGGTTGGGGGTCCATAGTTTTCAAATCTGTTAATGGCTGTTATAAAGAGGATGGTGATAAATTGTTCCCAGCACCTACTGAAGGTAGGACAAGAAGTAATGGGCTTAATTCGCAGCAAGGGAGATGCAGGTTAGATAGAAAGTTTTCCTAATAACTCACTCAATCAATAGCACCGTTGCTTTTTCCAGAGCATGGTGGATGCGGCAATGAGTTCTTTGATGACTGCTGAGTCCAGGCATGAGTGACAGCCGTGCCCACAGGTAGGGCACAGCCACACACAAGCCGTGCTCTGAATCCGAGCAGGTGATTCTTTCATCCTCCAACACCAGTGATCACCAAGCTTGATCCAGGCCTCCTGGCTCCATCTACAGGCTGACTCTGCCCAACGGAGCAGCATTCTGCCCTCCAAGGGTAGCTAAGCTCTGGAATTGGCTTCCAAGGGAAGTCGTGGAATTCTATCATTGAAAGTTTTTAAGAACAGGTTAGACAAACACCAGTTATGGATGATCTAGGTTTACTTGGTCCTGCCTTAGTATAGGGGTCTGGAATTTATGACTTTTAAGGTCTCTTCTATCCTTTCATTTCTATGGTGCTGTAATTGTAAGGCAAGATTAAGACAGGCAGAGTCTCAGGGAGTTTGCTGTTGAAGTGGACAGGGAGCTGGTATGCAGTTTAAGTCCCAGCAAAGCTCTCTCTTGCTGAGGCAGAGGGTAACACGATGGCTTATGATGCTGCGTACCCTGAGGATAATGTCAAATGGATGTTGCTGGGTGACTGAATGCATTTGAAAACCCAGACACTTAGTTACCTTAAGGCAGCAGTCCCCAAACTTTTGAGGGTCATGTCCCCTTTGCCCCTATCTGCACCCCTCAGAGCCAGGGCCAGGAGCGAGGCTGTGGCACCGGAGGGGGGCATGGCCTGGGGTAAGGGGGATGAAGCTGAGTCCGCAGCTGGGAGTGGAGCTGAGGCTGGGACCGGGGTCAGGAGTGGGGCCATGACCCAAGGCTGAGCTTGGGGGCAGGGTGGGAGCGGAGCCGCAGTCAGGCTGTGATGGGGGCCAGACCTGCGGTCAGGGACAGGGCTGGGGCTGGGAGCCAGAGGCGGGGCTGGAGGCAGGACCAAAGCAGGACCAATCCTTGAGGGGGCCATTTGGGGATTGGTTCCCCTTTGAGCAGGGGGTTGGACTAGATGATCGAACAGGAGCTGCTAACGGGGAGTTTTGCAAGGGAGTTCTCCAGGTGAAGGAGGAGCACAGACAGCATCTGTGGGGTAAGTGACTATCTGCAGTGTTTGGGTTTGTGTGTGTGTTTGGGGGTTACTTGCTGTGTGCTGAGCTTGTGTTTGTCAGTCTGTTTGGTTTGTTTGTTTGAAGGACCGTGTGCTGTAGCTGGCAGTTGGAGGTGGAGCTACTAGGAAGGTTTGAAAGCTAGAAGCCTCTGGTAATTGGCTGAACCTTAACCAGTGGGCGGGGCATTCACTCAGGCCAGGGCTTTATAAAGCTGCGCACAAGTGACCAGGAGCTGCTAACAGGGAGTTTTGCAAGGGAGTTAGGAAGGGGGGGGTCCCTTGTCAGTCTCATCTGTGACCCATTGGTCCCCTGAACCCATAACCTGAGCCACATCGAAAACCTTTCTGTTTACAGCAGAGAGGAGCGGATAGGGAGCTGTAGACAGGAATTTGAGTGTTTGACAGAGGGAGGCTTACAATGGTGAGGAGGACCCACAACACCTGTGCCAGCACTGCTTCTGTCTCCTCCACCTGCGCCTGTAGCCAGACAGATCACCAAAGCATGGATGCTTTTACCCAGATTCTGGTGTGGGCTTGCAAAGACTGTAATTTGCAATTTCCACTTACTGATATCCAGGCTGGGGGTGGCATCCAATGTGAAAGGTGCCTACTGGTGGAATCTCTCAGGCAGCAGGTGGGAGAGCTACAGGAGGAGGTGGCCAGGCTGAGGAACATCTATGTCCATGAGCAATTCCTGGACAGTATCCATGTGGAGACAGCTGATGGTGCTGTCCCAGTTGACAGGACTACTGACACTCCAGTGAAGGAGGAGATGCCTCAGGGTGTATCTGACACACCAGTGGAGGAGGAGGCTCAGGGTGGACACAGCCAGCTGGTTACTTCTAGCAGCAGGCAGTGCTCCACCGCTGCTGCGAACCCTCCTGTTGTGGTAAAAGATAACCATTATGCTCTTCTTGATACAGGAGAGAAGAAATAACCCCCAACAGTTAAGGGGGTGAAGCCTCGTACCCCTAAGGCTGGGAGGTCTGCTGCCACCACTGATAAGAAACGTAGGGTAGTGGTGGTTGGAGACTCTCTGCTGAGGGGGACGGAGACACCCATCTGTCGCCCTGACCATTCATCCCGGGAGGTATGCTGCCTGCCAGGGGCCCGTATCCGAGATGTTACAGAGGCATTGTCGAGGATTATCCGGCCTTCTGACTATTATCCCATGCTACTCATCAATGTGGGCACAAATGATACTGCGAGGTGTGATGCTGAGCAGATCAAGAGTGACTACAGGGCTCTGGGAGTACGGGTTAAGGAGTTTGGAGCGCAGGTGGTATTCTCTTCGATTCTTCCTGTTGAAGGTAGGGGTCCGGGCAGAAACAGATGCATCGTGGAGGTGAATGCCTGGCTGCGAAGATGGTGTCGCCAGGAGGGCTTTGGCTTCCTCGACCACGGGATGCTATTTGAGGAAGGACTGCTAGGAACAGATGGCGTTCACCTTTCGAAGCGGGGAAAGGCCTTATTTGCGCACAGACTGGCTAACCTAGTAAGGAGGGCTTTAAACTAGGTTCGACGGGGACAGGTGAGCAAAGCCCACAGGTAAGTGGGGAACAAGACCTGGGAGATGGGTTGGAAACAGGAGGGAGCACGGGCTATAATAGCAGAGAGGAAGGAGGGTCAGGGCAAAGCTGGGAGGCGAGATCAAACCAGTATCTTAGATGCCTTTATACAAATGCAAGAAGTATGGGTAATAAGCAGGAAGAACTGGAAGTGCTAATAAATAAATACAACTATGACATTATTGGCATTACTGAAACTTGGTGGGATAATACACACGACTGGAATGTTGGTGTGGATGGGTATAGTTTGCTCAGGAAGGATAGACAGGGGAAAAAGGGAGGAGGTGTTGCCTTATATATTAAAAATGTACACAGTTGGACTGAGGTGGAGATGGACATAGGAGACGGAAGGGTGGAGAGTCTCTGGGTTAGGCTAAAACGGGTAAAAAACACAGGTGATGTCGTGCTGGGAGTCTACTACAGGCCACCTAATCAGGCGGAAGAGGTGGATGAGGCTTTTTTCAAACAACTAACAAAATCATCCAAAGCCCAAGATTTGGTGGTGATGGGGGACTTCAACTATCCAGATATATGTTGGGAAAATAACACCGCGGGGCACAGACTATCCAATAAGTTCCTGGACTGCATTGCAGACAACTTTTTATTTCAGAAAGTTGAAAAAGCTACTAGGGGGGAAGCTGTTCTAGACTTGATTTTAACCAATAGGGAGGAACTTGTTGAGAATTTAAAAGTAGAAGGAAGCTTGGGTGAAAGTGATCATGAAATCATAGAATCTGCAATTCTAAGGAAGGGTAGAAAGGAGTACAGCAGAATAGAGACAATGGATTTCAGGAAGGCGGATTTTGGTAAGCTCAGAGAGCTGATAGGCAAGGTCCCATGGGAATTAAGACTGAGGGGAAAAACAACTGAGGAAAGTTGGCAGTTTTTCAAAGGGACGCTATTAAGGGCCCAAAAGCAAGTTATTCCGATGGTTAGGAAAGATAGAAAATGTGGCAAAAGACCACCTTGGCTTACCCTTGAGATCTTGCGTGACCTACAAAATAAAAAGGCGTCATATAAAAAATGGAAACTAGATCAGATCACGAAGGATGAATATAGGCAAATAACACAGGAATGCAGAGGCAAGATTAGAAAAGCAAAGGCACAAAATGAACTCAAACTAGCTATGGGAATAAAGGGAAACAAGAAGACTTTTTATCAATACATTAGAAGCAAGAGGAAGACTAAGGACAGGGTAGGCCCACTGCTCAATGAGGAGGGGGTAGCAGTAACGGGAGACTTGGAAATGGCAGAGATGCTTAATGACTTCTTTGTTTCGGTCTTCACTGAGAAGTCTGAAGGAATGTCTAGTATAGTGAATGCTTACGGGAAGAGGGTAGGTTTAGAAGAGAAAATAAGGAAAGAGCAAGTAAAAAATCACTTAGAAAAGTTAGATGCCTGCAAGTCACCAGGGCCTGATGAAATGCATCCTAGAATACTCAAGGAGTTAATAGAGGAGGTATCTGAGCCTCTAGCTATTATCTTTGGGAAATCATGGGAGACGGGGGAGATTCCAGAAGACTGGAAGGGGGCAAATATAGTGCCCATCTATAAAAAGGGAAATAAAAACAACCCAGGAAACTACAGACCAGTTAGTTTAACTTCTGTGCCAGGGAAGATAATGGAGCAGGTAATCAAAGAAATCATCTGCAAACACTTGGAAGGTGGTAAGGTGATAGGGAATAGCCAGCATGGATTTGTAAAGAACAAATCATGTCAAACTAATCTGATAGCGTTCTTTGATAGGATAACGAGCCTTGTGGATAAGGGAGAAGCGGTGAATGTGATATACCTAGACTTTAGTAAGGCATTTGATACAGTTTCGCATGATATTCTTATAGATAAGCTAGGAAAGTACAATTTAGATGGGGCTACTATAAGGTGGCTGCATAACTGGCTGGATAACCGTACTCAGAGAGTAGTTGTTAATGGCTCCTAATCCTGCTGGAAAGGTATAACAAGTGGGGTTCCGCAGGGGTCTGTTTTGGGACCGGTTCTGTTCAATATCTTCATCAACGATTTAGATGTTGGCATAGAAAGTGCGCTTATTAAGTTTGCGGACGATACCAAACTGGGAGGGATTGCAACTGCTCTGGAGGACAGGGTCAAAATTCAAAATGATCTGGACAAATTGGAGAAATGGTCTGAGGTAAACTGGATGAAGTTCAATAAAGATAAATGCAAAGTGCTCCACTTAGGAAGGAACAATCAGTTTCACACATACAGAATGGGAAGAGACTGTCTAGGAAGGAGTATGGCAGAAAGAGATCTAGGGGTCATAGTGGACCACAAGCTTAATATGAGTGAACAGTGTGATACTGTTGCAAAAAAAGCAAACATGATTCTGGGATGCATTAACAGGTGTGTTGTAAACAAGACACGAGAAGTCATTCTTCCGCTTTACTCTGCGCTGGTTAGGCCTCAACTGGAGTATTGTGTCCAGTTCTGGGCACCGCATTTCAAGAAAGATGTGGAGAAATTGGAGAGGGTCCAGAGAAGAGCAACAAGAATGATTAAAGGTCTTGAGAACATGACCTATGAAGGAAGGCTGAAGGAATTGGGTTTGTTTAGTTTGGAAAAGAGAAGACTGAGAGGGGACCTGATAGCAGTTTTCAGGTATCTAAAAGGGTGTCATCAGGAGGAGGGAGAAAACTTGTTCACCTTGGCCTCCAATGGTAGAACAAGAAGCAATGGGCTTAAACTGCAGCAAGGGAGATTTAGGTTGGACATTAGGAAAAAGTTCCTAACTGTCAGGGTAGTTAAACACTGGAATAGATTGCCTAGGGAAGTTGTGGAATCTCCATCGCTGGAGATATTTAAGAGTAGGTTAGATAAATGTCTATTAGGGATGGTCTAGACAGTATTTGGTCCTGCCATGAGGGCAGGGGACTGGACTCGATGACCTCTCGAGGTCCCTTCCAGTCCTAGAGTCTATGAGTCTATGAGTCTGAGTCTATCTCTTGAGGTCCCTTCCAACCCTAATAATCTATGATTCCATGAAAACCTGTTAAGATGTGACAGCAAGAGCAGAGTCCTGGGGGAGGCCCTGAGGAAGGGCTGTAAAAGCACTTTAGTGGAGCCTGAAGAGGTAGAAGAACCCCTTATTTGGGTATTTAGCTTGGCCTTTCAGTTGGACCATCTGTTATCTTAGAAGGAGGGTGAACCTTGTGACTTGTCTTGAGGTTCGAGTCACAGGAGACCCAGCCAGAGGCAGACCTTGCAGGAGATGCTGGAGACAAGGGCCCTTGACACAAGAGGGTGCTACGGGTGGTGAGTATGCTACCTTACAGTACCTTAATAGAGGGCCCAATTCACAACTGGTGTAAAATATCATAGCTCATCTGAAGTCAGTGTAGCCCTGAGAATTTACACTGGATGAGGATCTCGCCGTAGGTAGCTAAATGGGCCCTAAGCATTTTGAAAATCACTTATTTAGGGGTCTAAATGGGAGTTGTTGGTCACAGTCGCTTTTGAAAAATCTGCCCTGGAGTCTTTGCCTGGGAGAAGAAAAGACTGGCTATCTAAACACATTATGGTGGATTTAGTTTCAGAATGAATAGAGGTTAGATTTTTTTCAAAGTCAGCTGTGTGATTTGGGCAGCACAAGCCCACTGGCATTCATATAAGACACTGAGGTCTGAGTGACACAGATGCTTTTGAAAATCCTGCTCTGAAGGGTTATAGATAAAAAGAGCCTTCCATTGACTTCCATGGAAGCAAGATCTTTTAGCATCATGTGGATAAAGAAGAGCCTGTGATATTTGAGATAAAGATGTTTGCATTTTCTCTGGGAACTAGAGAGGGGAAAATGTATAGATCAAAGATCTCTGGCGTAGGGGACCATCTCGTTGGGGTGTGTGTGTGTGTGTGTGTGTGTGTGTGTGTGTGTGTGTGTGTGTGTGTATACAATGCCTTGTACAATGGTGCCCTGATTGGAGCTCTGTGCTACTGGACTATAAATATGCAATAATAACAGATGCCTCTTTATCATAACTTAGGCCCTGATCCTATTACCATTTATGTCCATGCCTAACATCACATACATGCATAATTGAGATGGTACCAGGATCAGGGCAGTATATAAGAGTTTGCATGAGCTGGTCCTTAATTCTGGTAGGTTCTCATGGACTGTAAGTAATATCTGTTCTCAAAGGCAGCAATTTCTTGACCACCTCGTTTACTGAATGTTGGTAGCATGCGGTAGAATGGCATTCCTTTTTTGTTTGTTCTCCTTTTTTTCCTTCACATCGAGTCTGTGCGAATTGAACAGCTGTGATGACAGAGTTATTTTTTCCCCTTATATATTTACTTATCCATGTTGTTGTGATAAAAGTTTGGGTGGCTTCTACTTAAAGCCATAAATAAAAAAAACCTCAAATACAGAGTTCAGGCAGAGTTCCCCCACTCTTTCTGTCTGGTCTATTAGGACAAACTCTTGATAGGGCAGGGATTGTCTCTTACTATGTGTTTGTTCATGTGATATATATATGGGACTGTGATTTTGATATGTCCTCAAAGCTCTACTGTAATACACACAGTAAGTGAAATCTTGCATTGCTGCTGCTACCTGCAGAGAACTGTCTACAGGTTAGACTGGAATTTCTGTGCCCTGTGCTGATCAGGTATTTGTTCCAACTCTTCTCCTCCCCTCCTTCAGTTTCTTCATCTCGGTTTCATTCCTCCTGCCTCTCACCCTCTCGTCCCTTGTACTGTCTGTCTCATCCTCTTCCCTTCAGTGTCCCCTCTCCTTCCCCTGTCTTTCCATTTAGCTGGTTCCCTCCTAACTAAACCCATATTTAAAAACAAACAACCCCCCACCAGGGAACTAACATGCTGTTTGCTGCCACTACACTTTCACTTGGCCCCTTCCTCCACACTATGTCTCATCCGTTTAGTTTGTAAGCATTTTGAGACTCCTTCTTGGTTGGCCCTTAAGCATTACCACAACAAACACAATCAATAATAAGTACCTGTTCAATAGATGAACACAAGAGTTTGGTCTGCAGAGCTAATAATCCAGCATCTCCATAAATGCAATTCTTGTTAGTTAGTTATTAGGTGGTGATGTGCTCAGTCTCCTACAAGGCACACAAGTTAACACAGTTCATGCTCCTTAGAACCCAGCTCCTTAACAAACCCAGTGTAAAGGTCTTCTCATCACGGGGGCGTTTAGCTATCAGCCATCTTGGTAGTCTCTAAAAAGAGAAAAGTAAAATTCTCAACATTCTTACTGTCTTCATAATCTGTGGTGTTATCCTAAAATATATCCATGAGCTTTATGGTGCCACAGTCCTTAAAGGGGCCAGGTTTTCACAATGGCTCTGCCCACACCTCCAGCAGCTCCCATTATGATCACAGCTCAGAGACTGGTGAAGCACTGAAATGGGTTACCTAGGGAGGTGGTGGACTCTCCTTCCTTAGAGGTTTTTAAGGTCAGGCTTGACAAAGCCCTGACTGGGATGATTTAGTTGGGAAATGGTCCTGCTTTGAGCAGGGGGTTGGACTAGATGACCTCCTGAGGTCTCTTCCAACCCTGATATTCTATGATCTTTATGGCCACAGTTTGAAAAAAGTTCAGTACCCAATGTGCTGAGTTCATTTGAAAATCTGGCTACTTCTTCAGGTGCCTAAATGGTCATGGAGCACTTCTGAAACTCTATCCCTGCATGGGTGAATGTTCAGCAGGAGGTAGAAGGTGGTTGGGCAAAAATAGGCACACTGGCTGAGATTTTCCAAAGTGGATTTGGCACTGAACTGCCATGAACTTTTGATGGGAGCTAGGCATATAACACAAAGATGTGGGGTTTTTTTTGTTTGTTGTTAAATCTCACCCATTATTCTGGTTGGGCCTGATTTGCACTTCCAGAGGGACGCAAAGGTACTTTAGTGTAAATGGAAAAGGGCCTTGAAGTGAGAGTGAATTGCTGGTATGCCTCCATTTAAGTCCCCTTCATACTAGTGTAAATGAGGATTAGGTGACTCCCAGGTGACTCATCAGGGGCCTAACTACTACATGCCTTCCACTGAACACTTCCCCTGCTGGGCTGGGGGTAAGGCGACCTGCTGGGCTGGGGGTAGGGCAACCAGACAGCAAGTGTGAAAAATCATGACAGGGATGGGGGGAAATAGGAGCCTATATAAGAAAAAGACCCCAAAATTGAGACCGTCCCTATGAAATCAGGACATCTGGTCACCCTAGATGAGGGTGAGGTAATCACACACAATTTCCAAAGATGGGTCTGCAGAAGTCACCCTCCTCCATCTGGCTTCCAAGGAGCCAGCTCTGCCCTTCAGGCAGGGAGTCAAGGGCTGCAGGAAGTGTTGAGTATCTGGTCTGTAATTAAAAGAAAGGTACTTACAATAACCTCCATGCTGTCCCCCAGGATCATTTAACTGACTAATTTGGACAGCCTAGACAACAAATGATGACTTGGTCTCCTCTTTTTACAACTCTGTAAACATAATCCCCCATTGATTGGCCTCTAATACATCAGACCTAAATGAAAAATTAATTAGATTGGCTACAACTCTGAAGTGAGCACTTTACCACTTTGTTGTTTTGTCCATTTGATCCTTTCTCCTTTTGATTTATGGGCAAAGGAGAGAAGGCGGGGGCGGGGGGAGGGAAGGAGGAGGTTAGTACTAGATGTCATCTGAAGTCATATGACCGTTTTCATGAAAGCAGAGCCCGGTCTCTGGTAAGCAAAGGAATAAAAGTAGCAGTAGCCACCTCCCAGGACTGCTTTGGGTGTTCACTGCATTGTGAAGATGGGAACATGTAGTCAGACGAGCTCTTCCGCCCTTTTGTCTTCCTCTAAACCCAAGTGTTAAATAAGTTCATTTAGGTTCTCCTAAGATCTTCAGCAACCACCTAAATTCCCTAGGCACCTCGGGTTATGCTGGAAAAATCCCCTATGTTTCCCCAAGTTTCCATTGGTGGGCATCACACAGCTGCATAAGTCCTTATGTCACCGAGTTACTTGGCACCCTAGCTCAAGCTTAAACCTCAGCAGGATTCAAAGACTTGGCGTTCCTGCACCTATCTGTGATGCCTAAGCCCCGTCATGGATCTAGCCCTTCACCTCTTTGTGTCTCTTTCCTCTCCCACTCTCTGTCTGTCTCGTCTATTGAGATGAAAGACTGTACAAGGCAGGGGTTGTCTCTTACTACATGCCCAGTATCGTGGAGCTCATAACCACTAGTGTAATACCAGTAATGGAACCGAATTCGAAATCTGAGCTTATGATCTGGGACACAGAGCCAATTTTTTTCAAAAAGTGGCCTGTAATCTAGGATACACAATTTGCTGCGCACAATTGTCCACACGTGTACATGCAAGCTGGTATTTGTATGAGTCAATGTGATAAGAAGGTGTTTGGTCACTGCATTGGCTCTCATAAAGGGGGTAATCCCATGCCATTTCTTGCACGAGCAAAACCTGTTCATGGAAAACTAGAGGATGACCTGCAATTGGCTGGATATTTGTTCAACACATTAGCCTAGGAAGTCATGAGGCAGACCAGATGCTGGGCTTGAGGATCACAGTGTGCTTAGTAAATCCTGAGGTTTTGGTGGAATTGAGTAATTCCATGTTGCCTTACTAACCTGAGTAGTCCAGTCTAGTTGAGTGGGGTTACTCAAATAAATAAGTAAAGTGATGAGGATGCAGCCCCTTGTGGGGATATGACCGCCATGTTCTGAATGTCAAAACAGTCGTAATGCCCCATAGATCTTGGGATAGTTTAAAAAGGTGACATGGTTTCTCTTGATTGCTGTTTGTGACCTGTGCACACCCTTCACTAGCGATTTTAATAGACCGTAAGGATCTGACCACGGCTGTAACACCTGGTGACTCCCACTGTTCCTTCTAGTGGAGTGCTATGACTTGGAATTTGTTCTTGGAAACGGAAAGAGACAAGGAAGGAGATTGATTTCAACCTGCCTTCCAATGTGCCCTGTGAGATTCATTGTCTTCAGCTGGCAGGGTGCTAGCAGCTCTGGAACACTCTGCATATGTGGCAGGACAGAATTGCTCTGAAAAGAGAAGCCCTCAAAAGCCAGCAGCACCATGACAGCTAGTTATTCTGATTGCCCAGGCAGAGTTATACCAGGACACCAGCAATCAGCCAGTCAGCATTCATCTTCTAGTGTCCATGCTGGTGATCTGTGACACTAACAATAGTGCTGGGGGTACAATGCTTTCCTGCCCACCCAGGTGAAATCATTTAGTGCCTTGGGGCTTAGCTGTTGGAATGGAGCTAGGCATTGAAATGGTGCTAATTTAATAGGGAAGTATCTGTGGTGGTGATGGGTACAGTAGATTTATAAGTGTAGTATTTAATACAGAAGAGGCCATATGCAGACAGAGCACTGAACAGCGGCTCAGGAGACTTTCTATGCCCAGCCCTGCCACTGGTCTCCTGGGTGACCATGGGCAATTTGCTTTCCCTCTTTGTGCCTCAGTTTCCCTGCCTGTAAAATAGGGATAATGATACTGACCTCTTAAAGTGCTTTGACACCTACTGGTGGAAAAATCTACATATGATCTAGGGATGATGATTAGAGAGCTACTGAGTGCTTTTGAAACGTTGACCAGTATGATGAATTATCTTTCAAAAAAACCTTTTCCTTTGTTGCTTGTTGAATACTCCAGCAGCCTATGTTGTTTGAGCACCAGTCAGATATGTTACCTCACAATGAGAGGCATCATGTGGTGAAAAAGCATCTCAAGGCAAAAAAATCAATGGAGTATCTCCTAGCTCCTCTGGGCATTCTGTCATTTGGATCTTCCCAAAGTTAGACCACCAGCTTAAAACTCCTCCCTTAGGACTGGAGACAAAGAATCTGAACTTTGAAAAGCCAGGAGCCATGGATAAATGAACAGTACATTATTCAGTACAACTGGATTTTGTAAAAGCCCAAGGCCCAGAAAAGCAGTTGATAAAAGTAGCAGATTATTATTAAAAAACAAAACAAGCTTATGACCAAAGGGGAATAATGTGCTGCTAAACCATTGAAATGAGAAACTTTTTATATGATCTAAAGAATTATTAAAAAAATGAGGCCAAAAAACTAAAATGAATCCCAAAGAGGAGTTATATGCATTTATATGAATTGATGTATTTTTATCTTTAAAAGTAAAATGTTGGAGACAGGTTTAAAACTGGCATTGTTTGTAAATAGATCACCAGATCAGAAGACCAGTACTCAAATTTGAACAAAGCAAGGTTGCTTTGAACAGCTAGGCCCTGATTCAGGAAAGTACTTACTTACATGCTTAACATTAAGCATATGCTTAACTGCTTTCCTTAATAAGGATGCACATGCTTTCAGTGCTTTCCAGAAGCAGAGCCCTAATGGACAATACACACGGGGCTGGGTTCTGCAATCCTGACTCAGGTGAAACTGTCTCTGAAAACACTTCTCTCCTCTCCCCAGCCTTGCTAGTCTTTCATAATCTGCACTGAATCCCACACATGCCAATGAGAATCCTTTATGTGGCAAAGGTGCAGAATTTACATTGGATATCTGTGCAGCAGATGAGGTGAATTTCACCTTAAGGCCCTAGTGTTCTGGCCTGATTTTTTTGGGGGGTGGGGGTGGGGGAGGGGAGGACGGGAGAATTGCATGCTGCATATTTGCAGTAAATTCTACACAGATGGATTTTTCCCCACTAAGCTCATCGATGGCTTGATCCTGCAAGGTTCTGAACAGAGCTGGTCAAAACCTTTTTCTAAAATTTCTTCCCATACAAAAAAAAAAAAATGCTGGTTCTTTGAAACAATTTTTCAAGTCCAGGATGGAATTCCAGATTAAAACCTGAGATAGACCCATCTCAGAATAATCACTTTGTTACCGAAATATTGGGTTTGCATAGCTGAGAGCCAATAACAGCCTGACAGGGATAAGGAAAAGATGCTTTACTTTGCAGAAAAAAGGAGAGCCTTGTACTTTAGTACAAAGACCCTATTTTATACACATTTTATAAGCCTTTTATCTATTTTTAGATAAAGACCCTTGCGTGTTAACATTTGATTGGTAGGTGTTAAACCTTGCGGTTTTGTTGTTTGTTTAGTAAAAACTGGTTTGAAACAAGTTTTTTTTTTTGCTTTAAGGCAGAAGAGAAAAAAACAGTTTAAAAGTTTAGGGTACTGTGTATGTGAGGCTTTTGCTTTTTTTTACTGGCTGCTTGTAAGCTATTAAGGGGGGCTACCTTAACTTTTACAGTTTTTCCTTTGGGCCTGACCAGCCCAGATTGTCAGGCCCGTTACGTAATTTACGATTAAGCTAAAGAGACAGGTCCTGTTTTTTTTTACGGACAGCAGAATTTTTGGTTACAGCATTACACAGACATTTTGCACATTGCATTACTACACAAACAATACATAGGAAAAACAGAAAGAAAATAATTCAATTAACAATTGTATGGAAACGGCCAGTAAATTATGACTTAAGGTTTGGGAGAAGGTTTTTAAAACTAAAGGTGTGATTAAGAGACACAGCATGGAAAACAACAGCAGCATTTTGTTTATACATAGGTTATTTTGATATTTTGTTTTAAATTTGTTTTATTTAAGAGATGCCAGTTTATTTACATATTATTTATATAAGGTTAAAATAACTTTTTACACAGGTTTTTTTTACTTGCCTTACATAATGTTTGCTTTTACAAATTTTGCGCTGTTAGGGTTACAGCTAGCTTAACTTTGGCTAACAAAGACTGTTATGTATTAAGATCTCCTACAAATTTTTGTTAGGTTTTTTTTTTTTACTTTTATATATTTTTTGTATTTTTAGTACAAAAGATATTTTTAAATTTTTATTTGCATTAAGCTATGGATTTTAGATTTTACTTAACTTTAGGGGTTTTGATTGGATGTAATGACAATGCATGATTAGCATGGACATGAAAGGTATTACCATTACGTTTTTTACAACAACAATATAATTTTAAGCTAACTAACAACAATACAAGCAATAACATTTTTATAGCAGTAATATGATGGGGTTGTTGTACAGTTTTAGTTATAAAGCATAATACATTATACTTACTACATAAAATATTTTATAAGCTGTATGAAAGGCATATTTTTTAACTTGATATATATTTTGAAGCATGTGAATTTGCTTTTTTATTTTAGAGATTTTTTGAACTTTTGGTAATAATGAAAGCAAATTTTGAAATTGATTAGATACTAAGCTGGTTTAATTAAAGGGTATTTGGAAACTTAGGGCTATTTGCAAAATTTTGTTTGCAGGCCAATAAACAATATGGTTGCCTGCAGTGGTAATGAGATTAAAATGTATATTTTGCAATGTGGTGGTTTTAACATATATACAGCTATTATTAGCTTGAAAAAGTAAGTGTTTTGTTAGGATCGTTTTTTGTTTTTTATTTTTTTAGCAAACGTTATTATGAACAGTGATAACTTCCCCTGACTTTAGTTTTTGGATACATTGAAGCTGTAGGGGTTTTAACAGCCAAAATGTTTATTGACTTTTTATTTCTATTTAAAATGTTATGTATTATTTTAGAGGCATTGACTATAAATTAGTTAGGTATACCAGTGTTTTAATTTTTTAGATGTTACGGTGAATAATTTAGTTTTATATGCATCCTCCCCATGGACCCGTTAGGATTTGGTATGTGGGAGACCACACACCCCTAACTGGTCCAAATTCTTGGAAGGAACACTGTGAATGTTCACACTTCCATTCAGAAAGTGTTTAAATATGTTGTTATGATCACAGATTAGATGGCACTTTTGATGTGTCTGTAAGGGCAGTGGGCCAAGTTTGGTGCTTAAGATTACTTTGAATGGCTATTAGCTGGTTATTTAGGAAATTTTGAATTTTTAAACATATTAGATTTTATTGCAATGCCTTTTTAGCCTTAGTGATATTTAATATTATTTTGTTTGGTGTAGTATTATATTATATTTGTTTTTTAATTATTTTTAGGTATTTTTAAGAGGTATTAACATTAGAAGCATAGGAGGGGGTGTATTGCAATAAGATACAGGTTACATTATTAATTACTGGAATGGTTTTAATATAAGTAAAATTTTTAGTGGCAGAAATTTAATTAGGGAGAGCAATACCTGCTGAAGGATTTATTTAGAACATAGGGCACAGCCTGTAGAATAAACCCTAACATTTAATTAATACCACATTTTTAAGCAGGGTTTTACAATTTTTTTTGCCAGTGTATATTTTGCCAGTGTGTATGTGTTTGTGTGTGTGTGTGTGTGTGAGACAAAGATTGTAACAGGGATAGAAAATGATACCATTTGAATCCATTCTGGGCAGCGACAAACTGTAATGAGAGTTGATATGAACATAATCTAGTGCATTCTCATTACACACTTACAATTCTTATCTTCTGGCCCTTCTCAGAGGCAGCCACTTCCCAACTCTGACTGGTATTTCTAGGGAGAAAGTCTCTGAGTGCCTGCTTTGAAATGAATAACCCTTTTTTTCTAAATAGAGAGATGACTGAGACTTTCTTGGGGAAGAAACAACTGCTTTCAGGAAAGGTAGTATATTTTAACAACTCTGTGCTACGATTAGGGCTTGTCTGCATGGTGGGGTGCTGTGCTCTATAGGTGTGTGAGTTCTAAAGCACACAATGTGCCATGCATGAATTTGTCTGTGTAGACACTGCTGGTGCACGCTAAAGGTGCACTGCACCAATTAATATGTAGCACACGAGTGCACTTTAGAAATCACATCCCCGTAGAGCAAGTTACCCCAGATAAGATGTAGAGAAGCCCTCAGATGTAGCAGGCCAAATTCACTTGTGAAATAATACCGGTGATGGGTCTGGCCCTAGGTGCACAGGGTATAATGCATTTTGCAGACCCTGTCAACACTTGTACTTTGGCTGGAATTTTCCAAGGTGCTTATGGGATTTAATGAGGGGTAAGTCACTGGGAGTCAGGCAGCTACATGTTTCTGGAGGGCCTCAAACATGTAGGTGCCTGACTCCCTTAGACCACATGGAAAATCCCAGCCCCTGGTTGGGACGATTCTCAAGGTATCCAAGATTGAAAGTCTGCTTCCTTCAGTGAGAGGGAGACTTACCCAGTTAAACACAGGGCATCATCTCCCTGCCACCTGCAGATTGCTAGCCACCCAGACAATCTCTTCTGGGCAATGCCAGGCCTCATTTTGCCTTGCGGGGCAACAGTAGGTGCACCCTGGTCCCCAAGCGCCTATAATGTTTAGCCCCTTATCCACTGAACACTCCCAGTAATGCCAGGTCTGCTGTGCCCAAGGGAACACTGTACACACTGACTAGAATGAGTCAACTCGGGATCAGCATCTTGTGCGATACCACAGCACTGAGCTATAGTTAGAGTGAAAAAAAATCATGAGCTTGTTATCAAAGATCAAGATAAGATATGGTAAGGATACTGGGAACAAAAGGGTTACATATGAAACAACATCAGAACATGCTTCCTTAGCTTAAGAGACTAACTTCCAGAACAAATAAGTTTCACACACAAATGTACTTGGCAGTGTTTCAAGCCTGAGGTCCAATTTTCATGGATGTAATCACTTTGCCTGATTATTTCCTAGGTGAAGGATAAAGGGGTGTCGTCCTTGCCTCCTACATATACTCCCCCTACCGAAATTCATTGTCTTTACACATGGCCAGGCTAACCTTAACTGCTTGCTTGTTTTTTTTGTTTTTTTTTCCTGTGTGGTCTTTACTTTGACTCCGTCTGTAAAGGGGGCCTCCCTTGTGTTGGCTGACGATGCTTCATTTCCCTTTTGATGGATGCACATCTTGCCTCCTGTGTGGAAGAAACCGGTTTTCTTTTCAGTTGGTGACAGACTTTAAAACATATTTTCATTACGTATACACAGCTCCTCAAATATCATCCATACGTAATCCCTCAACGATTATCAGGATTGTTATAACATTTTTGGGTTATAACTAAATGGCAGGAGATGATTATTGATCTGATTAGTTAAAAACTGTAAATACCTATTACAGAGCAGCACGGTCACACTACTGATTCCGGTTTTTCATCTCGCTTCTTTTTTCATTTATTTTATTACACAGACCGATGAAGCCCAGAGGGGTTTTTCATCCGAAAGTGGCCAATGCTTTCCTCATAAAATGCTTCTCCTACCTTTGATGGAAATGTGTTCCTTCTACAAGGGGAAATATTCTAATGCCAGTATTGACACTAGATAGTAAAATATATCCTAAAATAGTTTAGGGCCCAATCCCACAGACATCCACATGAGCTGTTGTACTCATAGGAATAATCCCATTGGAGTCTATTGGCTGGTATCATGAGTAAAGTTACTCACATGCATAAGTGTTTGCAGGATAGGTCCTTATTCGGATAGTAATTAGTTATAAACAGGTTTATGATTATGACTAATTAAAAAGCGAACCTGCTCTAGGGAGTAAATGATAAATTAATTAGCCTAAATTTAAAGCGAGTTACTGTGTTAGTGATTCACTCTTGTCTGGCAGTTTTTATGACCAGCAAAATCATTCTTAGGTGGCAGATATTCTGGTTGCTCTATAATGTGCAAAAGAACTCCCAGGAACACTAGAGTGAATTGTGGGCTCAACAGAGAACTCCCTAAGCCCCACAGTGCAAATTGATGTTTGGACCAGGTTTGATGTATGTCTTGATCTTTGGCAGCAAGAATTTAAAACAGATTATCATTTTCAGGCAGTAGTCTCTCTGCTGAGATACTTGTCAATGAGAACAAATACTTTCTTTTTTTAAAAGTGCCCTTTATTCTGAAGCCATGCTTTGAGGTTGCTATTTATTGGCAAAGTGGATTTGCCTGAGAGATAAGCAAAGGAGGACCCAACACTGTAACAGATTGTCTGTCTGGTAGGTCAAATAGTCGCACACAGGTAATTTTCCTTGCCTGTATTTAACAGTGGGGAGCTGGGCTGGTAGCTTCATAAGTAGGGTCTTAGGTAGTATTGTATTCTGAAGAATCCCGTAGTTGGGGGGAGGGGACGGAATCACTGGGGCTTTGTGAGGGTTTAATCTAAATAAAATGTTCTATTTCACTCTACTATTTTGGCCAGTTTTAAACTGGCCAAATAATATCCAATAAAATAAATTCAAGTAGGAATACTGAAGTTAATTGACCGACCTTCCATTCCCTACCACTCATTACCAAACAATTCTTGTAGGATTCTGACCTGGATAATTGAGTTTCCTTTAAAATGTTGCTGAAATACCAAAAAGTGAGCGTGCTGTTTAAATGACTTAACATCTGGGCTAAGTATCAGAGGGGTAGCCGTGTTAGTCTGGATCTGTAAAAGCAGCAAAGAATCCTGTGGCACCTAACGTCTGTTAGTCTATAAGGTGCCATAGGATTCTTTGCTGCTTTTACATCTGGCCTAAGTTTTACTGCAGACGGGCATGTGGATGGCTTCCACTCCTAGTACTCAGCAAGCGATACAAAAGAAATAATGTAGCTGAAGAGCTTAAATTATTTTTTTTTAGATCCCATTAGCAAATGTTTTGTGCTAAATAATGAGTAGTCTGCAGATGACTCACTGGGACCACTGCAGAATGAGGTTACCAGGGCCTCTCTTGAGGGGGCAGGGAGAGGAGAGGTAGGTTGCTGGTTTCTCTCAAGCAAACAAATGCTCAGGAAGCCATCTGACACTGGCAGTCTGTCCACCTATTGTCTACCATCAAGCAGCTGGGCCACTTACCATCTTCCATTTTTGGTCAGGATTGTTGCAAAGATTGCAGTGAGATCTCTGAGCACTTAGACATCATGGATCTCCTTGGCCCCATGTTAGTCTGGGTGCAGATGCAGAGGTCGTGTTGCTTACCTTGATCAATGGTCCCCTCCCTGGCAGTGGATAAAAATCAGCAGATGTATTGTGGACCATAATTGTGGTGAAAGGAGCTGCTCTCGGCTGGGCCTGTTCACATCTTGTTGAGTGTTCTCAAAGAGTGGTGCAGTCTCTGGGATTGTTCTCCTGTGTGGATCCACAGGAATGTGAGATCTCCCCCCAGTTCAGTGAGAGCATGGGGGCCATTCGGAAGGTTAGTGAAGAAACGGCAGTCCCTTCAGAATGCCAGTGCCATCCCGCTCTAGAGCTGTATCCCATCCGACTTAGCCAGTGATGATATCTGGCTGAGAAAGGAGCATGGATGATGATTAGCTGGCTCAAGCCCCATGTAGACAAAACTGAAGAGATGTTGGTAGATTGAGGGACTCACTTGGAAGAAATGGCAGATGGGCAGGTTGTCAGTGGGAGCTGAGGCCTTAATTTCTTTATTCCTCTTTGAAAATCCAAGCTGTAACATGTCGAGCTTGTTGAAATATTTGCCTGACATTTTATGAATTGACAAATAACTTTTCATTAAAATTTAACTTCTTTTTCCCATGATTTTTGATGCACCAAATGGTTATAGAAACTTTTCATTTATAGAAAAACTAGAATTTTAGTAAACCTTTTGGCCATTTCAATAATGTTTTGATTAAAACTTCTGAAAGGAAGTCAAGAATGGGTCCATTTTGAACCTGATGCAATGATGAAAAACTGAAATTTAGATTTTTTTGGGGGGGAGGTGGTTGTTTTCCCTCCCCATTTTTCAACTGGCTCTAACAAAAGAGTACTTCATTCCTGAATAAGCATTATTAAAAAAATATCAAGAAATGTCTTTATTATTGATAGGGCATGTGGTGTTTACTGCGTGATTAGAAAGAAGAGAATGTGGTAGGAACAGCAAGTATGCTGCACTCTTTGCATACTTCAGCTTGGGAGGTTTTTTCCCAGTGGTAATTAACATTTTACTCATCTCAAGATTTACAAACATTAAATGCCATTAAGCGCTCCATGCCAAGAACATCTTCAAAGCTGGAATAACTTTGGATCATGTATTGCTGACACTTAGAACAATCTTGTCACTTAAATGGCACTCCACTTAAAATTACAGCGATTATGGAAGGAACGGCAAGTAGCATCAGAAATGATTACGCTGTGATTATCACAGGCATAGTGCTAACTACCGCTATTGCTGTCTCACAACTGCCAGTTTGCAAAAAATCTTTGGAGGACTGGAGCACATGGCTTGTCAGAGAAACTTTATCTTTGGACCTTGCCAACGGCACATCCAGTGCTTCTAGTATCTTTCTCTTGACCTGAGAGAGAGAGAGAACTCTGAAGGCCAGGTGTTTTTTCTCTTTTCCTGACAAACATGGGGAAGGCAGAATTTGAGCAGTCACTTCTCTCACGAGTGCTAGTGTAGAACACACGTCCTACTTCCTGTGGATGGCATTCCACTGCGTGGCCTTGGGAGTAGTGACCCATCCAAGCTGGTCTGATTCCATACAGGAGAGAGAAATTATCCTCGTACGCACAGCCAGCATGTTACAAGATCCTTGACCTCTGAAAGAGCTGAGTGACACAGGAGCATCCCGCTGGCTGGGTGGGGCAGACAGCATGCTGGAAAGGTCAGTGTTGGCCGCACGGCAGTGAGCAAGATGGTGTGTGCATGGAGCGATCCCTCGTCATTCTGCCATTAACTCTCTGTATGCAAATGCAGGCTTGTAAGCCCTCAACTGGCATCCCAGGTATGTAATGGGGGCTCAAGACTGGCAGTACTAGATGACACTGGGTTTTTCTTCTTGACTTAGGGGAGAACATGGAGCCTGGCTCTGCGGGGCTGACATCTTCTACCTTGAGTCTTAACACGCCCCTCGTGGCCATTCCTCTGTGTTTTTCCCATTCATGGCAGGCAGGGTTTACCCTCCTCCATGGAAGACACTCTACATTCCAATCCCAGATCCCCAGGCTCCCCTGCCTCAGGCACTGTCTATCCCCTTTCCAGCTTCAATTCCTCAACCCACAGAGAGCATTTCGAGGCAGAGATCTGTGTGTGCAGGGGACAGACCCTTAGGCATGAACAGGCTGCAACATGGCAGGCTGCCTCTGTAAGGGCTGCGGGGGAGGCCAGCACTGCTCTTTAGCAGACCCCATTGGAGAACAAGTGTTGGGGACTGGGAGGTTGCAGAGAGGATGATCAAACTCCCCTTTGGAGGGGGGGGTCAGCCGACGGAGTCACGTGCCTGCCTTCTGGGGAGTAGAAAAGGGCTCGCAAGTGAGTCAGGGAGTAGACCGGCTCCTGCAGAAGATCCTAGGCCAATGGGAGAAGACCTTGTTGCTAGGCTGGACTTGTGTACAGGACAGTATGTCTTTTAACTTGTCCATTTAACTCATTAACTCTTGCATGAGCACAGCTCTGGGTTTCCCATTGAAGTTAAGGGGAGGGCCCCTTGAAAGTCTTGGGTCCTGATCCGAATCCCACTGCAGTCAATGCAAAGGCTCCTGGGATGCCACACAGCTTTGCATTGGGAAGACAAAGGGTGCGCTTTTCAAAAATGTTCAGCATTGGCCTGGCTCTGTGCCCATTGAAATCAGTGGTAAAACCCAAAGAGTGCAAGTGATGTTCAGTCTTTTTTTCCCCCTAGATATTATGGGCCAGATTTTTCAAAAGAGCTCTGCTCCCAGCGGTTCCTAGTGAGAACAATAGCTGAGCTCTCTTGCAGATGCAGCTTTGTTTTGGTCACCAGAGCTGGGCAAAACTACATTCACTTCTACTATGTTTGTGGCTCTTTTGTGTTCACTTTTCACAAGCATTCTAGCAAACAGCTTTACTAACAGGAACGCTCATGGAACCAGCAAAGTCGAAGCGGTGAGTAGAGAATATGTTCAGAAAGTAGTCTTTTCATTTCTAAATCTGAATATTAGGAACAGATGTCTGAGTTTGAGCTACATTCATACAATCAGAGGAAAGAAATTGTTCCATGAACCTGTATGTTCAATGAAAACTAACCAGCCCACTTCAGCTGCTTAATTTTTGATTTTTAAATGGCTTACAAGGTAGCTATAGACCAAAAATTGTCAGAATAAAATATTTTAAAGTGATAGGCTGCAGAAAAAGAAGCTACATTATCTGAAGACGTTATTGGCTGGGACATTCACTCTTCTCTAACTGAAACTTCACATTTTGGAGTGGGGAAGGGATGTTTGATGATAATGTACTGTATAGAGTAGTTAACCCATTCTGTCTATAATAAAAATACACACTTGTTTTACAGGTGGGAGAGAGAGAAGCATGTTTAAATTAGGCCCTAGATAATTTCAACTGTGTCACAAACCTGTTCAGATCCAGACTATCCTTGACATTAATGCATTTCATTTCCTTTCTCAGTGGAAAGAAGAAAAACTGCAACCTAAGTACAATATTTTTCCAATCTCAGCTTTAATCACTGTAGATTTATGCACTCAGCCAGGTAGTAAATTCCTTTCAGTATTGATCCAGCTTCTAATAGTAGGTGACTTTGGACAATTTCAATCTTGTAAAACAGAACATGCAGAAATGACATGTCACAAAGGCCTGAGCTACAACACAGACAGAAGCAGATTTATTCCAGTCATCACTAGGCTTATTTAGTGCTATCAGGCACCTTTGTGCTGCGTATGATAATCGAATACATACAGAAACCTTTAAGACATCATTCTAGGTCACAGTGTTTGAGTCAGGGCAGAGCACATACTCGGTTATAAATTATAAATCCACATACTCTACTGCATGTTTTATTATATAACCATGTTTATAAGAACGCACATACATATGCTGTGTGTGTGTCGAGAGAGAGAGAGATTTTAAAAAGCACTTGAGAAAGTTTAGATGTCCAAATCCCATTAACTTTCTATGTGAGTTGGGTGCCTAACTTTGAAAATCCAACTCTATATCTAGATTAGAGGAAATTGAAAAAGTTGGGTCTTTATGACACTTTGAGCCAAAAAATTCGTATGAAAATTTTCACTCTAAATTGTTCAAATTTTTCTGGGAAAATGTTGAAACAAAAAGAAATAATTTGAATTGTTTCATTTTGGATTAAAAAAACAAAAATTAACCAAATAGTTCAAATTCCAAATTTTGAGATTTTTTTCATCCCTCTCACCCCTTTATTCTTGCATTGCCACCGAATCCATTATCATGAATGATGAAGAAGTAGAAAGCTTTTTAACTTTATTTTTTCTTGTTTCCTTTTGCGTTTTGTAACTTTTTCCAAACGTCTCCAACTTTGGAAAAGTTGAAGAGTGGAAAAATGGAAGTCTGTCAGGCTATAGTTTAGTCACACTGCCAGTTTACAGCTTCTGAAATGTAAGAGAATTTACTTTTTCCTTTTGCCACTTTGTAATTTTTCCACAGTTGGAGAAGTTCTGCAAACTATTCGAGTTGGGGAGGGGAGAAAAAGGAGTGGTGACCCCTTTCTCCCCCCCCGCCATCCCTTACTACACATTTTGTTCTAATCCATTGTTTGACAAAAAAGTAACAAGGGAAAAGGGGAAAACACATCAATAACTGTAATGAAACTATTCAATTAAAAATAAATGAACACTTTTGTTCTGGAATTTCCTATAGGGAAAAACTCAAAGCTGCCAAAAATGACCTTTTCCTGTGGAAAATGATTGTTTTGGGATAAAACTCATTTTTTTGTAAAATAACAACAACAACAACAACAAAAAAAAAACAACAAAAAATTATTTGGTAAAAAATTGTGACCACTTCTAACCTAGAGCTGATACATTGGGCAAATCTCATATTTCACAAGCACTGAAGCAACAAGTTATGCAGCTCCTCACAAACGAGTGTTGAAAACACTCTTATGCCACATCATGTAGTCTGTATATGCCACTTACATTCATAGGAGGAGAATTGTAGAGCTTTATTTGGATCAACTACAAAACTATCCACGCCTTTCCCAAAACAAGGGCTGGACTGGGATCTTTTTGGAGATTCAAAATATTTGATTGGGTGTTGCTGTTAACACTTTATTTACTTGGGGGTGACTGGCCCTGGCAAACTGCAAAAGGTGCTGTTTGGACGTCTTCCTGGAGTCCTGGCGTTAGTGAAGATGAATTCTTTCCATTGTGATTCTGCCTTTAAGATTTATTTCAGGAGCACTCTTCTGCATTTGTACACTTTTCATGGCAGAAGTTACCCCCTAATGATTTCATGGGCCTTCAGTTCTGATCTTGGCACCATCATCTTTCACCTTTGCTCTTCAAATGTCACCAACATTTAAAATGGCCTTTTAGCTCTCTACTTCAATTTCATCCATTTCTTAATGGAAAATGCCATTGACAGTCTAATCAGCATTATCTCTGGAAGGACCTTATTTGTGTTGCCATTATATTTTTTCATCTTACCTGATTTCATTTTCTTTTAAACATGCATTCAATTTTCCTGATTCCAATGCAGTGAAATAGAATCATTCATTCATTTGTTGTTTATTCCATGACAAACAAGGTGGTATTTCTCCCCATACCTTTTCCTCCTCTCTCTAAATCTTACTCCATCGTGGATGCTGGATAGAAAAATTTTATGGGAGGATAAAATGATGGGAGACAAACGAAGGTGAGATTTTATAGCCATTTTGCATATTTACAAGTGCTGCCCAGGGTCTGGCTAAAGAACTTATGTGTTCCTCGTCTTGTCACTTCGATCTTTAATGCATTTACCTTGAACTCTCCTATGCACCAAGGCAGTGCGAGATCCCCATTGCACAGATAGGGGAACTGAGGCACAGAAAAGCTAAGTGACTTGTCAAGGCCACAAGGAAGTCTGTGGCAAAGCATGGATTTGGACCCAGCTCTCCCTATTCCTAAGCTGAAGCATTTTTTCCTCTCGTGTTATACTTTAGAATTAATAATTTCATCCAATGATGTCTTTTTTTTTCCTCCTCACTTCCCATGATTGGAAAGAGGCATGTTGGATTCTCCTGTGAAATGTTATATGGATTCTGCTATCCTGGTGTTAATATTTCATAAATGCTGAATAATTTATTGCCTGACTATACTTCTCAGAGCAAAAAACAAATTGGGTGTCAAAGAATATCCTGCCCTCTGGATTTGGAAATTAAGGCCTTGCTAGAATGGGCAGCTGCAGAGGAGGCTATTATAATTGCTAAGTGTAGAGAAGGTGCAAACTTCTGCTGAGAGCAACAGCATTGGAAACCAGAGTACAGTTCCCCTGTCTTTCACTGCCCTCCTAGGTTAAAGATGGTGGAGCTGTTTATCTTTGGCTGTGCTCACTAGTAAGGAGCTGGTAGAAGGCCAGGAGACCATAAGTTAAACACAATAGGGGCTTTTCAAAATCCCACCCAAATGATTTAGGCCTGGGCTACACCAGTAGAAAGTTTATACCAGCATAACTATGTCAGTTAGGATGTGACTATATTTAACCAATATAGTTATTGATATGTACCTTAGTGTGGATGCAGAAATAACATTATAATTGTGCCATATACTAGTTCATTAATCAGCATAAACCATATGGCGATAAGCGCTTTTATATGGGTATCACTGCATCCACCCTAGGGCTTTTTGTCTGGTTGGACTATACCTCTAATTAAAAATGTCCACATGTGGACCAGTACGTAGGATCATAAATCCAAGACACACAAATAACCATTTATGGTGTGGTTAAAAAAAATGAGGGAAAACGTAGTTGCCCGATTCTTTAGTGGTTATTGATCATTATTAGTTTCCAATTCTAATTTAAAAAGCTAGAGTTTTAGTCTCAGACTCTGGCACAACACAATCAAGGTTGAAAAGTTCAGTGTCTAGTTGGGAACTCCAGTGTGCACAACGAAGACACTCGCAGTGAGGGCAAAGTAAAACTCTAAGCAGTTTTATTAGCACAAATAGTAAAGACCCAAACCTTTCCAGCCACATAAAAAGATGATAAAAATACAGAATTAAAGCAATATCTTGTGCCATTCCTCTCACACACAATCATAGCCTTCCTTGGGCATCTTGTGATAAGAGGAAAAAGGTCCAGCAAATCCAGTGGTCCAGAAAGAGATTGACTGACCCTTCTTACATGGTAGTCTGGCCATTATAGGGCCAAGGGGCAGTCATAAATATTCATTCAGCCTCCCTTGCCCATATCTAACTGCCTCGCCCTAATAATGTTGGGGACCTTTAGCCTATAGGTTAATTGATTAATAATCTTGTTACAATACATTTTAGTTTGTTTCCAAGGCAAGTTCATTTGTCAATATTTTATGCTAAAATATCCAAGCTTAGTATCAATTCAATGTTTTTGTGATATCCTGGTATAAAATTCCCCTTCAAGTACACGATTCCCAGTTCCCCAAAACTCAGGTTTACTGTTGGTCCATTACCTGAGCCAAAGTTCACAGACCTCAAAGCTTTATGCTAACTGCTTCAGCTAATGTCTTGTAGCAGTGGTTCTCAGCCCGTGGGCCACCTGCAGCCCAATCAGCACAGAGCTGTGGCCCATGTGACATCCTCAGGGCCATCCAGGTAGTATTGGATGCGGCTCACAATGGTAAATAGGGTGAGATCTACTGTCTTACCGGATACAGGCTGATAGGTTCCTTTGCATTTCTGCTGTATAACATAAAATGCCAAAGCTAACTCCAAGGTTCACACCATCAGTTTCCTACCCAGCGGTCGTTGAGGAACCTAAAGTAGCTCTCAATCAAATTACAGAATCAGAACGAGAAAAAAATGTAGGAAAAAGCATAACTTACACAGCACAGAGCAGAACTATCTCAACAGGGAAAGGAAATTTGAAGGATTAAAGGAGAGAGAACCAAAAGCAGTACACAGATGCTATTGAAGAAGGGTCTATATTGCTCAGTAGTGCTTTGCCGTCTATCCGTTCTCTAATATTTGGAAGTCCTGGCTAGTTACTCATTTTTGGCCAGGAAATTGCTCGTGGACGTTTTTGATAGCAGTAAAAGAAGGTGAAGTTCTTACTGTGAGTGATTTGCTATGCATGAATCACTTGGCTCTAGCAAACCCAATCAGGTGTCACTAGTTGTGACTTGATTAGGCTTTAAACCCAGGTCACCAAAGGTAAATGGCATTGATTGATGCACTGTGCCCCCATCCAGCATTCTCCTTAGCAAACTGGGCTGAGCAATTAGCTTTTAATTTTTAACGGGTTTTCTGTCCCCTTTCCTCCCTCGACAGTTCTTTCTGGATCTGATTTGGGGCCAGATTGTTTTGAATGTTTTCTTTCTGGGCTGAGTTCAGACAGTAATGAAATAAACTCACGGAGGACAGATAAAAGCAGGAGAACATTAGCGAAGCTGACTTATACCACTCTTGTCATTTAGATTTCCCATTCCAGCCCTGATCACTCATGCCTGACATACAGCTTTGATTTTATGTTTTCCAAGTTGGCTGCTACAAAACCAGGGAGTGGGAGATGCAAAGATGACACTTTAATGAGACAGGAAAACAAGTATTAAAATAGCATTGTGTTTCCTGTTTTCAGCAACAGACTTAACAATGCGTTCCTGGAGCTATTAAGGGAGGGGTGATAATTAGACCGAAAGTATGCAGATTTTTTTTTAAATTGCAGACATCGCCTGACCTTGAAAAGCACATTGTACTGACAGTGATCCTTTTAAGGCCAATCATGGCTTCTCTTGCTTGGTTTGTTGAAGGAGGAGGTGTGCAACACACTTTATAATAATAATTTATTGTTCTTTATATTCCAGTAGTGCCGACTGAGGTAAGGGGCCAGTTGACCTAAGCTCTGTAAAGACTAGTGGTTCTGAAACTTCATTGCAGCATGACCCTCTTCTGACAATAAAAATTACTACACAACCCCAGGAAGGGGGGCTGAAGCCTGAGCCTGCCCGAGCCCTGCCACTTCAGGTGCAGGGGCCAAAGCCCGAGCTCCTCCCCTCTGGGTGGGGTGGAACAAAGCTGAAGCCTTCAGGCTTTGGCCCCGGGCTCCAGAATGTCTAAGTCAGCCCTGGCGACCCCATTAAAACGGGGTGGTGACCCACTTTGGGGTCCCGGCCCACAGTTTGAGAACCGCTGGTACAGAAATGTAGTAAGAGACAGTCCCTGCCCTGAAGAGTTTACACACTAAGTAAGCAGGAGTGGGAGAAAGGAAGCATTATTATTTCCAGATGGGGAAAGGAAAGATGAAGTGTCTTGCCCAAAAATCATATGCCAGCCCAGTTCTAGCATAACTGGAAGCAGAATCCATGTCAGCTGACTCCCAGTCCACTCCCCTATTCTCTAGACATCAGATCCTCCTAGCTCTTTCCTTCTTTATAAAATACCTCTTTCTAGCTGTCTATAAATGAATGCATTCAAGTCAAAAGTTAGGCACCTAAATCACTTAGGGCAGGGATGGCCAACATGAGCTTGAGAAAGAGCCAGAATTTAGAATCATAGAGTCATAGAATATCAGGGTTGGAAGGGACCTCAGGAGATCATCTAGTCCAACCCCCTGCTCTAAGCAGGACCAATCCCCTTTGTCCATTGCCAAAGAGCCGCAGTAATACGTCAGCAGCCCCCAGCAGTTCCCCACACCGGTAGCCCTGGCGATCAGCACCTCCCCCTCTGTCCCCGCTGGTTCGTGGCATGCAGGAGGCTGGGGCGGGGGAAGGAGCGAGGGCAGGATCAGGGGAGGGGGCAGGAAGAGATGGAGTAGAGGCAGGCCCTGTGGCAGAGCCAGGGGCTGAGCAGTGAGCACCCCCCGGCACATTGAAAAGTTGGCACCTGTAGCTCCAGCCCTGGAGTCGGTGCCTGTACAAGGAGCCGTATATTAACTTTTGAAGAGCCGCGTGTGGATCTGGAGCCACAGGTTGGCCACCTCTGGCTTGGGGCATGTCTACACTGCATGCTTCTTTAAGAGGTATGTTGTGTACATGCATAGCCCCCCCCCCAACCCCTTAGCATGGGATAAATAGCAATGTAGCCTAAATCATGAGTCATGGGCGAGCATAGTAAGGGTGTGGGTGTGTACTCACGTACATACCCAACACAGTTCTCTGCTTCCCCAAGCAGTGCCACCCTCTGCACTGCTACTTTAATCAGTGTGATATCCTGCTGCCAAAGTCTGTCTTCGCTGTGGGGAAAGGCTCTGCCAGCTCCCTACTGCTGGAGCCTTTCCCCTTGGCAGGGAAAGACTCTAGCAAGGTGGAGGCAGCTGGCAAAGGCTGAGTCTTTCCCTGCTGTCTCCCCTTTGCCAGAGCCTTTACACTGCGGTGTGTAGCTTCGTGTGTCAGTAAATCAGAGCTTGCATTTCACTGCACCACATAGCTAGGCATACTCTACATGCCAGCTCCAGCGATGTGTAGTGTAGACATTGCCTATAGGTGCTTTCAGAAATCCCACTAGGCACCTGTCTGCATCTCTAAGCACCCAGATGCTTTTGTACATCTGGCCCTGAGGAGCCGAAGTCCAATGGAACTAAGTCGTGTTTGAAAATTTGGCTTGGCCATTTTTGAAAATTTCACCCAATTCCAACAAAGTGCTATGTGAGCATTATGGAACTGTGAGATTGAAGAAAGCTCTTGTTAATGGGCTACAAATTCTAGCCAAGTCAGTGAAGGTGGGAATGTGAGTGTGGAAATGTGAATTCAAGGTTGAAGTTTTCAGTGAGGCCTATGGGAGTTAGGTGCTCAACTAAGTTTCAATGGGCTCTGAGTGTTTAAATCCTTTAAACTTTTTAGACAATCCCACCCTAACTCTAGCAATGGGTGGCTTGAGAGCTGGAGAAAGTGTTAATGTGTAAACTTAAAAAAAACCCATGTGCTCAGGCTTGTTATGTCTGTAAGGAGTCTGCTGTGAATAGGAAACAAAACTCGTTTGAGATGTGTTTCTGGCAATCCGCCTAAGAACATACTGCATATGGATGAAAGAGGCTTGCTTTTCCATGCCTTACCCACAGCCTCCATTGTGGAAGCAGCCGTCAAAGTCAAGGATAGAAAATTGGCCAAAGGAACCTGTAGCTGTGCCTTTGTGTGGTAGCAGTGGCCGATGAAAAATGAAAAGCTGCTGCTGAATTGGCATGCCATGAAACCCGAAGCATCGTGTAACGTCCCCGTGCTCAATCTGCTAGTCATGTGGAGACATAGCACCAATGCCTTGATGGCATCTAACATCCGGGGGAATTTAAAATGTTGTTTATTAGAAAAATGCTGCTGTGGAGGCCTCACGTTTGGTGACTGAGAGCACCCCAGTCCTATTGATAGGCGTCTTACTAGTGTGAAGCCAGAATGATGGCCAGAAAACGTCATGGCCAAGATTGTCAGAAACAGGCAGTTAGGCTCCTAAATCCATATTTAGGCACTTTTTAAGTAGCCTGGGATGTCATTCTGAACCACTGACATCATGGGCCAAGCTGTTGTATACCAGGAGGAACTGCTAGGAGCTGAGAAATTTTGAAAATCTGGCCCCATCCTTTCTGAATTTTTTTTTAAAGCTTCTAGACAAATAGCCTCTTTCAAAACTGCTGAGTACCTAGCAGCTCCCAGTGAAGTCAGTGTTTCAGGCCATTTATTTAGGTGCCTAAATCTGGAATTAAGAGCCTAACTTTAGCCTCTTGTGGTGGGGTGACGACTCACTGGCACGGCGTCTCCTGCTGGTCGTCCTGGGAATTAGCTATTCCAGTCCAGAGCACCCTCTGCAGGCTGGTGTCTTGCCTGCCGCTGGCCCCCGTGGCCCTTCCAGACCCCAGTTCCCCTTTTTCTAAGGATTCTGCTTCAGCAGTAACCCACTATCTGGGTCTTCCCACCCAGGGGAACCCCCAACCCTCTACCTCCACCTTGCTTCAGTGGCTACTGCCAGTCACTATCTAGCCCTCACTCTTTGGGGCAGACTTCAGTCTGTAAGCCACTCATCAGCGGTAAGGGGGTTAGGCAAAGGCAGCAGGTCCTATCTACGGACTGCCCCCCTGCAGCCCCAGTACCTGGTTTGGATCCTTTAGCAAGGCCTGCAACCTGAGGTATTACCAGGCTGGAGCTCCCCAGCTCCCTCTGGCCTTCCCCAACACTGCTCCACCTCCCGTACCCTGCTCAGCTCCCAGGCAGCCAGGTCCTTCTCTCTCAGAGAAGCTATAGAGAGTGTCTCTTAGCCTCTGGCCCCAGCCCTCTTATAAGGGCCAGCTGGGCCCTCATTAAGCCAGCCACAGCTGTGGTCAGCTACCTACTCAGCTTCCCCAGCCATTCTTAATCTCTCTTAGCCTGCTGCAGCCCTCTCTAGTGCTCACTACACCTCTTATTTTGGTAGGACAACCACTGTCAGCATTTAGTGATATCTGTCCGCTAACACACTTCTGAATGCATGGCATTTCTTGCATAAATTTACCTGCTTCTGTACACAGCCTTCTGCAAACTGGAGTGCACTGAGGGTGGGGACGCTTTGGTGGGCTTTTATTTGATGGCGCACAATGCTCTGCCCTTCCTTGGGAATCTGTACTAAATGCCTTCATGAGTTGATTAGCCACATTAGATGGCAACCTTCAAAATGTGATTGAAACTAGAACTGGGTGACTTTTTTTACGATGAATAGTAAATTTGCTGTACAGTGCATTTTCAGGGCACTGAATCTAATTGTGAATTCAGGTCTAATACAACTTGAAAAAAAGTTTAAATGGTTCATTTTGACAGTTTCAAAATTAACTGTTTTGACTTTGTTTTGAAACGGTTTTATTTATGGTTGTGTTTTGGGGATTGTCATAAACAGATAGCTAAGGGTTAATGTCTCTTTCACCTAAAAAAAAAAAAAAGCAACCTGAAGCACCTGACCAGAGGACCAATCAGGAAACCAGACTTTTTCAAATCTGGGTGGAGGGGTTTGTGTGTGTGGGTCCTTTGTTCTGGGTCTTCTGCCTGTCTCTCTCAACTATGAGAAGGATTTTTCTATTTCCTGTTTTCTAATCTTCTATTTCCAAGTTGTGAGTACAAAGTTGGTTTGATGTTTTGTATTTACATGTCTATAGTTGCTGGAGTGCTTTGAATTGTATTCTTTTTGAATAAGGCTGTTTATTCATATTTCGTTTAAGCAAATGACCCTGTATTAGTCACCTTGATACAGAGAGACCATTTTTATGTATTTTTCTTTCTTTTTATATAAAGCTTTCTTTTAAGACTTGTTGGAGTTTTTCTTTAGTGGGGAACTCCAGGGAATTGAGTCTGCAGCTCACCAGGGAATTGGTGGGAGGAAGAAGTCAGGGGGAAATCTGTGTGTGTTAGATTTACTAGCCTGACTTTGCATTCCCTCTGGGTGAAGAGGGAAGTACTTCTGTTTTCCAGGACTGGAAATAGAGAGGGTGGACTCCCTCTGTTTAGATTCACGGAGTTTGCTTCTGTGTATCTCTCCAGGAATACCTGGAGGGGGGAAGGGAAAAGGTTTATTTCCCTTTGTTGTGAGACTCAAGGGATTTGGGTCTTGGGGTCCCCAGGGAAGGTTTTTGGGGGGACCAGAGTGCCCCAAAACACTCTAATTTTTTGGGTGGTGGCAGCTTTACCAGGTCCAACCTGGTAATTAAGCTTGGAGGTTTTCATGCTAACCCCCATATTTTGGACGCTAAGGTCCAAATCTGGGACTGAGTTATGACAGGGATAAACCCCTACCACCAAGTGATGGTCAACACCTCCAATCCTAAGATGGAACGAAACCCTCCCTGAAATGTTTGGGTCAAACAAAATACTTCATTTGACCAAACACATTTTTTTTAAATTATTTTGTTTGGGCAAAAAATAAAAAACTTCCAGTTTTGGTTTGGGAGCAAATCAGTTATTCACTTAGTTCTAAATGAATTTGCTGCTGCTTTTGTGCCCAAATGAAGCTACCAATTCCGGTTGTTGTTTGATTGATTTATTAATTTTACAGGGGAGGGTGAAAGTGAAGAATGTTGGCATTTTTTGCATTATCATGAGTAAAAATTGAGTATTAATTAAGTAAAGCACATTCCCACCAGGACTGGTTGAGGGTCTGGAAAAAAAAGTGTAGTAAACTCTTTAATCCTTTGAAATATTATGGCCAACTTTCATCGTAAGGGAGTTTGGATATCACAAACCTGACAGAATTCTTGCTCCCCCTATCATCTATTATCATTTAACTTATGAAAGATGCTTATGGTGCTGAAGGCCATATAAGTTCGATAGATAGATATGATGCCTCAGCAGTTGATCCAAAGCTTTTCTGATGAGAGCCATCTCTTGGTGTCAACAGAAGGAAGCTAGTGATGGAACCTTCTTAGTGAGAAGTCCGAGGTTCTGAAAGTTGTTTCATAGTTCACAGCTATATCCAATGGGAAGACAACCAAGACTTTGAATGACTTAGTGGAGTTTGGATCAGGACAATCCTTCATCAGGGCTGGGAGTTGGTTGCAGAGATGCCTCAAGACTCATCTCCTACCAAGTGTTCTCTGCAGGGAGGTGTGGGGCAAAGTGTTGAGAGATCAGTGGGAAATCTTGTCACAGGATTAGTAGGTGTGTTTGGGAATTCTCTCTGGAAACTTGCCTTAGAGTGACTCCAGAGGAGTTCAATATATTGATCTCATTGATGAGCAGGTTCAGAGGCAGCTTGATTGTGATCTAGAAGTACTTGCATGAAGAGAAGCTATCCGATACTAAAAGCTATTTAATGTAGCAGAGAAAGGCAACACAAGAGCCAGTTGCTGGGATTTGAAACTTGACAAATTCAAAATAGAACTAAGTGCAAATTTTTAACAGTGAGGGACATGAATGATTGGAACAGCTTTTCAAAGAATGTAGTGGGTCTTTTATCCCTGGAAATCTTTTAATCAAGACTGTATATCTTTCTAAAAGAGTTGTTTTAGTTCCCCCACAAGTCACTGAGCTGGATGTAGGAATAATGGTGTGAAATTATATAGCCTCTGTGTGGGAGCTCAGACTAGATGAACTTGATCCCTTCTGGCCCTAAAATCTGAATTTCCTGTTAGCATTTAAGAACTGTTGGTGAAGTTGTATTGGATCAAATATTTGTTTGTTCATTCTCACAAGTATGTGTGTTGTGCAATGAGTTAGCCATTGTGTGTTAGCTTGTTTTGGGGTGTTTTTCTTTTAAAAAAAATGTCCACTGTTCCATGCTGTGCTCTAAAGTTTGGTTAAATGGTGTGTTCTCATGTGATGTCATCTCTGCTGTCTGCCCCTGGATTTGAGCAGAGAATTTGAGTTTGCTTTCAGATTTTTTGTTTTGTTTTACAAAAGAGCCTCTCCTAAAGGGACGCACCACCTGTCTTGTGCACAATACTGCGGGCTCCGTTCTCAGGTGTGCTAAGGACTTGCAGCTCCAGTAGAGTGGGAGCATCTCTGAACATCTGAAAAAATTGCCTAGCTCGAGTCTTGAATTCAGTTCCCTGGCTTTTCTGCAAGCTGCATGTGTGATCTTGGGCAAGTCACACGGCCTCTCTGTGCCTCAGTTCCCCATTTGTGCAATGGGGATAATAGCATGGCCTTAGCTCTCAGTGGTGCTGTGAGGAGAAAAACCCTGTGTGAGGTGCTCGGACAGGATGGTAATGAGGGCTGGAAATGTATCTAAAATAGATTAAAACTGCATTCAACGTCCCTTCTCTGTGATTTGTCTGTCCTTTCTGACCCAGCTATGGACAAAGGGGCTGGAACAATTTGTTTAGTGGGGGTGGTGAGAGCCATTGAACCCAACTATAAACCCTGTATATAATGGAAACCACTTCAAGCCAGGAGGCGCAGCAGCACCCCTAGTTCCAGCACCTGTGGATATGGAGCTCTTCCTGCTAGGTGAGAAGGTCCTGCTCAGAACTCCTAATTTAGATTTAAGAACCCAATCCAAATCCCACTGAAGGCCCTAAGAGAGCAATTTACACTGTCCATCTACTGTTCACTATGTAGCCACCTGCCCCCGTCATCCGTCTGGCTGAGACAAGGGTTTTTCTGTTTAAAAGAAATCCCCCCTCAACCCCTCCCCCCCAAAACCTGAGCATAATGATTAACTTGGTTCCTGCTCTATGAATTAGTGTACTTGTTTTCAATTCAACACCCAAGCCCACTGCTTTCCTAGCCATACACTGCACACAAACAATCACGCTATGTTTCCTTTAGTCCAGACGGCAGGTGGGCTTTAAAAATGAAGCTAAGCAGTAATAAACTGTGTAATTACTGAAGATCAGTGGGGAAAGGTTACATTTATCCGTCTTAAAATAGGAGCTTTGTGCTAAGAGGAGGAGCAGAAAAAAGGTCTTACAAGTTCATTTTGTTCATGTCACTTTTTTTTTTTGTATATCACAGACCCACCCGTAGTTAAAATGATAACAGGAACGAGTCTGAAAAAGTTGGACTAAAAGAGAGAGTTGCACCTTAATGGAAAACTAACTTTGGAGCAGCCTTATGCAAAAATGAGGTGAAATTACTCTGGGGATACAGTAGGATTTGGAGGGTTGTTTTTTCCCCCCAGAGGATAAACAAGGATTTTTTTTTTTAAATCTCATCTCTGCTCAATGAACAAACAGCATCAGAGAGATGCAAAAATCTCCAGGCACATTACCCTTAACTTATGTCTCAGCACCTAGTAACGAGGTAGCGGCTCTGGCTTCACCCCGAGTTTGGACTTCATGCCTCATTCATTTCTGACATGCCTTCTCCTCTCCTAGGGTAACGTGGCCACATGGGACAATGTGCTCATTGGCCCATGCATAGTTTTGAATTGTAAATCTGAGGAGAGGGAGAGACTGCTTGACTGAACCCAAATTATGTTACAATAGATGGTAATGAATGTCCTGCTTTAGCAGGATAATAGAAACCCTGCTTGTTGGCAGTCATTCAGCCTGTCTCTCTCATCCATTTGCTTTGTTGGCCTTGACCCTAATCCAACAATTGCACATCCCCAGCTGCTCTTTAAACTGCCTCATTAGTGGCGCACCATTGGGCAGCTCCCGTGACAGTCATCCAATGGGATGAAAGTGACATGGGGCCAAAGACTGTAACTGATTGGCAAGCTTTACACTGAAATCTGAGGCAGGGCTGGAAGAAGCAGCATAGGGCAAGTAGAGGAAATGAACTTTGCTAAGGTATTTTGGCACATGCCAACTCAGTAGCTCAGCTCTCCACCCTGGCTGAAGTCGCATGCTCACCTGCCCACATGCACAAAATAAGTTTCACTCTTTTTCTGTGCACCAGAGTAATTTTTTAAAATAACTCTGCCACATTAGACTAATCATTATTGCATACAACTCTCCAAATTCCTTATTTATATAGTTTTGTAACATAATCATAAAAAAGACAGGATGCTGCTGGACAGATGGCCCCTTGTCTTAGGCCCTAATCCAGCACAGGACATAAGCAGGTGCTTATCTCTAAGCAGGTGAGTGGTCTCTTTGAAGAACGGTACAATACTTGTCTTGCATCTGGTTGCTTAGGAGAGCATCACAATCATAATGAATTTCATCTCCCGCTCAGTCAGTTCCAACAGGAGAAAGACAGTGCATAGAAACTGTGTGAGAGGGGACAAATATTCCTTTGAAGCAAGGGTTGGGGGAAGCATAGTGGAAGTCAATGACAGCTCAGCCAGGGAGTACGTTATGTGGCTGAAATCAAATCATATCTAGTTTAGAATGACATAAATTATGGTCCATTGTCCATCACAAGTTCTGGAATACTGAAGTGAACAAAACTGCACTTGAGTTTCTTGATAAAACTGACACATTATGTCTTTCAAGTACATCATTTCTATATATCTGGAAAAATACTCCACTACTACCGGGAAATGCTGACCTCCAAATTTACATACAAGTTCAGCTAGTCTTGTCCAAGGTCTGTTGGTAGAGGTGTTGTTAAAGGTTCTTTGTGTTGGACTGTTAGTTTTGCAGAGTTCACATGCCAATACTTTATTCTTTATATGCTTGCTGGTGCCTGGCCACCTGCAATATTAGTCAACTCCCTGAGTGCTTTTGTGTGGCAAACAGTTGCAAAGGTCCATATTTTGTGCATTTATTAAAACGTGTACCTTTGGCAAAACATACATTCTGCATTTAGGCTTGAAAGACTTTGGCGTTTGACTGGAATTTCTCCCTCTTAGTCTGAGAGTTCTCTCCTCGGCTCATGCTGTATTGAACATCTTCTAAGCTAATTTCTTGTTTTTTCAAGTTCGGCAAGTTGCTCTTGGTTTTGCTGTCTCACCATCTCAGACTGATTTACTGTTTGAATAGTTGTGGGTAGGGTTAAGTCCGTTTTTAATTGTAGCTGCTGTGAAAGATTTTTATCTGTTAACCCAATAACCATCCTGTCTCTGATATTTTAATGTTTTGCAATTCCAAAATCAGTTTTCAGCCAATGTCTGCAGGGCTCTTTTAACACATTCAGCATTTTCTCCTGGTCTTTGAATTCTCTGGCGAAAACCTGCTCTTTCATAAAACACATTTCTGAGGCATAAAGTATTCATCAAATATAGCCAGAACTCTTACGTAGTCATCTTTGTGACCCTCTTCAGTCAAATAAAAGGATTTAAAGAAGTGTTTTGCCTGCTTCCCTACAGCATAAGTTAAAGAACATATCTGGATATCTTCAGTTTCTTTCTGGAGTTTTGTAGCAATTTGAAATCTTGCAAAATACTGCTTCCTCAGTCCATTGTGAAGGTTTGTCAAAGCTGAAGTTTTCTGGGGCTTTGAAAAGTGGCATTTTGATGAGATCCTGTGACGTTTGTTGCTTTTCCCCCCAACTATCTAAGTATCCTCTGGTCCTTTCAGAGTTCTTCAGGTGAACTGCTGCCTGGGGCAGCCTAGGAGAGGGGAAGTGAGGTAAGGAGGGGAAGGCGAAGGGCTGAGATGAGAGAGGAAGTGTCATAACCATGAGGCAGCCAGGCTGGCGGGGAATTCTGAAAGCAAAGGGCTAGATGGGTGATTCAGGATAGGTGGCAAGGCTTCAGAAAGGGAACCTGTATCACTCCTAAAGCTAGTATTTTACTCAAGTTGTGTACAGTATCTCTGCCATTATATGGCACCCTTGGCCAAGCACATGCTAAAAAGCTTTGCTGAACTTCGAACCGTAGGAGTACTCCTGTGGAAAGCAATGGGACGACTTGTGCTTAAAACTAGGCACGTGCTTAAGTGCCTTGCTGGATCAGACACTGTTTGATTTTTGAAGAACGCACATTTGCTTTGGACTCCTGCGTTTGCACAGCAGAAAAGAAAACCCTGAGGCTGCAAGAGAAAATCCAGAGAGCAGAGTAGTGACCTCAGGTTAGAGGGTCTCCCAAAATAGTTGCTTTCTGGGATGTTTGCCGTTGGCAAAGTGGCTTCTAGTTAGCACATCCTCTACTGAAGTGCTTTCTGGGCTAAACTGTCACCTTCAGCATATAGGAAATAGATGGCATCTTCAACAGTCAGATGGATTGGTTTGGTTTATAAGACAGTTGGCAAAAATATAAATTATACACTGATTTCTTATTCTTAAAACATACATAAAATTCCTTTATTTTGCATTAAGGGCGGACAAAAAATCTTTATACCAGCTACAAACTGTTGCCATGTTGTCTACTTGCTAAGCAATGTACAACAATTATTTCACTGAGGGTTCGGGTTGTGTGTGTACATATGCAGCATTGCTGAGCTATTAGAAATCACTGTATTATTGCCGTTCTTTTCAATTACCTGAACATCCCCTGGGTCTTCAAAGATGAATAAGATTTCAAAGACTGCTGATTTGCTTATCCTATTAGAAAATATTGGTTTCTTCCCATCCTCCCCTCCAATTCTAACTAGAGTACCTGAAATGTAGTCTTTATTTGTGCTTTTAGTTCTTGTGCTTTTGGACTTTTTATGTCAAGTCAACAGTTTTTTCTTTTAAATTTGTCTCTCCAAATAGCAAAATGGCTATTTTTTTAATCTTTATCCACAGGCACCAATGCAATAATAAAATAACCATGATCAAATGTTGTTTTCTCTGCATTTTCTGAATAGGCAGAAAATCTGACCCCTTTGCACAGGTACCTAGATGGGAATAAGAGTTTTTTCAAAAACCCAGCCCCAATTTTGGGGGCTGAGCCCTTGTGACAATCTGGCCCAAAGGCCTTATTTGAGATACAGGTTCTTTCAAAAAATTGCAATGTCATAATGATTGGTAAGCAGATATTCACAGGTCTGGGTTTTGATCCCTGATATATATTTGAAGCTTGCCCACATTTATTTGAAGTTTTTTGAAGATTTTCCCTCTCCCAGGCTGACCACAGACAACCTTCTCCCACCATCCTTCATTTCGTACCCATCCCGGCTGTCTCTCTGACACCCAAATTCCCCCCTAATGACTCTCGACAGGCTGCCTTATTCAGCAGTCTTATTCGTCATTCCCAAGCCTCCTGATCACTCTCATAGCTTGACCTGATCCAGAAAGCAGTCCCCAAATCCCACCTCTCTTCACCTATCATTACAGTTTGCTTACTGTAGAGCTTACAGGCTGCAGCTTGAATGGGGCCCCAGGCACTGTACAGCCACATAGCAAAAGACAACCTCTGTCCCAAGATGAGCACAGTCTGAATGGACAAGACAGGTAAAGAGTGGAAGGGGAAGCTGAGGTGAAACAACACACCTCATGTGTCACAACAGGTCAATGGTGGTACCAGAAGCAGAACCCAGGAGTCCTGGTCCGGTGGCTGGAGCACAGTCTCTCTGCCGAATTGTAAAAAGCTTAAGTTCCTTCCCCCCATGCCCGCACTGTGTGTTGTGTTCTGTGGAGTTGCCGCCTTCCACCCTGGAAGCAGTTGCATTTCTGCAACACTGTACCTGTAATGCTTTGCAAGTGTTTAATATTTGTACCTATCCCATATCAAAATGTTACCCAATATCCAGTGAGTGAAACCCGCATTTCCATGCAGCTTCCTCTGAGGAGCAATGCCCTTAAGCAATAATGTCTTTACACAAAAGGTCCTGTTCTTATGACCATGAAGAAGGTAAAGAGAAAAGCAAATGAAAGCCCCGGTGTTGGAAGACTTTGGGTACATCGTCACAGCAGCTGGGAGGTGTAATTCCTAGCTCAGGTACACAGACATCCATGCACTAGCCCCACTCCAGCTGGCTGAGATGGCGCAGGCAGTGAGCTGGGCTAGACACCCATGTGCAGTCTGCCCCCGCTCCGGGCAGCTAGTACGTATCCAGGGGGATGCACCGGATTGCAAGCAGGATGCTGACTGCTAGTTGAGGGGTATAGGATAAAGATGCCAGGAAACTGTACTTGCAGCTGTCAGAGTTGCAGTAGAAGGTGTCCTACCAAATCATGGCAAATGGGGTCTGGTAAGAGGGAGGAAAATCTGTGGGTGGGAAGGCAGCAATGGTTTTTGTTGGCAATTTATATTCCCGTCAGATGGTGTCCTTATTCAGGGATGCAAATGTAAACTACATAGAGTGACCTGCCTTAGGAACCAAGGAGGTGTCCTTAGCTGGTTTATTCATCCATAGCTGGTTTATTTGTCCAGAGGGACCATATCCCATCACGCACAAATATAGTCACTTTTTAAACTGGACCAAAATAATCAGAACTCTTCTCTTGCTGTGTGTTCTGCAGCCCCCTCCCTGTATGCAGGTGGCAGAGAGGAAAAGCAGATGCAGATGGTGGGGAGGAGGGGCAGTACTTCTGCTGAGTGTTTGCCCTTCCCTTGGACCATGTGAAATGCCCTCTATGTTCAGTCTGTGGGAATTGGGCGTAGAGCTGAGGAGCAGAAGCTCTCAGCCCCTTGCGACTCCGTGGATACCCTTATGGAAGTTATCCCAGATGGGAACAGCACTGAATTCAGCTCTGCACTTGCTGTCCCTGGTGGAGAAGAGTGGGACTCAGGTGGGGTGGGGAACACTGGCTGGCCCATGCTGCTTTTGTTGAGGGTGCCTTGGGTCTCTGGGGCCATGTGGTTGCCCTTAATATTCCCCACTGTTCTTGTGTTTCTAGACTGTGTCTCCTTCGCATTCCACAGGGCATCCAGATAGCCAGCACTGTCCTCATTGGGTAGGTCCTAGTAGCGGTACAGTCGTTCAGCAGCAAGATACACCCACCCTGGATGTGTTACAATATACTATCTAGAGCTACACACCATGAGACTGGCAAGTGAGTGTAAATCCAAGGGCTTGGCCTGCAGTGCTCCATGAACTCAGAGCAGCATCGTCTGCTTTCAGAAGGACCCCATGTTACAGCTGACTACAGTTCTGTTTGCAGCAGTTTTTGTAAATGCAGGAGGACACAAACCAGGTTTGTGTCTCTCTGACGATGGTTAGGATTTCTCTTGCCTCGCTTTGACTATGCTACAGGCATTGTTTATGCGCTGCTTCTGGCATGGGGATGGCTGGGAAGGTGTCTGACAGAATTTCTTATGACACTTTCATTAAACTGAGGTGTTTCATAAATACTGGTACCGCCACTTTCACAAAAACACGTTCCTGCCAGCAGCTTCTCCTTGTCAGGTGATTGCCAGTCATCACAATCCAGAGGCTCAATCTCATCCAGGATCCCAGGGAAGGCAAAGGGGATTAGTCTAGGAAAGCCACCATAGAGCATCAAGGGCATGTTGGGACTTGAATGGCATGCTTGCCTAGGGGAGCTGCAGGGATCAGAGTTCCCTTTCGAACCCCAGGAGCATGTGGGGAATGCTCCTTCCCTACAATAGATGGGTGGCAGAGGGCTATGGAATTGGGGGAGTGCTGTGGCTTCACAGCTCTACCTGCTGCCCAGAATAGCTGAGCTGGTGTGCATGGGAGCAGGTGGCAGCGGGAAGGACTACAATTGATTGCTGCTATAGACTGGCTATAAATGACTGGCCCCTGGGAGCAGGAGGGGGACTGGTCTCCAAGGGCCATTGCTCAGTCAGAGCACCTCTTGAGGTTTCTTCTGGATCGGCGTGGCTTGTACAACACCCCTGCTGAGGGCTGTACATAAAGGTAGAAACTGCACCAATGGGACAGATCCTGCCACCTTTACTCCTGTTGAGACGCACCTTACTCCAAGAGTTGCAGCTTAGCCCAAAGATCTTGCAAATCCCAGGCAGGAAACTTCATAAAATGAGTTTTCATTTTGGCTCACTGATGTCTGGATTATCATTCATCAGATAATATTCTTTTTATACTTACACGATCAATATTTATACTGTTTGTATGATTTTTAGATGCGGCTTATCAAATAACTTATTTAGACTTTTATTTAATCAAGGCTGATCTCTTCCCATAGAGAGCTATTTACTTCTCAAGGAATGTATTCAATTTTCTTCCTTGCTACACAGGGAAAGCTGCTCTCATCATGCATCTGAGGAAGTGGGTATTCACCCACGAAAGCTCATGCTCCAAAACGTCTGTTAGTCTATAAGGTGCCACAGGATTCTTTGCTGCTTTTACTGCTCTCTAAAATATCCATGTCCCAAAGTATGTGTTAGGCAGAACCAACACCTTGGATTGCATCTGTAAGAAGAAAGGAAATCAAATCAGGGTAGTTGATAGAGAATAGGGCTAATATGCTCAAAGCCACTGCATTAATTGCCCCGTATCATTCCACACTGGCTGGAGAACCTGCTTTACCTTCTCTTTATTCATTATTTTATATACTTCTATCACTTCACTCTTAGTTGGCTCCTCTGTAAGCTAACTGGTTCTTTGGGTTTTGTTGAAAGATTATTTTTTTTAGCATCATATCTGATTACCCCTTCCCCAACTCCCATCTACTTGGTTATGTGGGCCAGGTGTCACACCATAAATTATCTTCTATCATTCATCAATGACAAACATTTTCTCCAACTGCTAGGCTATGTGCTACTTAGACAAATGCCATAACACTGGCTTCCTGCCACATTTTTATCGTGTTAATTGAAGTTGGATAGCGAGGAGTTGAGATCAACAAATGGATGTGTTTGTCGTGTTGTTAAAACTCAATCTGTCCAACCCTGGAAATGTTTTTCAGCTCCTTAAAATTAAAGGGAAACTGTAAACTTAAAAATCGCACTTCTAACAGAACTGTTTTTAACAATAGCTCCAGGTAACAACTGAGATGATGGAATGGAAAGAGATTAGAGGGGAAAACAATGTCATCTTCGCTGTTGTTTTCCCGCCCACTTCCCCCCGCCTTTTCAGGCTATTTACAGTTTTGTGCATTTGACAGCACACTGAATGTTTTTTGTTTTTTGTTTTAAATCCCAGCCAGTCTTGGCTTTAATCTGCTCCAGTGAATTTTCAGACCTAGATTAAAAGCCCCACTCTAATTTGGACCTGGGACTTTTACCGAGGTCTTCTACCTCCCCGGAGAGTACCCTAGGCTGTGGAGTATTCTGGGTGAGGGGCATCTCACTTTCTCCTGTTAAAGCTGTACCATTTTGTATTAAATGTTCATTGGGCCAGAGAAAGCAAGTGACTGGCTGTAGAGCCCAGTGGTTAGGGCACTCTTGTAGGGAGAATCGGGTTCAAGTCCCCAGTGCATGCAGCTGAGCTGGCCCAGGGAAGGGTATCTTAAATTGTGGCCGATTCTTACACCTCTCAGTGTCCTAGGTCAGGGAGACGTGGGAAGGAATTGAGATTCCCAGGGATGTCTTTGAGATCTCCCGATGCAGACTAGTCAAGTGCAGTTCACACATGGACCCATGCACAGGGCTCTGCCTAGAGGCCCCATCTAGCCCTTTACAATCTTTCTTTTTACGTTATTCCACAGTTAAGGTTCACTTTCCTGGCCAGAAACTGTGAAGGGGGGGAGGGGTGTCTTTTCACTGGTCGCCTTGCTGATCTGCTGCTCCCTGGGAAGCAGCCTACAACAGGATGTTTGATTGAGGCCCAGACAAAGAACTTTCTGACCTTGACGCTTCGCAGCTTTCCCCTTAGTAAGGCCAATACAGCCAGAGACGTTCATGAACTGGGCCAGTTCATGCAGCCAGGTGCCGTTCCATATGAAAATCATGGCGATGCTAGAAAAGTGTATTCACATTTGTTATTGTCAGAGTCAATGCGGGGTGTGTTACCTGTCACGAAGCTTTGCTCAGTGGTGGCAATGATGACCCCATTCAGGATCAGATCTCTTCCCCCAAACAATATGCAGGTGCTGTTACAGGAATAATGAAAGCACATTTCTGCATCAACCCATGGAATGTCCCTTATTTGTTGCGTGGTTGCTCCAGGAATTAAGGAACAAGTAACAGACTTGGCCGACTATTACTTACTTGCTGAGACAAATAGCCAATAGCTCCCTTCTTTGCTATCCTAATGCCTCTGTGTGCGGGCTTTTGATACGAATGCTAAGGGGTCGCTCCTGGCTTGTTTTTCCTCTATTGATGCTACAGAAGCCTTGATAGCTTCCAATTTAGAAAGGCTTCTTTCAGGTCACTTAAAAATGAATGAGTTGGCAAATATCTATGATGAATAGCCCAAGGGGACAACTGTTCACCAGTGGCTGCTACTGAGCTATGAAAATTGAGCAATCACCTGAGGAAATACTTTGCAAAATCATGACCTTTGCCCTCCATAGTCTCCATGGGTACCAGTTGTAAAGGATGGAGATATATAGGTAAGGATGAACATGCATATGCACAAACAGAATGGCTCCTTCTAAGCTTACTGGTCTATCCTGAGCAGATTATTGTTGTAACTCTTCACAAAGTAGACTTCTTTTGCTCAGGGATCTCTCGAATTGTGATATTTAAAAGAATGCATTCATTTATTTTGTTGTGTTGTTCTAACAATCTAAAAGGCTCTCGATTTCATATCGACGCTCCCCCATTTGCAGTTTTACCTTCAGGTGTAAAGCCTTTTAGTTTGGCCAACGGGGGTGTGTGTGGGAGGCGGGAAATAGACTCCTGTAGGGACAGATCCTGGTGTCAGTCAGTTTAGCTCTACTGAAGCCAGTAGAACTATACCAATTTACACCAGTCAAGGTGCTGGCCCCCACCTTCCCATTAAGGTTAATGGGATTTATGTCTCATTCTCCCTCCCCCAACCCCATGTACCCTGATGAAAATTGGTCCCATGAAGGTTAACAATGGTGTGATCATTGCCTCCACTGGTTATTACAATGGATCTGTTTATCAATGTACTCCAGACATATTGACTAGACTTGCATTCTATAAAGAATTACTGTAAGTTGCCATTCCGTGTATTCCCTTATTATGTTTTCACAGTGCATTATAGGAATGACAAAACTGCCTGAGCTGCAGCTTTAGTTGCACAGATCAATTTTATTTCTAATTTTGAAATGTAAGCGCACACGCCCTCTACATATTGCCCTGGTACAGAATAATTGCCATGCTGCTCATCTCTGTGGTAATGTTGGGACATTAACAATGATTTACAATAGTGGCTTTTAACAAAAATGTATGTCTGGGTATGTAAAAGGCACCCTCTCTATTTGTTTCAAGACTGATGTACACAATCTAATACAAGGACGCAGAAATGTGCATCTTTCACCATGTATCTAGTTCATTAGTGCTTCCAGGTGAAAGTATTGCTGTAATTGTGTTGATTTTGCTAAACTGTACTGCAGACACCACAAAAAGCAATGGTATTGGATCAGCCTTCCTCTGCTATACGTGACATAACCACCTTCTGTGGATTTAACATCATTTGATCCTTTAGTTAGACAATTTTTCTATCCACTATAGATTTTTGGTCCAAACTGTCCAAGTTAGCTGCTCAGATCTGCTTACTATGTTTATCAGCACTCACTGCACCCACAAGGCATACATTTGTGTGTACAAAACTGGTATTTGCATGTGCAATTCATATGTCCATTTTGTGCACAAATAGTGTGTTTGCAGACATAAAGTGGATCAGCTACAATACCCCTGGAACTCAATGGGAGCTTTTTCCTTGACCTCTGGGCAATGGAGCATAGCGGCTGAAGGGGGTAATTTAGAGGTCATCCTTTGAAACTCATCCTTTTATTTGATTATTTTAAAAGTTCAGTCATTCCTCAAGGGTTCCCCAGTCACTAGTGCAAATGCAAGACAGCCTTCTGTGAGACAGTGGAGTTAGAGGGACCAGCACTTCTGGAAATGATGGTTATTTACCTAGGTGCCTAAATATGGATTTAGTCTTTAGCCATCTCATTTTAAACTTCCAGCTAATAGTAAAAAGGCAGTCCTTGCCCAAAGATCTAACAAACTCACTTATAAATACTGCAAAGAATCCTGTGGCACCATATAGACTAAAAGACGTTTTGGAGCATGAGCTTTCGTGGGTGAATATTCACTTCGTTGGATTCATGTAGTGGATTTCCACTACATGCATCCGACAAAGTGGGTATTCACCCACGAAAACTCATGCGCCAAAACGTCTGTTAGTCTATAAGGTGCGACAGGATTCTTTGCTACTTTTACAGATCCAGACTAATACGACTACCCCTCTGATACTTATAAATACTGTATACATTGGAATAAAAGTCTGTTTTTATTGAAGATTTTGTACTATAATGATTTATGAGATGGACTCTTGTGAATTTAAAGGGCCACAGGTGACACAAAAGTCATATGGTGAAATCCTGGCCCCGCTGAATATTATAGGAGTTTTGCCATTGATTTCAGTGGAGTCAGGATTTCACACATTGTATTTAATCTGTGGTGATCTATACACACTGATAAGATTTTGAAAGTCTAAATTAATCTTTCCCATTTATTTTCTAATTTGTTTGCTTTTGGCATTTTGCTCAGTTTGGGTGATGATGATAAGCTAGACAGTTTCACTTCCTGGTTCTCCTACCCCCTGGACTGTGCTGCTGCTAAGCAGCTGAATATTCAAAAGGACTCTGTTCCGGCCCACTGGCTTTTCCAAATCTGGCCTTTGAGTCCAAATTGGGAGCTGAGCTCTTTTGAAACTCTGTTCCTTATTGTAAACGTCATGATAGAGAAACTTTATCTCTGGCAGGTTTTAAACTGAGATTGCCTATTTTCCCCCAAAGATCTGCTCTGGGGATTATTTTGGGGAAGTTCTCTGGCTGAGTTCTGCCGGAGGCCAGACTAGATGACCACAGTGCAAATGGCCTTAGAATCTACAAATCTTTGGTGAGAGAGTAGAACACAGTGTCTTACCATAACATTAGAGTAGTGCTTAGATCTCTAGTCAGCACTTCATTGACACAGTATAGAGGCACGCGTTGGTCATTATTTATTGTATTGGCATGATGGTAGGAGCACCAGCCACGGACCTGGACCCCGTTGAGCTAGCTGCTGGAGAAACTCAGAAAACAAAGATGGTTCCTGCCTGTAAATATTAGATAAGCGGGAAATGATGGCTAGAAACATGACCGTCGGTATCTTTCACATACCATATACAGCTGCTGTGCGGCATACACTTGAGTTTCCTTCCACATCCAAGTTCAGCATTTAATCCCCCTTATATAAACACGGGGGCTAAACATGGAACCATTTGAGAGCAAGGTTGAGTGCAGGTGTCAGGCCACTGATCTTCAGGCTGCCAGCAGACATTAAGCACATTGGTGCCACCTTTGCAGATAGGTCGCCAGAGAGTGCTGGGGGAAGATTAGTCAATGGCCCTCTTGTCTGTTGACTGCTGAAATAAACCAGCGATTGTGTGCACTGTTTTCAGACCGTGGTGTGTTCGTTTCGGAATGTGGTTCCATGCTTGGGATTGATTTAAAGGTCTTGTCTTTTTCTTTTGATTGGAGGGATTTTGCCTTGGTTCGGAATGGTTTTTTTTCCCCCTTTAAATGATGCCTGATGAGCGTCACCCTCCACACCAGTCCGCCAATATCTCATTTTTGCCCTGCAGTTCTTTCCTCTGCATTGAAGGATAACGGTTTTGACTGGTTTCATCCGCAGACTAAAGCAGACAGCATCAAACACTTTCAGGCCTTCCAGCAACACTTCAGTGCATGGAAAAGGAAACCTACCACTTGCAGTCTATTGTCTATTTGAAACGATTTAATTTACAATTAACAAGACACCTCTTGCTCCTGTGAGTTAATTAAGGAGTTAGTGACTATTAAAAGGATGGAAATGCAATAAATAAGATAACCTAGTTGGTGTGTAATTAGGGAAATTTACATACGTAATAAACATGGTATGGCCTTCTTCTAAAAAGAATACACTGAACGTGTGCTTATTTTTTAATCTCCCATTAAAACAAGTGTTTAGGCATTTAATTAGGCTAAAACAAGAGAGCTGTGGCAAATTGTATGTAATTTCCTTTAAGTAACTGTTGAAAGTGTAACATGCAGCATGGCTTTTGTGTGCCCTGTCAGGAAGCCAGAGTTAACCACTGCATCTTCCGTTAAATCTTTCGGTGCTACATCCTAGCACTGTTTTCTAACACAAATCTATGGAACGTGCCGTCTGCCAGAGAGCCAGTTTGCTAGTTTGCGGCCTGGTCCCAAATGCTCGCGTGACCTTGGCCGAAAAACAAGTTATTTTTCCAACTGTTGCATTGGGGCAGTTGCAAAGAGACTGAGTATCGATGTAAACCATTTATTATTTAAATGAGCATGGCACCTAGGAGCCCATGGGGCTAGGTGTTGTACAAAGAGAACAAAGGGACAGTCGCTGCCCCGAAGAGATTACAATCTAAATTGATGTTTGGTTGAGGTTTGGTCTTGGATATCATGAGCCAGTGGCCATGGCACATGGGTTTATAATAGACATTCTTTAATAACAATGAATGGAATTTTCACTAGCCTGATCAGATATATATTTCCAGGTCTGTGAGAAACACTACTGTAATAAGGCTAGTATATAAGGAGTATTGAGTCTGTACCTTGTATATGTTTGCGTGAAATAAGTCCAAATATTAGTGCTTTAATAGACCCTATTCCTAAAGGACCAACTCTGTTACCTGTACTCACACTGCATAGTACCTTACTCTGCACTGGTGTCATTCTGCACTATGGTCATTCAACATTACAGGTGGGAACTTCACAGGTGCTCAGTGCTGGCCTACCTCTGTTCCCACTGGAAGCAATGGTAAAATTGTCAGCAACTTTAATGAGAGCAGATACGTCAGTGCTCATCACTCTTGTGCATTCTGCTCTGTGTGTGTTGGAGCAGCACTGTTCCAGCCACCCTAAAGCACATCCCTTTACTCACTGGAGGCATATAAAGACACCACCTTCCGGAGCTGAGCCACGTGCCACCAGTTGGATCCCAGGATCTTGTCCGGAGCATCTCATCAATGACACAGTGAAGCAAATGTGTTAATAAAGAGCAACGGAGACCTGGACAGTTTTAAAGTGCATTGTTTAGGATCTATTCCTGCCTGCATTCTGTATAAGGGAGTCGCTGCTTCTTCTTTTTTTGATTTGTTTTGTTTTTGTTCCCTTGGGGGTTTTTGCTGCTGTAAACATTTGCCTTAAAATTGGATTTGTGTTGCGTGGGAACTGATGTTTTCCTACTATTTACTAGCCTCCCAAAGTCACAGTCCTGTAGCCAGTTTCATCATCATCATCATCATCATCATCATCATCATCATCATCATCATCATCATCATTTCAGCAGCAGCCATGTGTACTGGCCAAGATGATTATGGCTTCAGGTGGGGAACTAGAAGCAGAGCAGATGAACCCTTTACAACGGAAGTCTTGGTGGTGTGCAAGTGTTCCCAGTAACAGATCCACAATAGGGCATGAGAAATGCAGGCAGCACATAACATGAAGCAGAAGTTTCTCTAAACAGGATAAGCTGTAACTTCTTTTTTCCATGAGGCATCAGCAGGAATTTAATATTACTTTAATAAGCAAGCTTGAGGCAGTGGGCTCCGGGCTTGTCCAGATGACCAGTTTGCCTTGTCTACTCTTGCAGTGGTACATGTCATTACACGCCACAGTGAAAAAGCAAACTTCATCCACACTGCCGGGTATAGCTACATGCATCAGTGAAAGACACAGCCAGAGCCTTTCACTGCCGCATGTAGCTATACAAACTAGTGTGGATGAAGCTTGCTAAAAATAGCAGTGTAGCTGGGGGAGGCACTGCTTGGGCATGTAGGGAACCATGTCGGGTACATCCCCGAAGATTTTGGTGTGTCTTTGCTCACCTAAGCTGTGCCTCACCATCTAAATGCTGTGTGTACCTGTGCTAGCTGGCAGGCAGGGCATGTATTCTGCACTCTGCCCTAAGAGTAGACATAGCCTTGGTGTGTGGCAAGCTGGGATGTAAATCTGCACACAGTAGCATGCTGCACACTGACTGCTCATGCAGACCCTTTAGCCGCACACTAAAAGTTCCCTAGGCTTCTTTGAGCTGCACGGTTTTGACATGGGAGTAGGCCAACCCCCACAACACAGCTTTTAGTGCATGTATCAGGGTCCCCACGGTGGGCTAGGACACTGCAGATTTGTTTCCCAGGTTGTTGCGCACTAACTGGTCATCTAGACAAACCTTAAGACCCAGGGGACCCACCTTCTCTTCCTGGCTTTCCTTTTGGCCAGCTGGGTGATTTGGGAAAGTCACTTCATTTCTCGAAGCCTGTGTGTTCTGCCTCTGCAAACAGGACGAATGTGACTTCCCTTGATAAAGTGCTGTGGATGAAAAGCACTATTTAAAACTAGGTCTTGTCTTACTCTTGTAGACCAATTTTATTTTACCACAGAAATTGAAGTGTACATCTCACTGGTGTAAACTGGTGTAGCCCCGTTGACTTCACTGGAATTATGTTGATTTTCAGCAGCTGAGGCTCTGGGCCTGAATATATAAAATTCACTTTTTAAAATGGGTAAAAATCCATTCTTTCTGTCTGAGTTTGGTATTACACCTGTCTCCCTCAAGTTACAGGAATCTTGTGTTCCCAGCAGTGCCAGGCTTCTGGGATTTAAAACACGTGTTAATATTTCATAAAGCTTCCCTCTGGTGTCATAAATACATTGCCTTGAAGTGCACAGCGCCTCATGCAGCCCGAGAATGCACTGCACACAACGGCAGTGTGCTAAGGTGCCCGGTGCAGTGGAGGTCTCCTTTTGTGGGACTCGTCCTCCAGCAGCACTGTCAGTTTTCAAGGGCTGGCTGGTAAACAGAGCACCCAGCGACCTGTGTTGTCAAAGTGAGCGATCTGCTGAAGTCCCCATGTCGGCCTTTACGTCCACAAGTTCGGTTAAGAGCCTTGTTGCTGAGCTGGCAGGGAGATCTGGAAAGTACAGTAAGGCAAAGAGATTCAAAATAACCCATTTGTAGCAGAAATGGATCCCTCTGAAGTCAAGCCGTGTTGGGCAGTATTTGAGATGGCAGCAATCCCAGTGAGCCAGGTTGAGACTGCAGGTCCGGCCATGCAGGAATAAGCTGGCCGTACGTGCTGTGTGCTAACCTTCTGCTTGCATAGACACCTCTCGCTAGCTCTCATCCAGCCAGTGCACTAAAAATAGTGTAGCCTCAGTAGCACTGGTAGCAGCATGTGGTGGCATGGTCTAGCCATGCTGTGTACAAACCTGCCTGAACACTGCCACGCTGTACTCCGCAGGTGTGGGTCGTCTCTGGGTATGCATGCCAGCTACCCCCTTCTGCCGTTCACATCACTGCACCTACGTTCTATTTTTATCATCCTAGCTCAGTCAGAGCTAGTGTGGGTACGTCTCCTCCAGCTGCAATTGACACCCTCCAGTTTGACACCTTCCACGCCTTCTGGGCTCTGCTCTCCCTCCATTCAGGGAAGAAAAGGGGCATAGCACCCAGAAAAGCTGGTAGGGCAGGACTCAGTCTTGCCTATAGCGTTTGTCTTATGCAGAGATTCACTGTACTTTTATTCAGTGCCTGGAGACTGACCATACCCCATTTTTCATTCCACTTCCCTCCCCATCCTCATCACTAGCCATGGTATTTTTGGGTGGAACCATGTGTTTAAATGTTGCCTTAATTCTACAGCAGTTGGTGCTATAGTTTTAAAGGCAGGGACAGCAGACAATTTATGGCTTTTTTTTTAAAAATCTCCTCCAAGAAATAAAGCCATTTGCATGTTGGAAGGCATGCCACAAATGTCACTCGTTGGGCATTGTTCCTAAGCAAGTGAACATCTGCAAAAGGGAAATTTGCATATTCATGAGTTATGCACAAGCTTCCTCATGAAATGTTGGGGCCGAGTGGCTCTGCTTCTGTAAAAGCTGCAACCAGCTCACTGTCCTTGCAACTGAAAATTATTTCTTTCTCATGAAGCTATTACCAGAGATTTGTTAATAGAAATTTCAGGGAGCAGAAAGGCCCACAGGGTAGAAAGTAGCTATTTCCTTTTGGAGTATATGTAACAGTAAACCATGCCCAGGACCTAATTTCATTCCTCTGTCACTGTGAGCTGTAACCAAAAGATTACCAAACAAGTGCTTTATTGCTGTACTCATACTAATGCCACTGAATTTGCAATGTAATCAAGGGCCGATGTGCCTTTTAAATGACATGGGCACTTAAGAGACTGAAATCACTAAACCTGCTAGGTTTACATAATGCAACAGTCAATTTCTCATAAACGTGGCTCTTTTTTCAGATGTGGAAGATATTTAGATGCTTCGCAGAGATCTAATGAAAGATGACAGATTAATTAAATGTTGGAGATGGGCCAGCTATGGGACACTGTGCCCTGGCAGGTGCCCTGGGCCCCAAGTGCTATAGTTTGTTTGTTCAGATGGTTGCAAACTAATTAGGCTCAACCGGAGTTATTTGGTATTATGAATTACTTGGATAATTTGCTCTGAATTATTTAGGCAAACTCAAGCACAGAAAATGCTTGGGCGAGGCTAGGAGGAAGGAAACCCATCTTCTGTTACACAGGCATTGCCATACTGGTCCATCTAATCTGGTATTCTGTCTCTGACAGTGGCCACCACCGGATAACTCAGAGGAAGGTGCTGGAACCCCACAGCAAGCAGATATGGGATTATCTGCCCCTCCCCCCATATTAGATTGGTTTATGCATGAGATTTTATATCCCTTCCAGAATTGCGGTTGTCATTAATTATGATAACTCTGGATATTCTGATTTTTTTTCCATAAAAACATCCAGCGCGTCAGAATCTTGCTAACTTCTTGACATCAATGGCATCCTGAGGCAATGAGTTCCAAACTCTAATTACATGTTGAGGGAAGAAGTATTTCCTTTTTGCACTTGTGAATGGGCCACCTCTCCATTTAATTAAATGTCCCCTTGTGTTTGTCTTAGGAGATGGGCAGTAGAAGCTAACCAAACAGTCACCGCCATGCACAGCAGCTCCGTCTCCTGGCCTCTCTGTGTCATTTTGGCCTGCTTTACTCCCCTGCAGAGGCTACTGATACTGCAGAACACAGCACAAGGAGTGTGGGGAGCAGCCTTCATGGGGCTGCTACTCTTCGTCGTACACAAGGGATGTGGAGCAGAGGGGCAGAGCTGGCATGAAGTAATCTGAGTCACGTTATGGGGCTACTGCAGATCAATTCCCAGCTGGAGCAGAGAGAGAACCAGGCACCAGACGGTGCCTCTCTCCAAGAAAAATCTTTCATTCACGGCAAGGCCACCTATCTGAGAATACCTCTGTAGTTTTATGGTACAACACAATTGCGTTTGTCTTCGTGGAGTGGTCCATTGGATCCCTGGCTGGGTTTCCGCATAACTGTGTGACCTTGGCCCAGTCTCTGTGCCTCCCCCTTTGTCTACATAGACTGCAAGGTCTTTGGGGCAGGGACTGTCTCTCACTATGAGTCTGTACAGAGCCTAGCACAATTGGGGTCCTGATTTTGGTTGGGGTTTCTAGATGCTGCTGTAGTAGAAATAGTAATAAAAATGGACTTTTTCAGCACAGACATTATTTCAGCACATTGCAGATTACCACAGCCTTGTCAGCAGCATCTCACACACCTTTGCTTTTCCTGTCTCCTGTGTCTTTTAGAAATCTCAGTTCCATAGTCTACTTAGGCTGCTATCTGGGGAAAAGCTCAATTTTGAAAGTGTAGCAAAAACCAAGAGGGAATTACAAAAGGGAAATATACTTAGATCCCTTACTATGCGTGTAGCTCCCAAAATCTCTGCAGATTCTGTAGTGAAATACCTGCTGGAGAAGAGCAATGTTCCTGTAACTTCTCAGATGCTACCAAAAAGCTACCCAGCACCCAGTGACAACAGCAATTGGCAACCCAACAAAAGTAGACTTCATTTCTTACCAGCCAGGGCCTATTTCCCATTTATCTTCCACTAAACATTCTTTATGGTTGAGTGCAAAAGCTGTTGTGGTGGTAACCGGAAGGAAATGCTTTACAACAGGTGTTACACAGCATCAGGTTTGAAATGAACACATCCTGCCTTGTCTGCCAGCACTAATTCTAGCCCTGTGTCATAGGCTGAACAGTATGGTAACACCTGTGCTTGGCGAATTCCAGCCAAAACTGCCTCGTACACAACCTAACTCATGGTTAAGGAGCCAGCCTGGGTCTTGGGATTTCTGGCTTTCATTCCTGGCTATGCCACAGGTTTCCTGGACGACTTCGGACAGACCTCTTTGGCTGGGGTTTTAGAAGGAACCTAAAAGGAGTGAAGAACCCAAATGGGCTCAGTGGGAAACCCCAGCCTTAACTTCTCTGGGCCTCAGTTCCCCATCTTTGAAATGGGGGTGATAATGTTTTCTTTGTCTATTTAGATCAAAAGCTCTGCAGGGAAGGGACTGCCTCTTATTCCACCTCTATCTAGCGCCTGGCACAATGGGGCTTGATTGTGGTTTGGTCTTCTAGGTGCTAATGGAATTAATACTATATCAATACTAAGTTTCTGACTTAGATTAAGGGAATGAGGATGTAAGATAACAAAGTACTTGGTCTCTCCTTGCAATGATACAGCTGCCATGAAAGAGGATCAGCCAACTCGAGCACAAATGTGCCACATGGGTACAAGCGATACTGATGTGTGCCACTTAAGAAGCATCTTTACTATCTAGATTCTAATGACTTAAATTCTGTTGGTTTTTCAGCACCACGGGTTATGAAAACCATTGATGTTAGCTCAAGGCTCTACTTTTATCTGTACTTCTGTTCCCAGCCCCCACCCCTCTATCTATATGGTGATGCCAAATGTTAACGAAACAAACCTTCCGATCCAAGTCACAGTCTGACTGGCAATTTTAGGGTGTCATTTTGATAACTTACTAACAATAACTCTTAAAGCCAGATTTTCAAACAAGCTCAGCTCCCATTCAGACAGTGATTGAAGCTAGGGTGACCGGATAGCAAGTATGAAAAATTGGGACACCTTTTGTGGAGTGGGGGGTATAGTTGCTTATATAAGACAAAGCTGTCATAAACAGATAGCTAAGGGTTAATATCTCTTTCACCTGGAAAGGGGTAACAAAAAACACCTGACCAGAGGACCAATCCGGAAACAAGACTTTTTCAAATCTGGGTGGAGGGAAGTTTTGGGTGTGAGTTCTTTGTCTTGGGTCTGACCCTCTCGGCTCTGAGAGTGATTTTTCTATCTCCAGGCTTTCTAATCTTCTAATTACAAGTTGTAAGTACAAGGATAGTAAGACAATAGGTTTATATTGTTTTTCTTTTGTATTTACATGTGTGTAATTGCTGGAATGTTTTAAATTGTATTCTTTTTGGATAAGGCTGTTTATTCATTTTTTTCCTTTAAGCAATTGACCCTGTATATTGTCATCTTATTACAGAGATCCTGTTATGTCCTTTTTTCATTCTTTTTATATAAAGCTTTCTTTTTAAGATCTGTTGGAGTTTTTCTTTAGTGGGGACTCCAGGGAATTGAGTCTGCAGCTCACCAGGGAATTGGTGGGAGGAAGAAGTCAGGGGGAAAATCTCTTTGTGTTAGATTTACTAAGCCTTACTTTGCATACCCTCTAGGTGAGGGGGGAAGAGAGATGAGCTCTCTCGGTACTTGTGTTTCCAGAACTGGAAACAGGGAGGGTAGAATCCCTTTGTTTAGATTCACGGAGCTTGCTTCTGTATATCTCTCCAGGAACCCAGGGAGGGAACACTTGGAGGGGAGGAGGGGGAAGGGAAATGGTTTATTCCCCTTTGTTATGAGACTCAAGGAATCTGAGTCTTGGGTCCCCCAGGGAAGGTTTTGGGGAGACCACAGTGAGCTAGGCACTGTATAATTCTTAGCTGGTGGCAGCGATACCAGGTCCAAGCTGGTAACTAAGCTTGGAGGTTTTTATGCTAACACCCATATTTTGGACGCTAAGATACAGATCTGCGAAAAATGTTACGACAAAGCCCCTGATATTGGGACAGTCCCGGTAATATCAGGATGTCGGTCCCCCTAACTGAAGGTGTTTGCAGACCACCTGAGTGATATTTGCTTAATGCCCTTAACATACACTGCTGTGCTCTTTATTTACTCTTTCTTTTCTCCCGTGTGTTCTTTCCCACATGAGTGTTTTTGATAGCAGAGTCAAGTCCCACATACTCTGCTTTGGGAATCTGCTTTATGGATCTATTCTTCTGCCCATTCCAAATCCATTCCCAGACCATGTGCACCTTGGGTTAGTTACACAAACCAAAATGGATGATGTTAATTTGAGGAAGAGGCTGATTGGGGCGAGAAAGGCAAATTAGGAAAGAGAAAAAAAGAGAACAATGTTTCCTCGAGCTGCTAAGTTTATTTAGTGGCTGCATATCAATTATGTGTTTGAACAGGTTTCATTACAGAAAGTGCAAAGCCCCTGAGCATGTTTTAATATATGCTAATCCTTCCTTAGGCAGGAAATGGAAAAGGCTCGTTTACAGTTTAATTTCTAATCCATGTGGGTTGACAAGCTCCAAGAAGAGACATAAATAGAAAATCTGAAGTGACAAGGAGCACTCACTTACAATAAACGGGCTGGGTTGTTCTCCCCCGCTCCTCACTGTCTATGGTCATATGCCAAAAGTACTACCTGGATTCAGTTTGTCACCTTAAAAGGTAGAGTAAGACCCACAGTCAAACTGCTTTTCTTTTTACGGATGTCATACGGACAAGAGATTATAACTCAGGAACAATATTAACGGCAAAGGAATATGCAAAACAGCAGGTGGGTGGTCAGCCTCTTTCCTGCTGTGCTGAGCATCCAGGGATCTATCTAGACTGGTTTGTCTAGATATCAGTCTGTTTAAATATGGGCCCCATTTCAGAAGCATATAAATTGGAATTGGAACATGGTGTCCTTTGTATCTTGGTTTGGTGTCAGTAAACTAAGTTCAAGATTTTCAAAACCAGCAGTTTAAAGTTTGGCTTTGAAGTCCCTGTTTAGGAATTTACAGGGGAGATTTTCAGATGTGCCTATGGGATTTAGGAACACGTCTCCATGAAAATTGTGCTTTTTGGGGGACTTAAGTTAATGGCAGCTGCTGGGTGTCAACTTTTGAAAATCGATAACTTATTTATAGGCTTGGAAGGATTAGCTTTGTATTGGTAAATGTTAGTAAACATCAATTTCACCTCACACCCACCCACCAATTCAAATATTTCCATTGATAATAATAAAAATTCACAGATAGGCACAGGAAGAAAAATGCTGCTTGAGAACTTATGAGAATTCAATATAAAGATATTTACTTTATATATTTTGATGTGATGCTGACAATTTGTAGTTGAACAGTTGTAAAGTTGTGACTTTTTTATCTTAATGTCTGCTGTCACTAAATTGTCTGTTCCCCCTGACCACCACCATTTTGACTCTCCTATAATTTCCTGCAACTGTGAACATTTAAATAAATAAAAGTAGGAAAAATGGCTAAAACCTGTAATTTTTCACAATTGTGAAAATATAAATTGATTAAAACAGAGAAAAAATGCTTAAAATTAAACATCCATATTATGTGTTGAATTTACATTTAAAAAAATCTAATTCTGCCAAGCCTTCTTATTTAGGAGTCTAAACTCTTACGCTTAACTTTCTGCTCCTATTTTTGAAAATGTTGGCCCAAGAGTTGCTTCTTTTCTGAGTTGCAGAGATTAGGATGGTGGTAACCGACAACTGGGGGAATGCTTGATTTCTGCCCCAGACTTAGGGCTTGAGCCCATGCTTCTAGGATCAGCGGAGGTTCTTTCCATCAACTGGAATGGGAGCAGTTTTAAATCCCTGGTGCTTTTCAAGGAGAAATAACTGGGTCTGGAATCCATAACTTGAACTGATTATTCTTTACCTGACACTCACTTCCACTCATTAAAGTTCAAATTTGCAATAGTATTTGTTTATATTAAGAAAAAGGGATCTGTGAGTGCTAATCAGAAAGGAAAAAGTTTACAAAGTTGTGGCTGCAGGTTCTACTCAATACAAGGGATACTTCTTAAGGACAATAATGGTATTCATGTATTGCCTCTGAGTTTCACAGTACTTTACACATACTCAACCAATGACTCTTCCACACATCTCTGTGAGATATGTCAGTGCTAGTCACCACTGTTTTACAGACAGGGGAACTAAGGCACAGAGGAGTGGAGTCCCATATCCCCATCAGTGCACAGAGGTGGAGCTGAGCCTGGGGACCCATGGCATATACACCCCTCTGCTTCCCAGCCCCACTGACCCTCCTCCGTGGGGACATTGCAGGGTTTTATCCTGGCCCAGCTTCAAGGAGGTGAGGGAGTCAGCTGCTCCAGTTTCTCCTCCTAAAACTTGCTTTGTGAACAAGCAGAAATTAGTAGAGAGAGAGAGGCTGTGTTCTCTTACACTGGCTTGCCCTTGTGTGTAGTGGAGATCCTCCTTTGGGGGCATGCACTAGTACAGGAGGACCGAGAAAGCAGCATGTTGGTTGGACTTAGAGCAAGGTCAATGTGCCATCTAATGCAGATGCCCCTTGGCCTTCTGCAAACCCCCTGAGAGCCACATGGATCTGGTGGGATCAATAGATTAATGGGACAGAACCACAGCTGAGCAAACTCTCCCCCTTGATGGAAGAATTCCTAGGGAACTCTTGATTGGTGAACCTGGCTGAGTTCAGTGAAGTCCCAGAGGTATAAAACTGTGCCCAGGAGCTTCAATTCACGCTCCTTCCTCTTCCCTACTCAGGCTAGCACCACAAAGGGGCCCCAAGTGCCTCGAATCACTGTTGTCAGAAGTAACGAACCCCATTTAAATTCTCACTTAACGATCTGCTGCTCCTGTGTGGTGTTAAGCATGTTGCTATTACTAGGTTGCTAGAGGGAGGGCACTCAGACTAGTCTTCATTAGCATTTGTTACATTATTAAAAAACCCTCTCTAATTAAATTTCTGCTTGTGTAAGATCAAATACCAATCTAGGAGGCCTGAAACAGGAAGTGGAAATGTTGATCCATCGGTTGGCCGGGTGGCTTTGCTGATGTAACACATAATGGGCAGTATTCCTCTGCAGACCCTAAACTAGGTACTGGCTATTGACTAACTGGGAGCTGAACTTTTTGAAAAACCAGGTCCGCTTGTAGGCGCCGATCACTTGTGAAAATCTCACCCTGGTCTGTGTTCTATGGTCTATTTGCAGGGGTAGTCAGTTGGTGGAGCAGGGGACCAAATCTGGACCGCCAGATGCTTTTGAACATACCACAATCTTTCTATTTAATTTATTATTATTTATTGTTATTGCCATATGAAAAATGTCTCTGTGGAGTCTGGACCTAGACGCTTGACCAAGAAATGTGGACCTGGACACAAAATAATGGACTATCCCCGGTCTGTAGCATGTTATGAGAAAATGGCAGGATGACAATACCTGTAAGGTTACTTCTTCAGCAAAAAGAGAAGAGGGTTCTCCTGTGCTGGGAGTGTGAACAGGCTCGAGTAAGAGTGGAGGCAGTGAATTTTCAGTGATGTCTCTTTGGCTCTGAAATTAACCCCACACACCCTCCCCTTTCAGGGAATGTTCCACTGATCATCTGTTTTCCCAGGGATTCCCTGGTGGAATAGGGATGGTTGAAAGGACAAGGTGAGTTGTACTTTGTGGATGGGAGTGGGAGGGGTTAATTGTAGCCATTTATACATTTTATATTTGCATGGTGTTGTAAATAAATATTGTAATGCACCTGCAAGGATGGGCAGGAGTATTTTAAACCCAAAGAAATAAATGTAGACTGCGAATGAGAAAAAAGTGACTATGTTAAACAACGTGAAGCATTTGTCAGCTCTCTGGGCCTGATTCTTCTGTGCCTTTCACCTTGAGCAGTTGTGCCATCCTGTGCAAAGTACGTCAAACCCAGCACATTCTAAGTGGGTTGCATTTTTACCTCGACTTTGCCCTGGTGCAAGCGACTGCGCGAGGTGCACAACAGTGGAGACTTATGACTTCTTTTTACAAAATAAAACAGTTCAACCTTACAAGTAAATGGCTAGAGAGGCTGGTCTGGTGGCTCGGGCCAGGCACCGGCACTCAGGAGAGCTGCATTCTGTTCCTGGCATAACTGCTGCCCCTCCCATTGGCCAGCATCTTCACTTTGGGTGGGTGAGGGGGAAGTGTCTTAACTTGAGGTAAAATCCCAGTGAAGACAAAGCACTTCATCACTTTCATATGAGTTAGCAGGTAAGGCTAACGATTGGGGGATCCTAGTCTTTAACATGACCTGCTCATACGACAACTACAACCTGCCTTGTCTTCCCTAGGAATTTACACCAAGTTAGTAAACTCAAGTTAAAATCCATGAGTTAAGAACCCACCTCTTTTCCTAGTGAAAGTACAACCTCTGTACCACTGGCTGAGTCACTGCCTCCTCTGTGCCTAGTAGGTGTGTGTGCAATGGGAGCGTGAGCTCTCTGGGGCAGGGTTTGTGTATGCCGCGCCTAACACACTGGGCCTTGCTTTCTCGGTGCTGTCGTAATAAGAATATGAATGCCTCCTCTGTAAGTAGTCATTGAAAATACAGTGTTCTAACACGGGCTTCTGCAGTTCTGCTGGCTGGCTATGCTGCACTGGGGGATTTGTGGAGTTCTGTTTGTTTGTTAGAGCTGGATGGATACCTCATAGGTACCAAGGAAAATAGCTGGTGACCCAGGACTCCAAAAATACATGTGTAAAGTGATTACCCAAATTACAGTGGTGCTTGCACTATATTCAACACCCTGGCTGCAGCGTGAAAGAGAAAAAGGAAGCAGGGTGGGGGGGCAATGGAAAGCATGAAGATTAAAGGAGTACAGCAATCAGAAGACCAGGTTTAAGTCTGCTTGCAGACTTTTCCCCCCTCTGTCTGCCTCCATCTCTCTAATGCATTGCCTTCTTCCCTAAGGACAAGCAACTGGCATGCAGCACATGCTGCTAATGCATTGGCAGAGCTGTATCCCTCTGACACATACAGGTGTTTACAGGAGGCAGTCACATGATTGCAGAGATCACCCAGAGCTATTGTAAAGAGAGACGCAGGCAGGCACATGTTCCCGACTGGTTCTGATTTTCCTCCTCCCCTAACAGGATCCATATTTTAGCCACAGGTATGATTTTCACTCTGTGCCCCACATCTTGATAATGATGCACTGTCATATTTCCTTAACCTTCTCCAAATGTGTGGCAGATTGTCTGAGCAGCGATTAGATGGGCCCAGGTGGCACAATTCTCCACTTCTCGCTGGCTGCACAACAGCTTTCAGTCAGTTGATTGGATGGAGGGAGAAGGGGAAGTGAAACAGGGTCTGGATTTTAACTCTTGTACTACGATTAGATTTCTGAGACAGAGCTAGCACTGTGCTGTTTGTCAGGGGGTCTCCCTTTCATGCTACATAGCTCCCGTATAGTGCTTTTCCTCCATGGTTATCAAAGTATTTTACAGAAGAGGTCTGTATCATTATCTCTGTTAAACATGGGGAAACTGAGGCACAGGGAGGGGAAGTGATTTGCCTTAGACACCCAATATACCAGCATCAGAGCTGGGAATTGAATGTAGGTCTTTTGAGTCCAACCCCAGGGTGTTAGTCACTAGGCACCACTACGTCCCTTTATGAGTGCTTCTGCACCAACACTGCAAAGCGCAACAGCAGCTGAAACAGTGGCACTACGGGGGCTGCTTCTCTAACTTATGTGTAAGTGTTGCCAGCTCAACACAAGTCTAGTGATATTTGGTGTGTTTGTCAAAGCCTCAGCCCGGGAGTCATGTGAGAGACTCGGCTTTCATTAAAAAAAAAAAAATTCTAGCCCTCATAACTGCAGAGAAGCTTGAAAATGTGACCCCTAAAGGCTCAAAAACCAGATGGCACATTAAAAAAACCCCAAGATTTATTACATCTTAAATCTCGTTATTTTTAAGCCAGTCTCATGACGCATGGAAAGACCAAAACCTTTGCCAATGTAGTGAGAAAATGCTTGCAGAACTAGAACACTGCAGCTCTTGCTAATGTCAGTTGACATGGACGTTCTCCTCTCCTTTGTTTTCTTCCTGGCTCTGCCTTAATCTCCCCCATTTTACTGATCTGGTTTCTTTTTAAACCAGCTCCTGTTTCCAAAAACAGGGGCCTAAGGTGAAGCTGCTAAGGCCAGTTTTAGGCTCCCAAGAGGAAGAAGGTAAGGCCGGTTTTAGGCTCCTAAGAGGAAGCCGGTAAGACAGTACTGCAGGGTAGGCTGTTCGAGCCGTTGTGCAAGCCATCTCCCGTATCATGCCGTTGCATCACACCCTGGCTGTGTAAGGAGTGGCTGTGACTGCCCCTGAAAGGAAGTAAACAAAGCAGGTGTCTCATAACCCAGCAAGTCCTATGCAAATCCCCAAATAAACTAGACACTAGGAAGTTTAGACTTGAAATTAGATGAAGGTTTCTAACCATTAGAGGAGTGAAGTTCTGGAACAGCCTTAGGAGGGGAGTAGTGGGGGCAAAAGACATATCTGGCTTCAAGACTAAGCTTGATAAGTTTATGGAGGGGATGCTATGAAGGGAGAGCCTAATTTTGGCAATTAATTGATCTTTGATTATTTGCAGATAAATATGCCCAATGGTCTGTGACGGGATGTTAGATAGGATGGGATCTGAATTACTACAGAGAATTCTTTCCTGGGTGCTGGCTGGTGAGTCTTGCCCACATGCTCAGGGTTTAACTGATTTGTCATATTAGGAGTCGGGAAGGAATTTTCCTCCAGGGAAGATTGGCAGAGGCCCTGGAGATTTTTTGCCTTCCTCTGCAGTATGGGGCACAGGTCACTTGCTGGAGGATTCTCTGCACCTTGAGGTCTTTAAACTACGATCTGAGGACTTCAATAACTCAGATATAGGTTAGGAGTTTGCTACAGGAGTGGGTGGGTGAGATTCTGTGGCCTGCGTTGTGCAGGAGGTCAGACTAGATAATCATAAGGGTCCCTTCTGACCTTAAGTCTATGAATCTATAAGTCCTTGGGTAAGTCAATGTCCGCCTGCATGCTGCAGCCTGGGCCAGTGCCTTGTCTCAGCGAGGTGACCTGGCCTGTGCTTTGGGCCTCTCTCTCTTTCTTTCTGGTAGGACGCCGAGGTTCAGCTGACCAGCACGACACGTGTGGGCAGCCATGTTGCCTCTGGCCCAGGGCTGGCGAGGTAATCAGCTATATGCTAGGACACCCTGCTACCTGCTGCTGACATGGGGTCCACCTAGAGGGCTCATTTACATAACCCTGCCTTTACCTGGGGTGACTGCGCCTTCATTTGTATATTATGCCAGGCCATCTGCACAGGCCTATACAATTCCCTCTGACTGTATGGGATGGCAGGTTAGGGTCCTTGTCGCTGCAGACTTTCTGCTTCTGCATAACCTCAGGGCCCAGGGTAGGGAGGATAAATTTGGCCAAAGTAGGTAACCTGATTTTCAAAAATGCTGCGTACCCAGAATCTTTAGCAGCAGCAGCTAGCCTGGTGCCATGTGCTTTTGAAAATCTCCACCCTTTGTCTCACGAGCCTGATTTTGTCTCTTGTTTTCTCAATGATTTCATTCTTTGAGTGCTATTTACATTTTATTGTCTCACTTTCTGTATCTCATCTCCCCACTTCTTCTTTTTCTGTTTTGCATCTGCTTTGAATCTCTGCGTTGTCTCTTCTCTGCACGCCTTCTGCTTGTGTAGCCCACTAGGCAGCATGTTACCAGCTCCCTCTGGGCCTGATCTGCAGAGGACATGAGGCTGTTATGGTCCCCACGCCACCCCCAGCCTGGTTCTTTAGCTCAAGCTCTGGAGATTCAGGCTGAGTTCTAGTTCATTCCCTGCAGTGCTGGCCGTTACAATTGCATTCACCTACAATTCTCTTGCTTTTCTCCAGCTCCCTTTCCCCACCTCTTCTTTTTGCTTTCCCTTCTCCTTCCTGAGCTTCAGCCCTTATGCATGCCCCAAAGACCCATTTTTCTAACCCAGTCCAAAATCCTGAGGTTGGTCTTGTGTGATAACGGTAGACAGCAATCACTGATACTTGCTGGAGGGGTCAGAGGGTAAAATCTGATTTGCAGCTCTGGCTGAAATGCTCAGGCCAGTTCTGCTCATTGCTAAATAACAAAAACCATTCATTATAATATGTGACAAACTAAATCAGTGACCTGGACCTAACTGTTGCTGAGTGACTGTGACTTTTTCATGTAAAGAAGACATTTACATTCTTGCATTTTGTGGCATTGAAGCCTAAAGCCAAACCACCAAATCCTCATCTGGTGTAAATCAAAGTAGCTTCCTTGAGGTCACTATAGGCATGGTGAGGATCTGGCCCAAGACCCTCTAGGATTCATTTGTATATTTGTGAGCCAGAATTCTAAGAGATGGGGACAACAGGGGAGACTTTCAGAGGCACAAAGGGCAGTTTGGTGGCCAATTTCCACTGACTTTCAAAGGGAGTTATTCATCTAACTGCCATTTGTCTTTTGAAATCAGATAAAATTTAATGGCCTGTCTTGTGCAGGAGATCAGACTAGCTGATATAGTCGTCCCTTCTGCTCTTAAACTCTACAAATCTATGAAAATCTCCTTGTAAGAAAGCTACAAAACAACCTTCCCCAAGATGCTTATTATGCCAGTTCTTGTAGTCCAGATTTTTAAGTAGTCTGCTTATCTACTTAGCAAGGGGGGGGAGGAGGAGGCGGTATGTCATATTTGGAAATCATTTTGGTCTTATGAAGAGTGTAATGTAACCAGATGAAAAAAGTCTGTCTGTTTTATCATCCCAGAGACCAAGCCACCTCGGGCACCCACTCCGTTACTGAGTTGGCAAGTGGAAATATTTCAGCAAGTGACACCACAAGTAGAGATGGGTCCAAAAGACAATCCAGGATCTGAACATCTCTGAGCCTGGCATTAGTCCCGATATGGATTCAGAGTTTTCAGGCTGGGCATTTCCCTAGTTGCCATGAGTTGCTCTGTCACAGCATAGTGACTCTAGGTTGGGAACAAGCATCAACCTCAGTAGACAAATTCTTCAGGAACAAAGGCCGGGATTTTAAAAAATCAGTATCTAAAGTCACTCCTTGATCCTTCCTTAAACATTTAAATAAATGGCCTGATTTTCAAATCTTCTAAGAACCCAGCAGCTCCCACTGAAGTAAAGGGGAGCTGCAGGGAGTCAATACTTGTGAAAGTTAGACTACTTTATGTAGGATCTTGAATATAAGCTTATGAGGAGGACTGGTCAAAAACTTCCCATCAAACATTTTTTCAACAAAATGTTTTTTGATGAATCAACTTTTTGCAGGGGAAAAAATCTGTTTTTTAATGGAAAAAATATTTTCATCCAAAAGCTATTTTTGTTTTTTCATTTTTCAGTGGGAAAAAAATCATTTTTCAGTTACCCAACACATGAAGAATTTTAAAGAAAACAATCTGATGATTTTTTTCTTTAAAGTTTTATTAGAGAGGGCAGAGATTAATTTCCTGAACAACTCTACTTATAAGCCTAATTTTAGATTCTTATTTTTTAATATCTTGGCCAAAGTTCTTGTAGCTATGTTGATGTAACTTATCAATAATTAAAACCGGGGAAAAAAACAGAAAAATATCTGACAGAGAAATTGAATGTTCTCAGGCTAAACAGAAGGTTTTTCAGAGTTTTCCAGGTGGTATCAGCAGTTCTTTAAACTTTTGCTGTAAGCGATAGAATTTCTTATACAATTCCCCTCTGTAAACTAAAATTTTAAAAAGGCTCAAATGCTAACTACATGCCAAAAAAAAACCTTTTTAAAGGAATTTTAGTTGTAGTTATTACTTGTCAGCAAACAGTGAATTATTTGGCCAATAATGGACATATTCAGATGAATAAATAGCTACACAGACATTCTACCTAGCCCCTTTGGTCCTCCATTGTGGTACTGATCTGACAATGCTGTAAGCTCGAACTGTTTCTTATCCTGAGACCTGAGAGGGCAGTGCCCTACATAGTATATCAGTGATCCAGCCAGTCCCACTGCCCAAAGGTAAGTGCTGTAGCTAATAATTACAGCCAACCCCCTGCAATTTAGCAGATGAAGGAAAAATCTGCATTTTCTATCCCCAGCTCTGACCCATAATTGGCAAACTGGGTCAGGAGAGAGGTTTCACACATGTTATTCTAAGCAATGAAAACCCATTTACCCTCCACCACACACGGGTGCACACAGACTCCCAACCCACCGTGCGATTTAAAGCTGTAATTCTATCTCACCCGGAGTCTGCAATAATGCCGAAAAGACTCCCGTTCTTACTAAACCACAATGGAAATACCCTTTTTTAACTCACCCCCAACTGAATCATTTGCCGCATGAATGAATATTCAAGAACCTAACAAACCAGGATTGTTGCAAAGACACACAGAAATGAGCGGTTGGCATAATCATGTATTTATTCTTCCCAGAGCGGTTGCACATAAAGACCACAAACAAGCATCAGGACCTCCCTCCCACCACACCAGGGCACACTCCCTGCCCCGGCAAGCTTACAATTTCGGAGACAACTCAAAATCGAAAAGGACCAATGCTAATTTTTGCTCAGGACTTTATCTAAAGGAAGAGCAAGAACACAGAATTAATGCCTCCAGTGATTTAAAGATTTCCTGGAACAAATAGTTAGGGGCTGTGCCTTCAAGAGGGGGGCAAGTTTAAGGTGGCTTTAAGTAACCATTGCACCGCTCCTCAATTCTTGCATAAAATGAGGGCAGCCAGGTGCTTCTAACCTATGGCCGCCCACACAGCCATCCTGGGTTGTCCTTGGGTCGCAGCATGCGGGCGTGGCCAGGAACTGTCAGAGCAGCCAGTGCTACAGGGACTCATTACTCCTGGCCTGCCCCTGCAGGCGGGGTTGTAATGAGGCTGCGTAGGGCAGTCTATGGCCGCCCTAGGCCATGCCTATGCGGAGGAAATTCTCCCCGCTTTTTGCATGCTATTGACCGCCTCTTTGCACCCCCACAGAGGCCTGCAGCAGCGAAGAGAATCTCACCCTTTTTTATCCAGACTTTGCTAATTAATTCTGGAAGCTTAATCAATCAGTTCTCCCTGCCCACCCCTGGACATGTGCCCACCCCTTTGGCTTAGGGGGTGGGGGACCTCTCCGCACTGCACTGATTTATAACAAGCTCTGAGGATGGGTTTCTCCAGCTTTCTAGAGAATTCCCTGGCTTGTTTGCCTTCACTGGAACAGCATCCGCTTACATCTGCTTGACTGCCGTATCTCAGCCTCAAGTGCGGCTGCGTGCTGCAAACCCTTGATCTGTGCTTAATGTGGTCCCCCTGAAACCTGGCCCCCTGCCCACTAGGGACTGCATTTCAAGGCAGATCCCTATTAGCTTATTTTGATGTTTTTATCTTTCCGTGATTGGGAACCATTCTCTACAGCCAAAACAGACACTTCTCTGCAAGCGCTGAGTGAATTTTTAGCTGTCCTCAGAGGAGGAAGCTTCAATAAAACATTAGGCCACTACCAAAGCTGACAGACTTGAGTGATGTAGCATCTCATGCGGTTCGTGCATTTCTCTGTACGTTTACACTCGTGTGAACATTAGCTTGGCCGCCCTGTATTGCTTTAAGTGAAGGCTTGCACGCAAACATGGCCTCCCCGAAAGTTACCTCAGGCTAAAGCACTTCCATCATCGACCAAGTGAAGCATTACACTAGGTCTCTGGTGGGTAACTCGGCCTGTGATTGGGCTGTGGCTCATGTTTTATTAATAGTGTGAGATTGTCCTTTTTATTTCCAGCCTCCCACAGCAGGTGAGCTTGTCATATTTGCTAAGGAAGAACCAGAGTAGATTGCCCGGCACTTGCGTGGATTGTTTCCACGGTTCCTAATTTCTTTTGAGAGGCACGCAATATAAACAAAGTTTTGCTTAACTGCTGGAACATTTGTCAACGATTTGAGACACGCAAACCTCCACTTTGGCACAAGGAAAACATTGCAGAGGTTTTTTTCCCCTCCGTTAACCCTGTGACTGCTGACCTTAATTTCCTCTGCCGACAAATTAAATGAAAACCACAGGCTTGCTGTGCAGTGTAAGTGGCTGACAGCAGATTCGCAGAGAGAATTCCTTTCCCCTTGGAGCAAGAAGGCGAGGGAGGTGGGGTGAGCAGGAACACTCTCTGTCCCCTACTCCAGTTTACCCACCCCCTTTCCAAAAGCTGAAATAACTAAAAGCTCTGGAGTCAATACTGGAGTGGAGAGAAATTAATCAAAGTCTGTTTATTTTTATGTTCATATTGAAGTCTCATGGGATTCTTCTATTCACTGGGCCAATTCCTCCATCTCAGTCCCTTCAGTATGGACTAGGAAATCCCTTGCTGAAAGGAAGGAAGGAAGATTGATTGATGAAATGTTGAAAAGCTCCTGGGGTAATAATGCTACTTCTCCAAGCACAATAGCAGCACTTGGTAAAGTCTCTGGGCAAGAGAGCTCTAGCCTAAGTTTGAGCAGCCTAAGTGGGCCCCAAATATTGGTGGTGCAATATAAATGTCAAATTCTCAGCATCATTATCTCCCAGGAATTTGTCCATTTGACCTTTACAAATATTTTTGCAGATTGCAAAGGGTGAAAAGTTACTGTCGGGTGGATATGGCTGGTGGAGTGATCATCGCTCTGTGGCTGAGATAAGCTTACTGCAACTTGGCTGGGGGAGAAGGGCAGGCAACGTGGACAAGTGCCACTTTTTTGCTCACCCCATCCTAGATTCTGTGGCTGGCCGGGAAGTGGGTTGACTCTCATGTAAACCAGACACCTCCTGTTCCGGGGAGTGCAGGAAAAGGTGGCATGGAGCCATTCTGCAGGTTTTGTGCCACCTGGGGAGTCTTTCTACGCAGAAAGAATTCCTGGGAGGCGGGCTTGCTGGTTTTCCTGCCCTTTTCCTTTGACGGAGCTAATAAAAAGGGGCCATAGTGGAACCCCAAATTGGAGCCATTGGTTATAGGGCAGTGGGGAACTGGCTGGATCCCTGGACTGTTCATTTCCAGACTCCTTAACAATTGGGTCATTTGGGGTTGTTGCTGGTGGAGGGTTTTTTTATGTGTAGAATTTTTGTCTAATGGTGTGGGATATGCACTGGACTCCATTGGAACACACTTTCCACCTTCACTCTTGTTTCAAGAAAGTTTTTGCTTGGGGGAATTTCCCTGTGTTTTTATTCAACCAAGCCGATGTATGAGGTCAGCAGAAGAAGGAAGGGAACCCCTGCCCCCACCAGATCTTGTGAGGCCCCCCTCCAGCAGACAGCAGGTCCATGGGAGATGTAGCTATGTGAGAGAGTTACATCAGTGTGCAATGTGGAAGTAGCTGACAATACGGGGAGGGGGCCCCTTTGACCACCTTGAAAACTTGAAGGACACGATCCTTCTCCCATTCAAGTCAATGACAAAATTCCGCTTTACTTCAATAGAGGAGGATTGGACCCAAAGTGCCTAAGAGACATATATCCAGAAAATACAAAGTGCTGAAAATTTTACATGTGGATAAAGACTTATTCCTTTTCTGTCCCCCTCTATACCCCATCACCATCCATGACTATCCTTTGGGATGTTTATAACTAGAATAAATGAATCTCCAGTAAATGTACAGTGGGAAATAATCATGACCCCATGAGGCTGGAGTGGATAAGCTCAGAGAACTTTTCCACCTCTAACTTGCACAGTTCTGTTGTTCTGCTATGCCAGGCTTAATATCTGTCCAGTCCTGGAGATTCAGGACTGGTCAGTGAAGAAAAGGCCAGGCATAGAGAGGTAACATTGGGAATAAGCCATAGGGAAGGTCTTATTGAAACCATGGCACCTAAAGAGGTATGGAGTAAGGGGAGGAGGAGGCGCCATCAAAGAAGAAATGTTAGGAATGGCCAGCAAGGTAGAAAAAAACAGGGATACTATAGTGTTATGGAAGCCTAGAGTAGGGCGCAACCAGGGGAGGAGAGAGCTAGCCTTGAGGCACTGGGGAGATGGAGAAGAACAGGAAGGGGCGGTTATAGTTAGGAGAAGGTCATTAGCGACCTTAGAGCCATGGAATGGAGAGGGAAGAAGGTAGGAGAAAGATGGTGGAAGGAAAGTCTAGGTGGTAGGGTAGCCAGAATACTAGACTTGGAGACAATTGGAGGAGTAAGTTGCAGTAGCAACTGGAAACGTTTCTAGGATAGAGGAGCCAAGCACATAGTCTTTGGCCTGCAGAAATGAGCTGGGAAGATGGTAGGAGGACAGAAAGAGCTAACAATTAAAAATGAGGCTGAAAAAGAGCCGACAGGGGGAACGTGGTAGCTGGGGCAGGTTGAGTGGTTAGCCGCAGAGAACAAAGGAAGGCCACAATTTGGCATAGTCCTGTGACCTTCTCCATAGTTGGTCTGCAGGACAGGCAAGCATCTAGTATGAAGGGTGGGCCTGGACTGGGTGAAGCACCTTGAAAAAACAAGAAGGATGTGGAGGTGTGATTGACACTTGAGTGAGGGGAGGAGGCAGTGGCGCTGAGGAGATAGGAGGGAGGTGAGGTGTTAGGAGACGAGGCAGAGGAACTCATGGGGTGAGAAGAGGGAGGGGATGGAAAGTAATAAGGGAAATGGAGAACAGATGGACAAGGTGAAGTAGTGAAGCAATTAGGAGGGCAGGAGGCTGAAAACAGGCTCATAGCTGCCCTGCAAAGTGAGATGGGCAGGGTGTAGGGTGCTTCAGGTAATGTATTGGTGGTAGTAAGCAAGGATTCAAAGGTGAGGATGGGGAAAGGGAGTCTTAGGAGAACAGGCCAGTGCTGCAGAAGCAGGATGAGGTCACTGTGCTGACTGCTTCCCTGAGGCTGTGCAAACAGGCCACTGGGAGGCATAGGCACCAACTTTCCCCAGTGCAGATGGGTGCTTCCGGTCCCCACCAGATGCCACCATTTCCCCTGCCCCACCCCCATTCCAACCCCTTCCCCAAAGTCCCTGCCCCAACTCCATCCCCTCCCTGCCCCTATTGGACCATTTCCCCAAATCCCCACCCCAGCCCCACCTCTTCCCCGAGCGTGCCGTGTTCCCCCTCCTCCCTCCCAGCCACCAAACAACTGTTTTGCGGTGCAAGCACTGGGAGATGGGGGGGAAAAGCAGGCATGTGGTGTGCTCAGGGGAGGAGGTGGAGGCAGAGCGGAGGTGAGCTGGGTGGGCAGGGAGCTGCCAGTGGGTGCTAGGTACCCACCAATTTTCCCCCCGGGTGCTCCAGCCCCGGAGCATCCATGGAGTTGGCGCCTATGCACTGGGAGGAGATTGCATGAGCTGTTGCTCCTCGGTGGTGCCTTGAACGGCCTTCAGCCCCAGGAAAGATAATCCTTTCACAAGCCTCCTTGTGCTCTGCCGGTACTGCGTGGTGTGGGGCCAGACCAGGTGATTCAGGGTCACTATATGTGATAGCAGAGCAGGGTTATGTGTGGCTGCTAATCAATCCCTTCCCCAAATGGTCACCACTCTGGGGAAATTGGCCTCCACCCCCTCCATTCTGGCATGAATAAACAAGCCACTAATTACTTCTGCTTGCCTATGACAGCTCACAAACTATCATGTGTTCCCAGCTATGCCCTGCCCCATCCTGGGCTTAAGTCCTATTGCTTTTCAATAGAGTTTAGGCTCCTAAATCACTCAGGTGCTTAAAAAATTGTGCCCAGTGTCTTCCACCTATTTTGCACAGAATAAATAACTACACGAGATGCAGGAGAGGGCATCGTATGTCTCAGGTGAATGAGGCTCCAACAGGTTCTGGGATGTGCAGTGCTGAGTTCGACTGCAGGATTGGGACCTGAGAGAAAACCGTGATTTTTGGCTACTGCCATAATGACCCTGTGTATCCCCCCAGGTCACATTGCTGGTAGCGGGCCTCCACTCAAACCAAACCCCACCCAACAGCTGAAGAAAGGGCTCTGATTACATCCAGACCCGAGTTATCTGGCATTCCCTAGTGTGCGCCGTACTTTCCCAATCATGAGTTGAAGTCTGGGAAAAGTGGCATAGGCTTATTTACATCGCTGGGTTTTATTTTGTGTGTCTCATCACTTCAGTGTGTGTAAAGAGCAACAAAGAGTCTGTGGCACCTTATAGACTAACAGATGTATTGGAGCCTGAGCTTTCGTGGGTGAATACTCCTTCGTCAGATGCAATGCAATGCATATTCACCCACAAAAGCTTATGCTCCAATACGTCTGTTAGTCTATAAGTTTCCACAGGACTCTTTGTCGCTTTCTACAGATCCAGACTAACACGGCTACCCCTCTGATACTTCAGAGTGTGTGTTTGTTCTTGCATTGTCAGAGGACTGGTGACAATCCTTTGAAATGAAAGACAAGAAATGTATATTGTAGAGCATTATATGTTTACATATAAGCATATATCTTAACAACCTAGATCAGTGCCACTTCAGATCATTGTGTAGATTAAACAGGTAAATGCTTTGAAGATGAAAATGCCATCACGTGCTAAATACTGTATTGTTATTTTGTATGTTTGCTCTCCAGTTTCAAAGAGCTTCTCTATAAAGTTAACACATGGCATCAGATGCCCTCTTACGTTATCAGACTGCAATGAGTAGCGTATCGTAAAACAATAAAGCCCTGCAACACATCTTCGTTAGCCTAGAACTGAAGAAAGTGCCCTCGAAAAACGGTAAAACATTTGCTCAAGGGTTTTTTATTCATCTTTCCATAAACCTTTTCTGCATCAATTTAATCAGGCAGAAGATTAGTTTATCATTTGACTTTTTTTTTATTTTTACCATTGTCAAGCTGTCTTGCAGTGGCTCAGGAGCATAAGTACCAACATCAGAGCAGAGAGCTAAGGCGCAGAGCACAAACCCTAAATTGGTTGTGAGTCCTGCACTTAGATTTCACCAGCCAAATATCAAATGTGAACTCCTCAGTCACTGTAACAGCCCGAACATGGAGGCACAGACAGTCGCCCTGGGTATTCTGATCTGTCTCACCATCCAGGTGAGCCTGCCTTTATGATAGACGGTCCCTTCCAACACGGACCAGCAACATTCAGGTTACTCCCAATCCCAAAGGTCCAGCCACTTATCCCAGGTCAGTTGCTCCTTCAATCTCACACCAAAGACAACACTTGTAGCCAATCCTATAATACGCTATATACAGATTTATTAATCGGAAAAGGAAACAAGTGTTATTTAAAAGCTTAAAGCAGGTAAACATATATACACAAATGACTTACAATCTTAAGTTTCAGAAGGTAATAGAAGCTTCTATAATAAACTAGCTCTACACGTCCGTTAGGGCTAACCCAGGCTAAACAGCTGGGGATCTCTTGCTTATGCCTAGAAAACCCTGCCCTCCAGAGTCCACGCAGCACAGAGATACAGTTCCTTTTGATTAGGCATTTTTATTCCCTTCCCCTCTTGTGCTTTGAGCTGCAAAATTAGCTGATGAGAGACATTCTCTTGCATGACTCACCTTCATGGGGCTGGGTGGGGGGGGAGAGACCAATCAACAAAGTTTTTGTCCCCTTTCATGTTTCACAATAGTTTGTCTGGTGTTGACGGGCCTTCCTTGTTGGCCAGGACATAACTCCTGTTGGCGATCAGCACTTTATGCTAGTTAATGTCTCCCTCCTGTCTAGTGATTTTACACAGTCCCAGAGGCTTTAAGACAAATGCTTAAATATTACCTTACAGTATGGGATGCAGATGTTATAAGTCAGATTAATGCAGGCAGCAACGTACAAGCATGCAATAAAGTCTAGCATATTTGCATAATTCTAATACCTATTTTTAACAATACTAACACACAGGTGAGCAGCCTGATTCTAGCTCTATTTGTTAGTGTTCCACTGAGGCCTGGGCTGGCAACTGGTCAGCCAGCGTCACAGCCATAGTTCCTGGTATTTTAGGAAATAGCTCATTTCAAGTGTTAGAAAAAAAAAGGACAGTCAGTTATTTATTAAGTTTTATGTCACAATTCGGGAAAAATTGGCCTTAATTTACTTTTGCTATTAGAGACTTCATCAAAGGAATGAAAGAGCAGTTTGTCAGCACTTTCCCTGGTGCCATTAAGTAAAAATAGCAAAGCCTTAGAGCACTATCAAGTGGCTTTTCCTGTTTGAAAAAGCCAGCACAGAAAAATATTAATTGGATTTCTAATTATATTGATATATCCAGAGCATTTCCAAGAGCTATCAGCTTGTTAGTTAATGTGGGCTCTTTACTGCTAGCCTCTGAGAAGAAAGACATTTCCCAAAGAGTGCTGCCCAGCCAATGGGAATGGAAGACAGTCAAAGGCTAGTGGGGTGAAAAAAGGTGCTGCAAGGAGAGAATTGAAAAAAAACATAACTTATTTTGTTTTCAAGCCTTCTATTAAATAAATGTCTCAATAGCAAAGTGTGCAGAATACCTCAAAGAATCAATCTTTGATAGCCAATGGCACTAACATTGCTGTTGCATATTCCTGTATAGTGGAATCCCTGTTGGACTGATCATGTGCTTAAAATTAGGTTTTCAGAATCAGGGTCAGAGTTGGGTAACAATAATTACACTGCAGAAGAAAACTGAAGGGCCTGAGATCAACACCAGGGGTTAGTTGTGTTTCCAGCAATTTGTAAATCATTTTTAGAATTCCGCCCCCACATCTTAAAGCTCTTTGGAAGAATTATTCTTCCTTCCTCTGATTTCAATTATGGTATTGTTGTGTGGAAGCAGTTTTTCAAGTAACAAAATGTTGGTTCTAATCAGATTTGCAGCTATAGCTTAAGACTGAGTAAGAACTGCATGATTCAGGAGACACTGAAAAGGACTGCTTAAACAGTTATAAAGAATGAGTGTCCGAACAAATAGAGTCCCTGATCCATTGAAATCTACGGGAGTCTTTCAGCTGCTTTTAATCAGGCCTATCATATCATATGGGCAAATAGTTATAAAATATGTACCCTGCTTCATTTCGCTGTGAGTGTGTGTGGAGGGCAAGGATCACTTGACTACTCATTTAACACAAGCAAATCTTTTTTGAGTTTTCATGTGAACAATTCTAATAAATAGAGCAGGCATTGCACATAAAATCCCTGGATGTTACACTGTTAGAACAGTGCAAGTTGTTTTCATGCAAACATTCATAACCACAACTTTCTTTAATATGCAATCCCCTTGCACATGTCTTTGGTGAAGAAATACAGTAAATACCGTATTTTTTGTGTGTGTGTGTGTGTGTGTGTGTGTGTGTGTGAATAAGGTAGGGCATATGTCCCTAGGCTTCACATGTGCAGTTTTTTTGTAATTAGCTTTCTATTAAAGTCCTAGATAGACATCCTGCATTTAGAACAATAATAATGCAAGTTTCCATTATATATATAAACTTAATTTACCACAGATATTCTATTTGCAGAATGAACGATTGACAGTATGTGGGCAGATAAGGCATTCATTTTTGCCATTTGTTTTGTGAAAAACAAAAATAACATTGAGCATTCTAGTTTGGGTAAGAAAAGGTTAAAAAGTACCAGACTGTGGTATAATTACCAAATTACAACATCTAATTTGTAGGTTTCACTTGCTAATTATGTGTGATACATGGGTGGCTAAGGGTGAATATCAAGCCAAAGAATCCATCCTTTTGTCTTTGTAAATTTGTTTTGATTTGTAGGAGGAACAGAGAAGGAACTGGTTTCACCACATCAAATTGCATCTACAAAAGGAAATCTACATTGCTGTTTTTTTTAGATTCAGTAAAGCCAAGAAAGGAAGGAAGAAAGGAAGGAAGGAAAGGATGCAACTGAATGATGCTCTGTACACTCCTGTAGTTTAAAATTTGCATGAGCAATAGCCTCACTGCCCTGAGACTTCTCAGTGATTGTTTTAAAAAAAACCAATATTTGACAGACTATTCTTAAAATCGGTACAAAAGCCTCAGTGTTTCCATCCTGGGTTTTCAAGCACTGTGATCAGTATCGGTTTCCCCTGGTAGTTGTAAGATCAGATCATACACCAATACCAACTGTGTCTTTCAAGACAATCACTTTATACTCTTCCCTGCTTTGTAAATTACTTCAAATGTTATCTAGTCAATATTAAGCATGATTATTTACCTTGTCAAAATGGATGCTTTTTAATTAATTTTGAAGCTCTGAAAATAGATTCTGCTTCCCATTTGATAGGTGGTGTTAACATTCTGTCAGCACTTGAAGTTCTGGGGACTGTAGGAAAATGTAAATGTACACACAGCAGACGGTTGCAGAAAAACAAAGCTTCTGAACTAGATTGTAAGAGAAGGAAGGAGGATCAGAAGGACCTACATTTTGCCCTTGCAAGCAGAAAACCAGATCATCAAATGAAAGACAAGTAAATAATTAGTTTATGCCTGCTTACTTTAAAAGCCAATGTGTTTATGTTAATAGCAAAATCAAACTACTCCTTCATGAACTTTCTTGAAAACCTTATGAGTTTCAAGGTTATAAGTGTAGATGTCTTTTTATAACAAATTGTTTATCTCTGGAACAGATAAATCTGAAACTATATTTCCAAACAATAATTCGTCTGATAATGGATTGAATGTATCACTAGTATTTGCTGATTTTTTAGGCAGTATTAATTTTACTGATTTTGCAAGAGTAAATGTTTTGGGTTTTATATCAGTAGGGTTTCCCCTTCTTGAATTAATTGCTGTTTTTATTTAAAAAATCTGAGATATATTTGCATTCAAATTTAAATCCTGAAAATACGGTCTCAGTACTTCTCTAGGAGTTACAATATACAGTAAAGTCCCAAATCCAAATGGTGGTATCCTGTACCTTGTACGCTAGTGAAGTCCCATTGAAGTCAATAAGACTTTACATGGGTGCGAGGAGTGAGGTTAATGAATCTTGATGCAAGATCCTGCCCTAATATGGTTATTTATTTCATTTGTGAATTAAATTTCATATTAAACCTAGATCAACTTTTAAAATAAAAAAAGTTTATTTACTAATATTCACTTAGTTAGTATAAAAACAACCCTACAAAAATATATGTAAGGAGATGTGCTCAGATTAAAATGAGATGGAAAAGTTCCTATGGAAGATTGGAAACCGAATATATTTAGACTCCAAGGTCGCAAAGTAAAATGAAGGTCAATATCGTGTTTGTAGTATGGGCCTGATTCATTTATTCTTAATCACATTAATCCTTACTTATGTGAATAGGCCAACTGACCTCAATGGAACTAATTGTGTGTGTTAATATAATCATTATCATGCAAATAAGGATTACAGGTATGTATACCCTGTAAATTGGTCTTTGGATCAAATATTGAAATGCAGGTGGAAGGATTGAAACTATAATTAAAAGAACAGTCAGCCCTTACTTGAGAAAGTTGTGTCTCTCCTGCAAATTGTAATAGAGGTATAACTTTAAGGCGCATGCTGAAAATTTCATTCTGACAGGGAAGAAGGAGTCTAAATGAAAATAGCTTGGCTTCACTAAATAGGCAAATTTAAAGTTATAAGCATTATATCATGATTGCATATATAATAGATAGGGCCCTAACAAATTCACGGCTATGAAAAACGTGTCACAGACTGTGAAATCTGGTCTCTTTCACCCTGCTACCCTCACCCTTCCCCTCGGTGAAATCTGATCTTTTGCATGTCTTTACCCTATTACTATACAGATTTCACTTCTCAGAGTCCCGACCCAAAAAGGAGTTGTGGGGGGGGGAGGTCACAGTATTGCCACCCTTACTTCTCCGCTGCCTTCAGAGCTGGGAGGCCAGAGAGCAGCATCTGTTGGCCAGGCACCCAGCTCTGAAGGCAGCGTCCCACCAGCAGCAGCACAGAAGTACGGGTGGCAATACTGTCCCATGCCATCCTTACTTCTGTACTGCCTTCAGAGCTGGGCTCCCAGCCAACAGCTGCCACTCTCCAGCTGCCCAGCTCTGAAGGCAGTGCCGTAGCCAGCAGCAGCACAGAAGTAAGGGTGGCAGTACTGCAACCCCCCTTCAATGATCCTGCAACACCCCCCCAACTCCTTTTGGGTCAGGACCCCTACAATTACAATACCATTACATTTTAGATGTAAATAGACTGAAATGATGAAATTTATAATTTTTAAAATCCTAGGACTGTTGAAATTGACCAGAATGGACTGTGAATTTGGTGGGGCCCTAATAATATATCTTGATTTTGCTCATTTTCTCTTATTGCTGGGCTATGAAAACTAGGAGTGTCTTATGTCAGTTCTGTATAACGCTGCACCAAGTATGTGAATATGCTGTGGGGGGCTACCTTTTACAGGGAAGTCATGCAACAAGCTATATTATTGAAGAGGAATAAAAAGCACAATAAAAGACATGGCAGTAGCCTTCTGGATTTTTTTTTTTTAATTTTAATTTTAATTTGAGGAAAGCAGATTTCCAACATGTGAATTCCCCTTATTAAACTCTCCTACCTTTCCCCTACTGGCTGTGACATCGGCTCACAGCAGAGCGAGTGGATGGTACATGTCCCGATCTACCTTATTCAAATCTTTAGTGAGCTAGGGTTTGTTTTCCTGCTTGCAAAAACTTTTTGAGTTGTTTGACAACAAAAGCACTGTTAGGCCCTGAGTTTGCAAAACAGTCCTTTCCTAGCATCGATTAGGGCATGGAGTGCTATTTAAATCAATGGTGCGTTTCGCAGTAGGAATCTATAAAAGGCCCGGCTCTGATCCCATTGAAGTTTATTGGGTTTTGCCATTGACTCCAATGGGAACAGGAACTGGCTTTATACCTGCCAGCAAATGTTTGCCAGATCAGGCTCCAAGTTATCACAAAGAACCTGCAACACCAATGGGTGGGATGAGGAGGAACTGCTCCGAACTATAATTTATGGCATTTTGCCTCCAGACCCCGCTGCTTATAGGGTTTTCGGTTTTTGTTTTTTTGTTTTTTTGAAATATTTTTCCCACCTAAAGGATGAACTGAGCCTTACTCCCGAGAGGATAAATTACAGCTGTCTCACCCAGGCCTGTGGTCAATGGGGTGGTACTGTCACAGGTCTGGAGCTCTGTGTGGCCTTAGCAATGGTCAAAATGCACAAAGGCCCCAACCAGCCGACCCTCGGGCACGCAGACGAGTCGTTCCTCATGCTGGCGGTAGCGAAAGGGATTAGGCAGATGACATGAATGGGGGGTGGGGCATTGCCAGGCCCCCGGAGAACACGTCAGCCCCTCCTTGGTTTTCTTCCTTTTCTCTTTGGAGCCTAGGTGTGTCTGTCTCCCCTCTCCCCCCAAAAGTGTTAATTCAACTCTTGTCCAATGAGGTAAATTCCTCTGTCTCCAGCCAGGGCTTCACCTCCCTGAGTAAGAAGCGAGCACTCCCAGGAGTTTTGAGGACCCATAGGAATTTGCTGTCTGTACGCCTAAAGTAAACAACCCCCCGGGTTATGGCTGTGTCAGGGAGGAGGACTGGGCCACGGAAGTTTCTTTCCTTTTGTCATTTTTGATTCCACATTGTGTGAGGTGTATTTGGGCAGCGCTCTGACATGTACAATGGGCTGTTCTGCCAGCCTAGTATCATATATTAAAACATAAGCCCAGCGACTGCAAACCTCCCCCAGGCACTGGTGTTGTTTTGTTAAGGGTCAAAATAGAATTTCAGGCATATGCCATGATTTACGCTTCTTTTGCCCCAAACCTAGTTTGGATGCATCAATGTCAGTGGAACATGGCCACACTGATTCTATTTATTTTTCTTTTAAAGATCTCAGAAATGGAGGTGATTTGTGTAATTAAACATCTGTCTGCTTTAAAACGGTGTTGTATCAATTTTAGCAGCATTCATCGCAGACAAGATGGATGATTTAAATTACACACCATATGGAGCAATGCTAAGGACATTTGCTATTGTGTTAATTGCTTAAAGCTACATTCTTTCACCCTTTCAAGAAAGTCCTGCGCTGTGGTGCATGGTTTTTTAAAGCAAGGTGTGTGCAAACCTCATCACATTCAGCGACGCAGGGAAGCTCTTGGGATGCACACCTGCGATGCGACAATGACGCCCACTGTCTAGCTGACGTATAGCTTAAGGGTCAGCTTTTCAAAAGCGCTCAGCATCCAGTATCATGGGAAAATGTGCTTTGTGTGGCAAAATAAGTGCTGTTTGCTACCGAGCATGCGCAAACTCCTGTGAACATACCTGGTGAGTGTGTGTATGCACGTGAGCGCTGTGGCAGTCAAGTTTCAAGCAGGTCTTTGTCCTTACCCTGATTTTCATCCTCGGTTTTAGGGGCTGTTTGGTTTCACATGCGCAAGTACACCGAAGCAGGTTCCGAAGAGGGCATGTCTGCACTGCAGTCAGGAGGTGTGCTTGCAACATGTGTTGGCATACCCCAGATCAAAGTTAGCTCGGGTAACAGCAACATTGGCTAGCGGCCGGGGCACAGCCTTCCCAGGACCCGGGGCACATTCTGGAGCGGCTAGCCAATGCCACTGTGGATGCTGCTGCAGCTACACCACTGGATGAAAGCAAGCACGGGTGTGCCTGCCCCGCCAAGCCATGTGTTATGTTGCCACAAGTTAATCTGGTGAATAGCACGTTTTGGTGGAGGGCCAATTCTTGATACCACAGCTTTTCCAGCCATGGGGCCCCAGCAGCATCCATTGTTATCATAGTTGTGTCATGCATTTGTCCAGGGCCTAGCACAATGCGGGCTTGATCCCTGTTGGGTCCCCTAGCTGTGGCCACAATACAAAATAACAACAGGAGCTGGGGATGTTGGAAAATCCAGGAGAGCGGGGACTAGAGTAGAGACAGTCTAAGACTTCCCACCAAATCCAGTGCCCTCAGCTGTGACCTGGAGGGGCTGCCTTCTCTAGCCATCGAAGATGGGTCAGCATTCATGCAAGTTCAGCCCTGCTCCTTTCTACAGCAGAAAGGGCAAGCTGTGCTGAACGCTACGTAGGCTGTGCTAAATCTGTTATTACGAGAACTGAGCTGCAACTGGCAAACTTTTACCATTGAGTTTGGGCACGAAGGAAGGAGGCAGAGGGCTGAGCTGCATGCGGCGCTGCTAGGTTGAGTCATCCAGAAAACGCAATGCAGCAGTGTCTATTGGAGCAGAAGGAAAATAGGGTCAGCATTTTAAAACACCCGCAAGCAAGATTTTCAAAAGGGCAAGTGAGGCTGAGTGCCTTAGGTTGTGGGATGGCCAATTGGAGACACCATAAAGGGGGAGGGAGTGTTGCCTAACGGGTAGTGCACCAGAGTGGGATACAGGAGACCTATATTCTTTTCCCTGGCCTGCTGGGTGACCTTGGTCAAGTCACTTTACTACTTTGTGCCTCAGTTGCCTCATATGTAAAGGGGAGATCATCAGCCAGACTTCCTTTGTAAACACCTTAAGATCCACTGATGATAACAGCTGGGTATTATTATAAAGGGGGCTGACTTTCGGAGAGTGGGTGCTCAGTAGTCTCTGAACATCAGGCCTCAAAAGTGAGCAGCCACACTCTGACATCTCGGCCACTTATATTGGATCTCCACCTGACACCGATGATATTTTACCATTTCAGACAAACAGTGTCAGTACAATTCTGTTTCCTGTGCAGGGTGGGAAAGCACTTGCAGGTTTCTCTGCAACGGGAGTCAGCGAAGGGATAAAATAAAAGCAGAAAAAAATATATCTTCTGGGAGGTGTTACAGTGAATGCTGTCTGCTGGGCTGCAGTACATGTCTGTTTCTGGCTGCTTCTTCCTGTATGGCAGTATTGTAATAGGATTCGCCCATATTAATATTTTAAATGAATAAATAAATATCTGATGAGAGAGACTGTGCATCTTGACAACCTTTTCATAAAAGCTGGAGAGGAAAAAAAGTGGAAAAATTAAAGAAAAGATTGAAACTGTCCAGATGATTTATTTTTCTGTGTGTTCAATTCTCTCTCTCCAGGTTTTCATACTGTGCCTTTCGACGTTGTAGCATACATCTATTTTAAAAAGCAAATATATTCCATCAGACCATTCATTTCATAAAGACCCTACACTCTGGCCCTCACATGGGGTCCTGATCTCAGGTGGGGCCGTTAGCTGCTACTGTAATATAAATAATAATTGTATACCCCAGTATGTTGTTGTTATAAGGATGTCTGTATTTAATAAGGGCTCCAGCCATATGTGATCACTTTATTTGGCCCTAAATATTTTTCAGGAAATACACCAGCTATTTTCTGAGGGTTTTCACTTTCTTTTTTCCCAAGCTGTGTGTTACAAAGCAAAGAGCTGACAGCCAGGAGCCGAGAAGACGATGTACCTTTATCATCAGTGAGAAAGTCGTGCTGAAATCACAAGGTTTTGGAAAGAACAGTACTGCCCCACGTTGATCAATATAAATGGTAGCCATAAGACATTGAAAAGGCACGAGAAAGGTGCGGCACTCAAAGATGAGCCATAATATTATTCACATCATTACAGCGATGAAATTCTGTTACGAGAAGGGATTATTACTCTAACGCTGACTAATTTGTGCTATAAGGATGGGCTAATGTGTAGGACCTGTGCCTAGGCCTTGAGACCTGAGTTGAATTCCCCATTCTACCACTGACCTTTTGTGACCTTGGCAAGCCATTCAACCTCCATGCCTCAGTTTCCCACTTCCTATTTCATGGGCTTGCTGAGAGACTAAATACATTAGCAACTGTGAAGTGTTTTGAGAGCTACTGATGCAAAGTGCTAGATAAGAGCTAGATGTAATTATAAATTGATCGGCCTATAGAACGAGATTTTTGAAAGCACTCAATGTTGACCTGAGTCTATTCCCCACTGAGTCAATGATTAAAACTCCCACTGGTTTCATAGTGGAGCCAGAGCTGGCCAAATGCCGAATGCTTTTCGTAATCCTACCCATGTTGCCTGCATACATTGAAGTTTGTGAACTGTGGGTTTCCTTCTGCTCTCACAACATCAGTGAGTTATTCTCAGTTTACATTAGTATAAGCAAGAGGCGAATTAAGACCGGTCCTTAAAGAAGTGCAGTCCATTTACAAAACAAAATGTTTAATTAAATTTAGCTTTAGGCTAGGCTTTTCAGTGAGGCCTAAGGGAATACGGGAGCCCAATGTCAATTGAACTTTCCTGGCATTGGGTAGCAAGGGTCACAAAATGGGAACATTTTTGATGACAAAGTTTATCCTTTTTTTTCCATCAAAAAATGTCCAGGTCTGAAATAGCTTTACTAGCTCTAGAGTTGGGCAGAGGCTTTTGCTACTCATTCGCTTTAAGGCACCATTTTGAAGCATGTATTATTCTCTCTCTTTTTTTGGTGTGCTTTTCAGATGTTATGAAAGCAAACATATCAGATTTTAGCACTCGGGTGCTTGAATGCCTGAAAGAACGCTGGTTAATTCTCTCTCGCTCTCTCTGCACTGCCCTGTCTGCCCCCACCCCCTTTTCCCACCCAGTACATAACATTTTATGCCCCTCTAGAAAAGTTTTCACCTCTATAGTTCACCACAAATTGAAACGTGTAAAAACTAAAGAAGGCAGTTTATTTGAGAAGTTAAGGTTGTCTGTTTTTCACGATCAAATACTGCAGGAGCAGTTATATCAGCCTTCTTATGTTCAGTCTTTGTAGCTTACAGTCAGGGTAGCGAGTTCTATTTGTGGAAAAAGGTGGCCCACTTTAACTGCCTCCTGTAAGTTTCGCATTCCAAAAGATTGCGTACTTAGGCCTGGGTCTGTTATAATAATTGTACATATTACACTATTTCCATTTGCCTGTTAGCTGTTCTACAGGCATGCTTGGTTTAGTGCTTCTCTTCTAGAATTAATTTTCCCAAATATTTATAGATTGCAAACATTTTTATCCACCCAGCTAATTTTGAGATTGACAGACAAGCTGCTGTTTGGCAGGTCTGAATTATTTTCATTGGCAACAGAGAGAGAGAGAGTGTGTGTAAATTGTGACATTTCCTAACTCTTCTGTGTGCTTGTCTTCACAACCATAATAATTTCCTTGAACATATCGTTTGTATGTAATTTGTAGGTATGTTTAATGAGAAAAAAACGCAGTTCACTCATGCTGAAATGGAGAGTTACCTATGGAGGATTAGCACCATTTAAGAGGCAGGTGAGGAATCCAGTCACATTTTGGTAAAATGCACCAGTTTACATACAATTTTGGCAGCATTCTGCCTTAAATTTTTCATGTTCTTAAGAGCCAAAAACTCAAAACAAACTCGTGAGTTCTGAAACTATGTTCCCTGTAACCAGCAAGTTTCCCACAGAGGCCATGTGGAGAGATAATTGCCTTGCATTTTCCAAGGTGCTGTGCTATCTACCTTCATAGTTGTGGCCTAAGTTGTCAAGCTACCTTTTATTCATCAACTTGTCTTTTACTGTTCTTTTTCTATTTAATATGAAAGTGCATGTCTCATTTTGTGCATTCACTGTGATAGGTGCTTTTTGCCTACAGAACTACACTATTATCATTAATGACAGCACCAACCCTCTGTTCTGGTCTTCCAATAACCAGCAATTTCAGTAAATTCCCCGTTTTTTCCCCCTTTGCTCTTTGCCAATGAATACGCTTATGTTTTCGGTTTCAGTTTTTGATTTTTTTTTTTAAACTTCGCCCATGTGCTTTACAGACACGGATATTTTTGGTATTGACTCAGGCCTGTAGTTCTCTCCATCAAAAAGTCTTGTAAATGAGAAGAAACTACAGAGTTTATAGTAGCGGGTGGAAGGTTGAAAAGGGCCCAGGTGAGTGAGCATACGTATAATGTAAGTGGAATTAGTAGGGGAGCACATGCCCTGTTGGGAGCTCAGTGGGACTTTTTACCTCAGGACTGGGCAAAACTAGGAAATTAGGGCAGAATAACTATGTCCCTATGGGGTGTGAGAAATCCACACCTCTGGGAAATTCAGTTAAACTCACCTAACCCCAGTATAATCATGTTAGATCAATGGGAGAATTTGCCTGCTGCCCGAGCTGCAACCTCTCGCGGAGGTGGATCACCTATGCCAAAAGGAGAACCTCTGCTGGGCCGGTGGTGGTGTCTATGCTGAAGTGACTGAGAGCTTGTCTACACTTATGTGCTTCTGAAAATCCCACCCCGTATCTAGTTCTCAGATGTACTGCTGTGTGGATGCTTTAAAGCTACATCTTTCCAAGTCTAGGAAATAAACTGGACCTGAATTAAAATCCTTAGACTCAGCACGGAGGCTTCTTCAGCACACAGTGCCAGTCACAGCAGGCCGGCATAGACATTAATTTGACAGAACTCAGGCTGGCAAGACAGAAAAAAGCTGGTCAAGGTTTTCATAATTAGGAGCCTAAAGCTAGGCTCCTCCATCCTTGTTTAGGCTCCAGAGGCTGGATTTCAAAGGAGCCTAAGCAAGTCCATCACTGAAATTCAATGGGATGGGTGCACCTATCTCCCAGAGGCAGTTCTGAAAATCCAGCCTAGGTAAAGATGTTGATTTGTAGAAGTTCTGAGCACCTCACAGCTCCCACTGTGCAGCAGCAGCAGCTTTGAAAATCAGGCCACTTAAGGTGGTAGTATAGACCATGCCTGTGTTAGTATAACTGAGTTGCTAAGGCATGTGGAAAATCCACACGCCTGCCCAGTGCCATTATGCTGACCTAACCCCCGCTGTAGACAGCACTGTGTCGATGGGAGGGTTCTCCTAGCCATAGCAACTGTCTCTTGGGGACATGGAGCTGGGAGAAGCTCTCCTGTCGGCCTAGGTAGTATGTTCAATAAGCGCTACAGTGATGCAGCTGCACAGGAGCCATAGGAGCCTAAACTTGGGGCATCAATTTTTGCATTGCCTGGCCAGGTAGGATGACATGAAGAAGGTACCAGATGATGATTGGGGCAGATAGCAAGTATATTTTAGAAGACAGAAATCCATCCAACATGAATCAACAGAAAGGAACACAAGCGATGGGAGGTAAAATGAGAGAAGCCTAATCCAAAGCCCATCAGACTCAGGCTCAGAGAGAGGTGAATGACATTGATCCTTCGCAGGAGACAGAACTTGTAGAACTCAGGGAAGTTTGGGGGGGTTGAACAGGGAACCTTTTGTGAATTAAATCTAATGTGTGAAATGTTCTGACAGTCATTCTGTTCCACGCAATTGAGAAGCTGGATGACAGCCCTTTGCTGCACTTGCTAAGAAATAACACGATTTGTAGAAAACGTACCTTGGACTCCCAGTGCCTGGAGTTAAACAGCTCCCCAGCTAGTAGAACATGTCATCCTACAGTGATGCCTCGTTCCCTCCCTTGGGGGAGGGATAGCTCAGTGGTTTGGCCTGCTAAATCCAGGGTTGTGAGTTCAATCCTTAAGGGGGCCATTTAGGGATCTGGGTCAAAAATCTGTCTGCGGATTGGTCCTGCTTTGAGCAGGAGGTTGGACTAGATGACCTCCTGAGGTCCCTTCCAACCCAGATATTCTATTCCTCAGGTAATAGCTGGGGAGCTAGTTACCACAAAGTTGGGCAGTTATTTACATCTCCATTTCCCATTCTGCCTCCAGCCTTTCTGCCTCCCTCTCTCAACGCCCAGATCCTCTCAGCTCTCATGCCTTCTTTCTGCTAACAGAATTCCTCCATTCCCAGGTTATCCTCTTCACTCTAGGGGTTATAGAGCTCAGTACGCCTCTTACATCAAACCTCTCCCCGCCCCCCAACCGTAGCATGCAGATTCCATCTTTCTGGCTTCACCAAGCTGCCTTCACACTAAGTTAGATCCTACAGACTCCATCTTTGTCTATCTTCTTGACATGATTGCTGGTGACAGGGGTGTGCCTGCCCTATTTCCTGCAGTGCTAGCTTTCAAGACATTATAAATCCTGAATTTGCTGTGGGTCAGGACCCCATGTTCCCCCATGAATTATGAACTAATTGGGATACATTACACAGCTGCATAATGACAGCATGATGCAATGTTTAGCCCGGACATTGTTGCTCTCTCTCAAACCAACTCCCAAAGCCGGTCACTTTTAGGCCATATCAGCATGCCATCTAATTTCCCATGATGCCTTTGATGGAATTTATCTTGCAAAAGGCAGGTGAGAAACTGTCCACAGTAAGTACCTCCATGCCTAACACAAGATGCAATAACTGGAGCCCGTAGTTTAACATCACTGAAAGCATTCTTCCTCCAGATTTTTCCACTTATTATTGCCCTGTGTTAAATGGAAACATTTAATAATCAAAGCATGTAGCTCTTAACTTCCACAAAGCTGCATTGGCACTATCTTGTAAAAGAGGGCCAGACGCCATCACGTACATCTTTGCCTTTTATGGTCAGACTGCTAAGTTAATACTTGCATTTGTCTACACGACGCACTTTAGAACCATGCACTAAACAACAAAATACAATTGCGATACATTAACTAAGAAAGAACAGCAACAAGAGCAATCTACAAAAAAGGTCTATTTATAGATGACTTGTAGAACAACCTGAGCAGATTTTTGGTTGAAACATGGAGCATTTGGTTGCTTACTGTGCACACCCATAATGAGACTCTTGCAATGTTGCTGAAAACACGGGCTGCTGAGCGTGATTTTTCAGCCACCCGACTACTTGTTTAGTTCCAGATCTCTCAAGTGTTTTATTTTGAGGCAGATGTGCCTCTGGACTGTGTTTCGACCAAGTTTTGCATAATGTCTTATGTTCTTTATCAGTACAACAATATGAAATAGGAAGTTATCACTGTGGCCAATATAAAAGATTCAACAGGCCTGTCAGTCTGTGTTCCCAAGAAGGAAACATGGTATACAGATGGAATCAGAAGAACCAGCATCAAATATACAGCTATGGAATCTGATCAAAGCATTAGCGTCTCTGCTTTCTTGGTCAGCAGCTTCATCACACCAAGCTGTGGGGAACAAGGTTAGGTAAGCGACTGTGCTTCTTTTAAAAAACATAACCAACATGACATTACAAAGCTTATCTAAGTTGTACCCCCTTTCCTGTAGTAGCTGAGCACCCCACATTTATTAGCATAGTTATCCTCACAACACTCTGAGGTGGGCGAGCAGGCAGATCTATCAACCCTTTTGGACAACTGGAGGACCTAAGACACTTGCCCAACGTGACACAGGAAGCCTGCCACAGAACACTGAATTGAATTCATTTATCCAACTTTCAGGATAGTAACCTAACCCCTGGACCATCTACCCTCTCTGATACAAGCATGTTCGGAGGAAAAAGGCAGACTGGTTTTGTGGCTTAATCCTTAGCCTGGGACCTGGGACAGCTGGGTTCCATTCTTGGGTCTGCCACAGACTTCCTGTGGGACTTCGGACCACTAATTTAATAGCCTTGGTGCCTCAGTTGTCCCATTTGTGAAATAGGATTAATCATAGAATATCAGGGTTGGAAGGGACCTCAGGAGGTCAACTAGTCTAACTCCCTGCTCAAAGCAGGACCAATCCCCAACTAAATCATCCCAGCCAGGGCTTTGTCAAGCCGGGCCTTAAAAACCTCTAAGGAAGGAGATTCCACCACCCCCCTAGGTAACCCATTCCAGTGCTTCACCACCCTCCTAATGAAAAAGTTTTTCCCAATATCCAACTTAAACCTCCCTCACTGCAACTTGAGACCGTTACTCCTTGTTCTGTCAACCCTTCCTGATCCCCACCCTTGTCTATTTAGAGTCTATGCTGTGACAGATTGACAATTCCATAAAGTTTGTTCAGGATATTAAGATAACTGGTATTGAATTAAGGTCAACCCTACTGACTTAGAGATTAACACCTTTGAAGTTCATTGTATTACACGGGTAAATATTTATGCATTAATGTCTTTCTGCTAAAGCAGAGCTAAAATTTAAGACCATCTCTGGAAGGGGATGAGGATGTTCAAAAGTCTTTTTAGAACACTGTGTGTTAAGTGAATTTCCTTAGGAAATACCCTGTGGTGAGGGGAATGCAACTTCTCCCCCTCCAAAGTCAACCTTCTGAAACTAAACCCTGGGGGGAGAGCAACCCTTTGTATACTAACTATCTGCTTCTAGAAGTGCTAGATCAAAGACCCCTGAGCTGCATAAAAAGGGAACTGAACATGTTATGCGTGTGCTTGTTCTGGGCTGAAGCACCAACAAGCTTGTAATCACAAGGATGCTCCTAGGGTGGGATGTTAAAAAATTGCACTTGCCAGGACCCATGTGAGATAGTTGGGATGAGCTCGGGAAGGCTTATTAGCATGTGGATAGGTTCTGTTCTTTTCTTTTTTTCCTATGTTTTCTCTGGGAGAGCATTAAACCATCTCAGATTGGCGGACAATATTGTGTTGGTCGCCAAAAATACTCTCAAACTACAGAAAATACTGTGAGAATTCAACACAAAAAGCAGCCAAGTCAGATGGAAAATTAACTGCTTCAAAATCAAATTTATGCAGTTTGATACCTTACCAAAAACCCAAATAATCAAGGGAGGACAAATAGAAGAAGTTGAGCAATATGTCTATTTGGGCCAAGAAATTAATATGCGCCATGATCAGGAAGGTGAAATCTTGCGAAGAAAGAAAGCAGGTTGATGTGCATTCAATTTATCAAGGACGTCCTCCAAGGGAAAAATCAACAAAGAAACCTGCACCAGCCTCTTCAACTCAACAGTACTGCCAGCAATGTTGTACAGAAACGAAACCTGGGCACTGATGAAGACAGAGGAGCAGCAACTGTCTATCACAGAGAGGGCAATGGAAAGAAGAATTCTGGGAATTGCAATCTGCGACTGAGTCCCCAATGATGTGATCAGACAGCAGAGTGGAGTGCAGGACCTCGCTGTTGAGCGCAGACATAGTAAAATGCGAAGGGACGGGCATATTGCGAGGCTCACTGACAATCCATGGACTGCAGCTATCGCTGAGTAGTACCCACAGGAACTGAAATGACCACTTGGCTGACCTCCAAAGAGATAGGAAGATTTTATCATGAAAATACATGGCCACACATGGAGAAGGAAGGCCAGGATGCGAGAAGAATGGAAGCTGTGTTGTGATCGGTGCAATCTATTTGAGGGCTGAAGGACTGATTGATCAAGGTGATGTTTTCTCTGCGATGCTGAAGAATGAAGTAGGTTTACCGAGAGAGAGCTGCATGCTAACATAGCTGCAGCACTCCACTCACACAGTTCTCCGTCTTCAAGGAAGAAAACTAGCAGGTGTCCTAAGGCACCTGTCTGTGCTGGAACTGACACATGGACAGTAGGGAACTGTCCAGCCTAGGAAAACCCTGCTCAGAAGGGGGAAGAGACATGTGTCTCCATGCAAGAGAGGTTACAGCTGCAGAGCTGAAATCTGAGAATGGGATCCCTTGCTGAATATCTAAGGGGAAAATACAGGTACAGTTGCCCTGAACTGTGACGCATGTTCTGTGGAACAGGGCCTCTCTCTGACAATGGGCCTCTGATCTCGGCTGGGGTCTCTAGGTGTTTCTGTAACATAAATAATAATAGGGTGAACTGGACTCTTGGTGCTTGAAATAGAGAGCTTATCCCCATGGAATCGGCGAACCAAAATGGTTCCGTGGAAGAGCATCTGCACTAACCCAACTGAAATTCACTGCTGTACAATGCTACTGAGTCGATGGCTGAAGTTTACGGAGCCTGATAATTGATGATATTTTTCATGATAAATCACAGCTTTAGTTATTTTACCTACTATATTAACAACAATCCATTTGCACTGTGGTAATACAAGTGCCTAAGGGAGTTAGGTACCCAGCTCAATGGGAGTTGGGCAAATAATTCCCTTACATACTTTTAAAAAATCCTATCTCATGTACATGCAACAGGGGTTAAAGAAAATATCTCCTCACTGGACAGCATCACATACTTGACAAGGTGAATTTTAGTTATAAATTGGGGACACATCGGTTGGAAGTAACAGAGAAGGAGAAGGACCTCGGAGTATTGATTGATCACAGGATGACTATGAGCTGCCAGTGTGATATGGCCGTTAAAAAAGCTAATGTGGTTTTAGGATGCATCAGGCGAGGTATTTCCAGCAAAGATGAGGAGGTGTTAGTACCATTATACAAGGCACTGGTGAGACCTCATCTGGAATACTGTGTACAGTTCTGGTCTCCCATGTTTAAGAAGGATGAATTCGAACTGGAACAGGTTCAGAGACGGGCTACTAGGATGATCCGAGGAATGGAAACCCTGTCTTATGAAGGGAGACTGAAAGAGCTTGGCTTATTTAGCCTAACCAAAAGAAGGTTGAGGGGGGATATGATTGCTCTTTATAAATATATCAGAGGGATTAATATTAAGAAGGGAGAGGATTTATTTAAGCTTAGTAGCAATGTGGACACAAGAACAAATGGATATAAACTGGACATTAGGAAGTTTAGACTTGAAATTAGATGAAGGTTTCTAACCATTAGAGGAGTGAAGTTCTGGAACAGCCTTCCAAGGGGAGTAGTGGGGGCAAAGGACATATCTGGCTTCAAGACTAAGCTTGATAAGTTTATGGAGGGGATGGTATGATGGGATAGACTAATTTTGGCAATTAATCAAAGATCAGTTGCCAAATTATCAGCAGGTAAGTATGCCAGTGGTCTGTGATGGGTTGTTAGATGAGGTGGGATCTGAGTTACTACAGAGAATTCTTTCCTGGGTGCTGGCTGGTGAGTCTTGCCCACATGCTCAGGGTTTAATTCATCGCCATATTTGGGGTCGGGAAGGAATTTTCCTCCAGGGCAGATTGGCAGAGGACCCGGAGGTTTTTCGCCTTCCTCTGCAGCATGGGGCCCAGGTCACTTGCTGGAGGATTCTCTGCAGCTTGAGGTCTTCAAACCATGATTTGAGGACTTCAATAACTCAGACGTAGGTTAGGGGGTTGTTACAGGGGTGGGTGGGTGAGATTCTGTGGCCTGTATTGTGCAGGAGGTCAGACTAGATGATCATAAAGGTCCCTTCTGATCTTAAAGTCTATGAGTCTATAGTTATGGTGATTGAAAATAGGATGACCAGATCACAGAAATGAAATATTGGGATGGGGGGGGAAGGGGGCGCGGAGGGAGGGAGACGGGGAGGGTCAGCTGAGGAGCCAGGACGAGGGGAGAGGGGAGGACTCGGCTCCTTACCTGGCCTGTGGCGGCCAGCGGGACATGCTGAAGTGTGGCAGGGACGCTACTCCCCTATAGGAGTGATGAGCCGGCCGGGGTCCCTCTCGAGCCAATAAACTTTACATGGCCCACTCGCACGGCCCCGAGTCGCTCTCCCCTGCCGCTGCTGGGGTCCGGAGGCCCGGAGCTCCCCCGTCTCCCTCCTGGGGGAGCAGTCCCCTTGCCATCCCCCCTTGCCCGCCCAGTGCCAGAGTTTGTACTCACCACCAGCTCCAGGAACTGGAAGCCGCGCCACCACCCCCTCCCTCCCTCCAGGCTTGCGCCGTCATTACAGCGGGGATTCGGGAGGGATCCAATAGGGGAAGGAGGTGGCGGAGTCCGGGTGGGGGGGCAAGAGTCCCTCTGGGAGGGCAAAACTGCATGTTTGTCCAGTGTCCTCGACCGCACATGGGTCGGGACGCAGGACGAATAAGCAAATATAGGGACAGTTCTGATAAAATTGGGACGTCTGGTCACCCTAACTGAAAATAATACCACCTAATTCTATATAGCGTGTTTCCTCAGTTGAGCTCAGAGCACTTGACAAAGAAAGGCAGTGTCCTTATCCTCATTTTACAGCTGGAGAAACTGAGACACAGAATGACAACCTGACTTGATGAAGGCCACGCAGCAGGCCAGTCGCAGAGCCAAGAATCACACTAAGAACTCCTGAGTTCTAGCCCAGGATACTGTGCAATCACCCACATAGATAACTAATCAAAGTTAGACAATGCACTTCCTCCTCCATGGTCAAACAAGGGCACCCACTCTAGGCAGCTAGTTCCTCAGCCATCACCTCTCTTGGGAGCAGACCTGTGTCTCTCTCCCATCCAACCAGGTTTTCCAGGCTGCATGCATCCCTGCCTTTACAATGTTATTTCCCAGCAAGTCAGCCTACTTAAAGAGGCCAGCATCTGCACTTTGCTTTCTCTCTGAAGGCTAGGAACAATGTCATTCCCAGCTCTCACAGTCTACCAGCTTGCTTGTTATAAATGAGCATAATTATTCTTAAGGGGAAAGCATTACAGCGAAAACACACACAAACTCATCTACAGAGGCTGAATGCTTAGCAGAAATTACCCATCAGCCTCATGGAGGAGCCTCAGTACTCCAAAGTCCTTCCAACCCCTCTCTGGACAGAAGGTCCTGTGCATTTGCTGGATCAAAAAGCAGAGCTGAGTCAGTTTAAACTCAGGCGATATATTCAAAAATCCTTCCTTTGTCTGTTGGTCTCTGGAGAATCCAGTTTGAGGTAGGTATAGGTAGTGAGACCTCTATGGAGGTTTTTACAGCCTAAATGAATTTGTCTAATTGTCCTCCCACCCCCACTGTTCTTCGTTCCTAGAGGATCTCTGTTACCCTACCACATAGAATTACAGACAGTCCTTAACCCACCACGTACTAAAGTGAGAGCTCCCAAAGATGTTGCTGGGTACTGCCATATGTCACACACTTCCTCTGGAACAGGTTGTGTAGATGGTTAGAGACACGATATGGGGACCTGAGGGTCTGATCCAATCTGTGAAAACGGACAAGGCAAAATACCCTCCCCTGTAGCAAAAAATCTCTTCTCTAATGGGAGAGGTTTTTCAAAAGCACTCAGCCTTGCCTTTCCTCTGCTTCCAGTGATGTCAGACCTCTCAGTGACTAGGCCGCCAGCAAGCCCTTTGGGAAATCTCATGGTTGCACTGCGTGGTGAAGATCGTCTTGACAATGACAGTTTGTGCCCTCTTACCATCATTGCCTATATGTAAAATAATGTACTGGGGACCATTTTCCAAATAAATTAGGTGCCTGCAGAGTCAGCAGCCTGGTGGGTTATTGTAATATGAAACAGCCATGAAATATTAAGGTTTGGAGAAATCATTTGGAGAGTGCATGTGCTGTGATCTTCCAAAAGGGTTTTAGCCCTTTTTTCAAAATCTTGACCCCAAGAAGGATAGCCCTGTTGGTGGGTGTATTTTGGGGAATGACTCTAGTCCCATAGCTGGGATCCAGCTAACCCAGTAGTCTGTCTTCAACAGGGGCCAGAGCCATCTGCTTCAGAGACAGGTGCAAAAAGCCATATGGAGAAGAATGAAATAATCTGCTCAGGGTGATTTTCCCATCACTGTGTGGTTAATAATAAATACCAGTATACAGACTATACATGATAGCCTTTTGGATAAAAATTGTACATTATGTGGATGTTCTCATCGATATAGCTACGACTAATCCTTTTCTCAATATTGTTTAGCATGTTTCTCCAGTGATATCTTGCGGTGATGCACTGAATAGCTTAAATGTGCTTGTACAAAGAAAGCATAATAAAAAAGTATACGTTGTGTAAACTAGTTCCTTGGCTCACTTTTCACTGTTGCCTTTGAAATCCATTGGATGTCTGTCTGCACTTGTACAGGAAAAGATAATTTGGCATTCCTGATTGACTACTTGCATACCATTCATTATTTTATAACAATGCAATTGTATGATACATTTCCGAGGCCAGACTATCTTGGGATGCATGGGGGGGAGGGGAGAAAGGGCTAGGAAAAGCTCCTATTCCCTTACATAACTATGTAAAGCCCAGAGACAATTCAGTTCTGGGAATAAAATGACCACAGAACATATACTGACAACCACCTTACTATTTTTCACATGCCCAGCCATCGCTGTTCAATGACTAATCTGGTAGATTTGCCTCTCTTGAAATTCAGTGTATCATGATATGGTCTTTGCAAACGGCAGAGGTTTATTAAAGAAAAAGAACTACCACTGCAAACACAATAAATAACCTTCTTCTTCGAGTGATTGCTCATATCCATTCCAGGTAGGTGTGCGCGCCGCGCGTGCACGTTTGCCGGAAACTTTTTTTACCCTAGCAACTCCAGTGGGCCGGCAGGTCGCCCCCTAGAGTGGCGCCACTATGGCACTTGATATATACCCCTGCCGGCCCGCCCACTCCTCAGTTCCTTCTTACTGCCGTGTCAGTTGCTGGAACTGTGGAGTGCGGCTTGCTGTCCTCCACGTCCCTAGCTCTCCCTTGTACACTGTTCGTAGTTGTAAATAGTTTCAAAAACAGTTTAAAGTAGTATAGTAGTTAGTTGTTTATTGTATATAGTTGTAGAACTTATTCGCGGGCGGGCCGTTGCCCTTCCTGACGCCCGGCACTGGGCTCGTGCCTGGTTCGCCGGGCTTCAAGCAGTGCTCGGCATGCAGGAGCCGATGCCGACTAGCGATCCCCACGACACGTGCCTCAAGTGCCTGGGGGAATCGCACATCATTGAGAAGTGTCGTATATGCAAGGCCTTTAAGCTTCGCACAAAGGAGGAGAGGGATCAAAGACTCCGCACTCTCCTAATGGAAGCGGCACTGACTCCAGTACCGGCAGAGCAACCAGCTGCTTCTACTCCGGCACCGGACCGCGCCGGCACCGGCAAGACTCCCCAGCACCGTCCATCCCCGGCACCGGGAGCCGATCCAAGACCCTCGACGTCTGCAACACCATCTAGGCAGGCTCGAGTGGAACGCCCGGCACCTACCTTGGCTGCGGCACCGCCTGCAGGGCTGCTGTCGACTCCGGGCCCGGAAGGTCTGTCGAGTCCGGCCCCTCCTAGCTCCCCCTTGAGATCGGGGGTCGAGCTGTTAGTCCCATCTACGCCGGAGACCTTCGCCTCGGCACGGGACTTGATAGCGCTCACTGAGCCATCACAGCCTCAAGTCACGGTGCCCCTGGGGCGGGTAACCTCCAGAGGCAAGCCAATGCTGAGAGCGCCATCTCCGGAGTCCAGGCACCGATCGCCCCGGAGACGTGAATGCTCGCACTCTGGGCGCTGCTCGCAGTCCCGGCACCGTTCTCATCGGCGGTATCAGTCGCACTCGCGGCGCCGATCAGCATCTGCACGGTCCCGGTCTGGCTCTTCTTACCACCGGCACCGAGACTCTAGGAGCCGTTCACCTCGGCGTTCAGCTCCTCGGTCGACCTCCCGGCACCAAGCCGGTGGTAGGTCCCGATCCCGGTCGACCTCCCAGCACCGCGTTGGTGGCAGGTCCCGGTCCCCAGTGCCATCCCTGCACTGCGCTGAACGCAGATCGCAGTCCCGCTCTCGGCACCGACCTCGAGGTAGATCCCGATCCGGATCCCGGCACCGACTGCCACGCCATTCCCGGTCCCAATTCCGGCACCGGTACGACTCACGGTACCGATCCTCGGCACCGAGGAGATCGTCGGCGTCGGCATATAGAGAGGTCTATCAAACTGGCTCGGCGCCTCCATGGCCTTCAAGGGAGCCATCCGTGTCCTCTCTGGCGGAGAGCGCCTATACGCTGGGGCAGGACAGACACGCGGCCCTGTTTCAGGACCCTCCACCTCAAGAACAAGAGCCTCAGCAGTGGGGGTTTTGGACCCCCTGGGCGCACCGCCAAGCCCACGGTCCACAACATATCACTCCCCACCCTGCGGCGAAACGCAGGCCACCAGAGGCAACAGTGTCTCGACCCACTCCCTCCTTGGAAGCAGAGGACAGGTCTAGCCACCAGGACCCAGAGCTCCCTCCAGAGATGGAGGTGCAGCCCCAGACAGAACTGCCCGTGGACGCTTTGCTGCCAGGGGTCTCCTCGTCGTCTTCCCCTGATGAGGCAGTGGCAGGTATCTCGTCCTCCAGCCCTCCCCCTCTAGATCTTAGGGCACATCAGGACCTCCTCAGGCGCGTGGCGCAGAACCTGGACATTCAAGCAGAGGAGGTCTCTGAAATCGAGGACCCGGTGGTGAGCATCCTCTCCACTGATGCGCCTACCAGAGTGGCCCTGCCTTTCATCAAGACAGTTCAGGCCAACGCCACCACTATCTGGTAGTCACCGGCCTCCATCCCTCCAACTGCTCGAGGAGTGGAAAGGAAGTACATGGCCCCCTGTAAGGGCTATGAATACTTACACGTTCACCCGACACCCTGCTCCCTTGTGGTCCAGTCGGTGAACGACAGGGAGCGCCATGGTCAAGAGGCCCCGGCACCCAAGTCTAAGGAGGCGAGGCGGATGGACCTCCTGGGCCGTAAGGTCTATTCAGCGGGGGCGCTACAGCTCAGGGTCTCGAACCAGCAGGCCCTCCTTAGCCGCTACTCTTTTAACTCCTGGGTAGCGGCGGGCAAATTTCCAGAGCTGTTACCGCAGGACGCGCGTCAGGAATTTACCACCATTCTTGACGGGGGCAAAAAGGTAGCGAGGACCTTGCTACAAGCCTCCTTAGATGCTGCGGACTCGGCCGGTCGGACCCTCGCCTCAGGGCTTACAATGCACCGCATTTCCTGGCTCCAGGTCTCTGGCCTTCTGCCAGAGCTCCAGCATACTATCCAGGACTTCCCCTTCGAAGGCCAGGGCCTGTTTTCTGATAAGACAGACCCCAGACTAAAGGACCTTAAAGACAATAGGGTCATCATACGGTCTTTGGGGATGCATACACCTGCGACGCAGCGCAGGCCCTTCCGGCAGCAGAACCAACAGCAGCAGCGTCGGCCATATCCTCAGTTCCGTCCGCGGCAGGACCTTAATAGGCGCCGCGGCAGGAACAATAGACGCAGACAGTCGGGTGGCCAAACGGGGCAAAACCAAGGCTCCACCAAGGCCTCACCCGGACCCAAGCCTTCATTTTGAAGGTGCGCCCGAGGGCGCAGTACCAGTTTCCCCTTCGGATGCTTCCCCGCAGTTTTCCAACCATCTTTCATTTTTCCTTCAGGCGTGGACCCAAATAACATCGGACCGTTGGGTCTTGTGCACTGTGCAGGCCGGTTATCGCCTGCAGTTTTCATCGCCCCCCCTCCCACTCCCCACCCTCGTCCCTCTTCAGGGACCCCTCTCACGAGCAATTCCTCCGTCAGGAGGTGCAGACGCTCATCATCAAGGGAGCCATAGAGGAGGTTCCAGAAAGCGAGAAGGGCAAGGGGTTTTATTCCCGCTACTTTCTAATCCCCAAGTCCAAGGGGGGCCTCAGGCCTATCCTCGACCTGCGGGAACTCAACAAGTATATGGTGAAGTTGAAGTTCCGTATGGTATCCCTTGGGACCATCATCCCATCCCTGGATCCTGGAGACTGGTACGCCGCCCTCGACATGCAGGACGCTTACTTCCATATCGCCATATCCCTCCAGCATAGGCGTTTCCTTCGCTTCGTGGTCAACTGCCAACATTATCAATTTGAGGTCCTCCCGTTTGGCCTCTCTACGGCCCCGAGGGTGTTCACAAAATGCATGGCAGTCATCGTCGCATACCTTCGGCGCGGCCGCATTCACGTGTTCCCCTACCTCGACAACTGGCTGGTCCGGGGCACATTGGAGCTGCAGGTCCGCGACCACGTCTGCAGGATCAGCAGCCTCTTTGCTGCGCTAGGCCTCGTGATCAACGTGGACAAGTCTACTCTGCTCCCCACGCAGAGGATAGAGTTCATCGGGGCCGTTCTGGACTCTACCCTGGCCAGGGCCTTGCTACCCTTGCCCAGGTTCCAGTCGCTATTGGCCATCATTCTGCGCTTGCAGGCAGCCCCGCTGACCTCTGTAAGAACATGTCTGGCCCTCCTGGGATATATGGCGGCCTGTACGTTCGTGACAGCGTATGCCCGACTCCGCATGAGGCCTCTTCAATCTTGGCTCATCGCGCAGTACCAGCCGACCAGACATTCATTGGACACAGTTGTCACCATCCCCCAAGGGGTACTGGACTCCCTTCGGTGGTGGCTGGACCAGTCCGTAGTCTGTGCAGGGCTCCCGTTCCATCCGCCCCAACCCTCGGCATCCCTGACGCCGGATGCCTCAGATCTGGGCTGGGGGGTGCACAGCGGCTCTCGGAGAACTCAGGGCCTCTGGACCCCGCAGGAGCTGGACCTCCACATCAACATACAGGAGTTGAGAGCAGTCCGTCTTGCTTGTCAAGCATTCGTCCATCACCTTCAAGGTCGTTGTGTCGCAGTGTTCATCGACAACACGACGACCATGTTCTACATCAACAAGCAGGGCGGCACCAGGTCCTCTCCCCTATGTCACGAGGCGATGTGACTCTGGGAGTTTTGTATAGCCTATGCCATTCACCTTTCTGCCTCCTATCTCCCGGGAGTACGAAACACTCTAGCGGATCGACTGAGCAGGTCCTTCTGCTCGCACGAGTGGTCCCTCCGCCCGGACGTCGCCCTCTCACTCTTCCAGAGGTGGGGTAGTCCCCGGATGGACCTCTTCGCGTCCAAGGAGAACAGAAAATGTCAGACATTCTGCTCCTTTCAGGGTCGGGAGCCCGGGTCGATAGCGGATGCCTTCCTGATCCCATAGGCGACCCATCTATTTTACGCGTTCCCTCCCTTTCTGCTGGTACACAGGGTCCTCCTCAAGGTGTGCAGAGACAGAGCTCGCGTGATTCTGATAGCTCCAGCGTGGGCCAGGCAACACTGGTACCCCATGTTGCTGGACCTCTCAGTAGCCAGCCCAGTTGCCCTGCCCCTTCATCTGGACCTGATCACCCAGGACCACGGCAGGCTCTGTCACCCGGACCTTCGGTCTCTGCACCTCACAGCATGGCTCCTGCGTGGTTGACCGGCTCCGAGTTACGCTGCTCTACCCCAGTTCGGGAGGTTCTCCTGGGCAGTAGGAAGCCTTCCACCAGGGCTACTTACTCGGCTAAGTGGAAGCGTTTTTCCTGTTGGTGTTCGGAGAAAGGTTTTCTCCCTACGGAGGTTCCCATCACCACTATTCTGGACTACCTCTGGTCCCTCAAGGCTCAGGGTCTGGCGTTATCGTCCCTTCGTGTTCACTTAGCGACTATCTCCACGTTTCATCCCGGAGGGGATGGACGTTCCGTCTTCTCCCACCCTATGGTGGCGAGGTTCCTGAAGGGGCTGGAACGTCTCTATCCACAGGTCTGTCCTCATGCCCCTTCATGGGATCTCAACCTGGTCCTAACTCGGCTCATGGGCTCTCCCTTTGAGCCGTTAGCGACTTGCTCCCTGCTCTACCTCTCATGGAAGACCGCCTTCCTAGTGGCCATCACCTCAGCTAGGCGGGTATCGGAACTACGGGCCCTCACAGTAGATCCCCCGTATACAGTCTTCCATAAAGACAAGGTGCAGCTGAGACCACACCCTGCCTTTCTACCCAAAGTGGTCTCAGCTTTTCACATTAACCAGGAGATCTTCCTCCCCATCTTTTTCCCAAAACCCCATTCGTCCCGCAGGGAGCAACAACTCCACTCGCTGGATGTCCGACGGGCGCTAGCGTTTTATGTGGACAGGACCAAACCGTTCCGCAAGTCCCTCCAACTATTCGTGGTGGTAGAGGACCGGGTCAAGGGACTACCAGTTTCATCGCAGAGGATTTCTTCCTGGGTTACCTCCTGTATCAGGACCTGTTATGACCTGGCCCACGTTCCTGCGGGCCATGTGACTGCACACTCCACCAGGGCACAGGCGTCATCGCTGGCTTTCCTTGCCCGCGTGCCAATCCAAGACATTTGTAGTGCAGCGACTTGGTCATCGGTCCACACATTCGCTTCCCATTACGCCCTGGTCCAGCAGTCCAGAGATGATGCGGCCTTTGGCTCTGCAGTGCTGCATGCCGCGACTTCTCACTCCGACCCCACCGCCTAGATAAGGCTTGGGATTCACCTACCTGGAATGGATATGAGCAATCACTCGAAGAAGAAAAGACAGTTACTCACCTTTGTAACTGGTGTTCTTCGAGATGTGTTGCTCATATCCATTCCACACCTACCCTCCTTCCCCACTGTCGGAGTAGCTGGCAAGAAGGAACTGAGGAGCGGGCGGGCCGGCAGGGGTATATATCAAGTGCCATAGTGGCGCCACTCTAGGGGGCCACCTGCTGGCCCACTGGAGTTGCTAGGGTAAAAAAAGTTTCCGGCAAACGTGCACGCACGGCGCGCACACCTACCTGGAATGGATATGAGCAACACATCTCAAAGAACACCAGTTACAAAGGTGAGTAACCGTCTTTTCCTCATAGCTCATGTTCCAGCTTTGTCTCTCTTGCTTACCAGATACCCCACACTGTCTGGACTGCTGTACAGCAGACAGATACATCTAGTGCAGGGTTCTCAAACTGGGGGCTGGGACCCCTCGGGAGTCACAAGGTTATTACAGGAGGCATTGCGAGCTGTCCGCCTTCACCCCAAACCCCGCTTTGCCTCCAGCACTTATAATGGTGTTAAGTATACAAAAATGTGCTTTTAATTTATAAGGGGAGTCACACACACAGGCTTGCTGTGTGAAAGGGGTCACCAGTATAAAAGTTTAAGAACCATTGATCTAGTGGCTGAATAATATATTGCAAGTAAACATGTATGGCAAACTTTAAAAGAACACATTCTTAATCTGCAATCATCAAAACGCTATGGAAGGACCACAAATTAGTTAAATTCACCTTGACATCAAGTGAATTAGTATTTAATTGGCACTGGAATAATCAAACTTTTTTTTCCATACAGTTTGGTGGCTATTACATTTTTTTTTCTAATTTGGATTAATTTAAAAAATGCATAAGGATGAATGATTAGTTCTAGGGTCTTCACAAAAGATAAGAGCACCACATACTCAGTGCTAGGGAATACAAACATTCCGGTTCATGTTATCAGTCAAGGAATATTAAAGAAATAGCCCACATAGTTGGCTTAGAATAAGCATACAGGTAAGAAGAGATATTCAGAATTGCTCAGTACCAACCGGCTTACACCGAGGTGATGCTGAGCACTATCCCAGTTCAGTACAGCATGTAAGACATTCTTAACTTGATCTTGTAACATGGGTGTTGAACTGCTTTCCTGACTAAGGATGCTTTTCTTAATTGGCATCTAGATACTGTTCTGAAGTGTCTGGCAAATGTGGCAGCTGATGGCCCACCTATTTTAGAGCCCATTCTCTTCAGCAACATGAATACAAAGCTCTTGTATGCTACTTTTGACTCCTCCTCCACAGAAGTGCACTGGGAGTGCACGCCTTGTAAGCCACACTTGGCTCCCAAGAACAACCCAATAGAAACGGAGCAAAAAAATCCCAATCCAAACCAGACCACTCCATATTGAAGGGCTGCAGCACTTAGGCCAGATCCCAATGGCCAGAGCCGGCTCCAGGCACCAGCAAAGGAAGCGGGTGCCTGGGGCGGCTAATAGAAAGGGGCGGCACTCCGTCCGCGATTGGGGTGGCACATCTTCGTCTTCAGCGGCGGGTCCTTCACTCCCCTTCTTCAGTGGCACTTCGGTGGCAGCTCAATTGTTTTTTGTCTTTTTTCTTCGCCACTTGGGGCGGCAAAAAAGCTGGAGCCAGCCCTGCCAACGGCCGCTGACTCCATCATGATGAAAAGAAAGGAACTTGCAAATAGAATCTAAGGGCCTGGGCATTGGTACCAAAAGGCACCAAGTCCATGTACCCTGGTGAATCCTCACAACTTACCTACCACAAAGTGCCCTTGAAAAGGCTGCCTGGCTTAACAACAAATGCCACACACAGGTGCTTCTCTTTTCCCTCCATGTACTAATTAAAATCTATTCTTTATACTCTGGCAACAACCCCCACTCCTGGATATTGCAGTAGCTCTGGGGAGAGGAGTATCACTGATAAGAAGCCAGCACACTATCAATACTATGTGGCTATAAGACTGTGTGTTAATTCTTGTAATAAAAATGAGTATACTTGACTGGCAAAAGGGATTGACAGAGGGATTCACTAATCCCTGCAAGGTGATAAAATGCATGTGTCCTTCTCCTTCTGCTATGCAGCTCAGTAGTTGAGAAAAAATACAAAGAAAGGGTGTGTGTGTGTGTGTGTGTGTGTGTGTGTGTGTGTGTGTGTGTGTGTGTGTGTGTGTGTGTGTGTGTGTGTGTGTGTGTGTGTACCCAAATAGACAATTCATGGCATGAGGACACACTGATCATCAAACTAACTCTGTTTAATTAGCATCTGTCAGCTTTAATGTTTCTCCCTGTGTATTCAGAAGTTACTGAACAGTTGCCTATGTTAGAAAGCTTGCAAACTAAATTTAATTTAAAATGGCTGCACTGCAAACCCCTAATTTCAATGCACAGGAAGTGTCTCAGGGCCAGATTGCCAAAGATATCTCCCATTTCCCACTGAAGAATGAGGTGCCTAACCTGCTTAGGCACATCTGGAAATCCTGCTAGGTGCCCATGTGTACCTTTAAGCCCCTAAATACCTTTGAAAAACTGGCCCATAGACATTTTTGAAAATCAGATTTAGAGTCTTCCATCATAGAATCTCAGGGTTGGAAGGGACTTCAGGAGGTATCTAGTCCAACCCTCTGCTCAAAGCAGGACCAATCCCAACTAAATCATCCCAGTCAGGGCTTTGCCAAGCCTGACCTTGAAAACCTTCAAGGATGGAGATTCCACCACCTTCCTAGGGAACCCATTCCAGTGCTTTATCACCCTCCTACTGAAAAAGTTTTTCCCTATATCCAACCTAAACCTCCCCCACTGCAACTTGAGACCATTACTCCTTGTTCTGTCATCAGATACCACGGAGAACAGTCTAGATCCATCCTCTTTGGAACCCCCTTTCAGATAGTTGAAAGCAGCTACCATATCCCCCCTCATTCTTCTCTTCTGCAGACTAAACAATCCCAGTTCCCTCAGCCTCTTCTCATAAATCATGTGCTCCAGCCCCCTAATCATTTTTGTTGCCCTCCGCTGGACTCTTTCCATTTTTTCCACATCCTTCTTGTATTGTGGGGCCCAAAACTGGACACAGTACTCCAGATGAGGTTTCACCAATGCTGATTACAGGGGAATGATCATGTCCCTCGATCTATAGGCAATGCTCCTACCTATACAATCCAAAATGCTATTAGCCTTCTTGGCAACAAGGGCCACATTGTTGACTCATATCCAGCTTCTAGTCCACTGTAACCCCTAGGTCCTTTTCTGCAGAACTGCTGTCTAGCCACTCGGTCCCTAGTCTGTAACAGTGAATGCAATTCTTCTGTCATAAGTGCAAGACTCTGCACTTGTCCTTGTTGAACATCATCTTTTGGCCCAATCCTCCAATTTGTCTAGGTCCCTCTGTATCCTATCTCTACCTTCCAGCATATTTACCACTTCTCTCAGTTTAGTGTCATCTGCAAACTTGCGGAGGGTGCAATCCACGCCATCCTCCAGATCATTGATGAAGATATTGAACAAAACCGGCCCCAGGACCGACCCTTGGGGCACTCCGCTTGATACTGGCTGCCAACTAGACATGAAGTCATTGATCACTACCCGTTGAGCCCGACGATCTAGCCAGCTTTCTATCCACCTTATAGTCCATTCATCCAGCCCATACTTTTTTAACTTGCTGGCAGGAATACCGTGGGAGACCATATCAAAAGCTTTGCTAAAGTCAAGGAATAACATGTCCACTGCTTTCCCCTCATCCACAGATCCAGTTATCTCGTTATAGAAGGCAATTAGGTTAGTCAGGGATGACTTGCCCTTGGTGAATCCATGCTGCCTGTTCCTGATCACTTTTCTCTCCTCTAAGTGCTTCAGAATTAATTCCTTGAGGACTTGTTCCATGATTTTTCCAGGGACTGAGGGGAGGCTGACTGGCCTGTAGTTTTCCGGATACTCCTCCTTCCCTTTTTAAAAGATGGGAACTACATTAGCCTTTTTCCAGTCATCTGGGACCTCCCTCGATTGCTATGAAATTTCAATGATAATAGCCAATGTCTCTGCAATCACATCTGCCAACTCCTTTAGCACCCTCGGATGCAGCACATCCGGCCCTACGGACTTGTGCTTATCCAGCTTTTCTAAATAGCCCCAAACCACTTCTTTCTGCACAGAGGGCTGGCCACCTCTTCCCCATGCTGTGCTGCCCAGTGCAGCAGTCTGGGAGCTGACCTTGCATCATATAGATGCTTTTGGAAATGATAGACTAATTCTATTAATTACTGTATTAAACAGGAGCATTAAGCACTGGTGAAATTAAATCAGTACAGTTACACTGGTACAAAAAACCAGCAACAACCTATGTGTAGCCTAGCTTTGGATTGAATATTAATGTCGCAGGGAGAGCTCATGCTATCTTTTCCTACAGTTACAACTCCTCTTTTCCAAAGGCTTGAGAGGAAGGAGGATCTCACCGATTCTACAGAGCTAGTTTTGGTGGGGATGGCTGTGGATTCTCGACCACTTGTAACACACATTGAACATGTACAGAGAGGTATTTGAATTATAATCATCATCATGGACTTGGCTGTTAAGAATAATAATACAAACAATGTGGTGGGAAAGGTCTCATTTTTGTATCGGGTTTTTAAAAATAAAAGTCACAAGCCAGTCTGTAGGCTCCCACTCAACAAAGCACTCTTACGTCCATGCTTAAACTTAAGCATGTGAATATAGTCCCATTGATGTCAGTGGAAGCCAGCTCCAGCCTAACCAGTAAGGTGTGGCACATGAGTTCTCAGGTGCTACAGACTTTTCCTACAGAGTTCATTTCTTTCTCCTTTGTATTAAATTGGGAGTGAATAGTCGTTCAGGTACGAATGTCATATTTTCGCTATGGAAAGCCTATTGCTCGTCAGCAGTCCCAGTTCTGCATGTTCTATAACGATGGCACATTAGTAGAAAGCGTGTGGCTCTGAGGAACTACAGAGAACTGCGAGAAGAAGCTTTATTCCAATAAATGATGATAAATCCACAGCGATGAAAATAAGAATCTGCAAATGGAGGGGCTAATGGGCTCTGTGTTTGTATGACAAAATAGGTAGAGCACTTGCAAACAGAATCATCTCATTCTCTGGTCTCACCTACCCAAAGGAGCTAGACAGGACAGAATGAAACTGTGTTAGTAGGTTAAACTGATTTAATAACTTTTACCTATATGCCGATTAGCAGAAGCAGGCAACAAATTCCCACAAGAAGTCAGGTGAATTAAAAAAATTAATTTGTTTGAGCTGTATTACAAATTACTATATAATAAATAATATTACCATCGTTCCTAGACGCCCCAACTAAAATCAGGGCCACGTTGTCTGGGAATTATACATGCATATATAGAAAGCAAGGTCCCTTCCCTACAATGCTTTCAATCCTGCAGAAATTAACACAAGTACTTACCTTTACCCATTGTCCTTGTGCAATCTCTCCGTGTCGGACTGAAGCTTAAATAGAGATGGGAGTAAAGAAGTGTTGTTATTCCTGCTTAAGAGATGGAGAAATGGGGGCACAGAGCAGTTGCAAGTCATGTCCAAGGTCATACAAGAAATCCATATCTGAGCTAGGAATTGAATTAGCTGCTCCAAAATCCAGCTCCTCTGAGACACTCAGGTGCAGCTCCTCAAGACTATTGGCGTTAGCTTTATGGTCTGGGCCTCAGTGGCTTCATTCCTGCCTCTTGGCAATAGAAATTACAGTCATCCAATCAGGGGACAAAGCCCATACCACGTGGCTAATCAGGACTAACTGATGCATCTTGAGACACTGCCTAAAATTCACCCAGTAATTACTAGTGCAGTGAAGCCCATGAGCAGATACGATGCTAAATCTGTTGAGTAAATTCTCAGTAAATTATTAGGACTGGTCAGAACCTGGAATTCCCATTCCATGGGAAATTCAGAAACCAAATGTGGTCTGCACTGGAATGAAAGCTCAAGACTCTGCAGACTAGGAATTCTGAAATTGTATTTAAAAAACAATGAAGCAGACATTTAATTTGGGCTTTTGAAAACAGAATTGATGCTGTTCCACTGAGCTCCCCAGAGACCTGCTGCTTAGCTGGGAAACTGGCTGACCAGAGGGTCCCGGCTTCAGTTGGGACTCCTAGGGCTGCCTGGTTCCCCACCTCTGTTGCAGCCTGCTATGGTGACCTGCTGGGGAAGTGGATCAGCTGACAGGGAACCAGACAGGAACAGGCAGAAACATTCCCATGGAATACATTGATTTAGTCAAATCATCATTTTTCCAGCAGAAAAAAAAATGTTCCATCAGAAAATTTCCAACCAGCTCTATAAACGATTTACTCAGCTGTACTGATTAGTTCTTACCTGAGTGCCTACTTCCTTCCTTCATGCTTGAGGGAAAGATAAGATATTGAATTATACAGTTCACTTCTCAGGGCTATGAATTCTTAATCTTCTACTGTTATTGGGCCAGATCCTCAACTGGTGAAAATTAGCATAGATCCATTGATCTTTGTCTGTGTCCTGTCCAGAGCTTCAGTTTCACTAGCCCTTATTTTCAACAGCTGGGGATCATCTAGCCCATTATTCTGATCACTGAGATTTGATTTGTTTTAGTTCTTATAATTAATTTGCTCTTGATTCCACTGGTATAAAAAGTCCTACCCTATACTTTATTTCTGTAGAGAACTTAGAAAGACAGTCCTTTTCTTTTATTTAAAATCATGTAAAGCTGAACTGCCTTTTTGCAAAATTTTGTATGGCTCAGGGAAAATAAGATTATGCTAGGAGAGATATTCTTTTCTTTTCTGATCTGATTTAATAATGCAAATTTCAAATGGCAACAACAAATTTTATTAGATCTAAGCTCTTGCTATCCCACCGTCAAAATGTTATGAAGTCCTTTAATGATTAATAACGGTGGTGTAATATCCATGAAGAGATGACAGTAAATAACTGATTTTTGTGTATAGTTATTTGACTCTCCAGCACCCACATGACTGACTTCTACCTGCCCATCTTCTGACCAGTTCTAGTCATGTAATCATAGAAAAATACATAATAATAGTCCACCAAGAGTAATAAATCCCAAACATAGCACATGGGGAAATTAATGCCTTTGTTTCATGACCTCATCCTCTCCTTAGTACGCCCTGCCCTCCTCGGTACGTTGAGATTAGCATTATGCACTTACCTTTAGAATGAGGACAGGGAAACCCAAATGACAGTTCTTCCCCATATAGTGGGTAAAGACTTTCATGTTGCCATTGGTGAATAAGTGATTGATTGTTTTGAAAGCAGTTGCAATGAGGAACTGGAAGTCTGGGTGATTTGTAATAGGATACAGAGTCTTTCCACTCTAGGTCTTTGGGTCAAATCCCTCTCAGATCAATGAAGACTAAACTTATTACTATCTGAAGGTTTATTGGGAACATCTGGTGATATCAGTCCTGTTCTTTGTGGACCAGTATCTCAATCACAAATACCGCCCCCACCAACAGGCAAAAAAGCCAAGGAGCAAATGGGCACGGAGAGTGAAATGCTCTTACATCGTATACTGTGCACTACTCTGGTCTCCCATGTTTAAGAAAATGAATTCAAACTGGAACCGGTGCAGAGAAGGGCACCTAGGATGAGCTGAGGAACGGAAAACCTGTCATATGAAAGGAGACTCACAGAGCTGGGCTTGCTTAGCCTAACCAAATGAAGGCTGAGGGGAGATATGGTTGCTCTCTATAAATATATCAGAGGGCTAAGTACCGAGGAGGGAGAGGAGTAATTTAAGTTATGCACCAATGTAGACACAGGAACAAATGAGTATAAACTGGCCATCAACAAGTTTAGGCTTGAAATTAGACAAATGTTTCCAACTATCAGAGGCGGGAAGTTCTGGAAACACCCTCCAAGGGGAGCAAAAAACCTAACTGGCTTCAAGACTGAGCTTGATAACTTTATGGAGGAGATGGCATGATGAGACTTCCTACAATGGCATGTGGATGATCTGTGGTACGTTCAGGGTCTAACTGATGCCATACTTGGGGTCAGAAAGCTATTTCTCCCCGGGATCAGATTTGCAGAGACCCTGGGGTTTTTCAATTTCTGCAGCATGAGGTATGGATCCCTTGCAGTTTTAAACTAGTGTAAATGGTGAATTGTCTATAACTTGAAGACTATCAATCATGATTTGAGGACCTCAGTCACTGAGCTAGAGGTTAGGAGTCTATTACAGAAGTGGGTGGGTGAGGTTCTGTGGCCTGCAATGTGCAGGAGATCAGAGTAGATGATCATGATGGTCCCTTCTGACCTGAAAGTCTACGAGTCCATGGCCCTCCATGATCAGCATAGAGGGATACTTCCAAGGCAGCATGAGGAAGCTTACACTCCCTCCGTTCTGTGGCTAAGGAGAGGACTTCACCCTCTACAAAGACCACATCCTGCAAGTTGCTCACTAAGGATTTTGCTGTCCTGTTTGGAAGTTCAGGGCTGTGCGGCATGCAGCAGCAAAACACAAAGGTTATTTTGTTGCATCATAAATTAATGTCTTCTGATGAGAGCCATTCCCAGTACATGTATGAATCAGTCCGTAATGCAGAACCCATTACAAACCTGCACTTATAGGATCCTATTTTCTTCATGATTATTAATTATTAGTAGTATTTTAGTAGGGTTGGGGTGGGTCACATTGTGCTAGGCACTGATTCTAGAAGCAGCTGGCAAGTCATGAAGCTATGAGCTGGGGCAATTCATGGCTCTCAGATGTAGTTCTTTCAGATTTTTCCTGCTTTCTGACTAGTTTCTGCTGTACAGAGGGTTTCAATTTTCAGTGTTTATATTATGTAAATTATTATTCATTTTTAGAAGGTAAATAAATTCATTTACATTTTTCCTCTCTTAAATAAACCAAAAATCATTTTCGATTTGTAGTAAGTTTTGTTCCACAAATTGATAACAAGGGGAACATGACACGGCAGCGGGATTTCAAATTAACTTCAAATGATGAGAGCCGATGGAAAAAAGAGCAGCTTTCCTTACCGGATTGAAAAAAGCGCACACACCACAATACTGTGAACTAGTACACCGTTTTAAAAAAAAACTCAACAACATGTGTCGTTACTGTCAGTCAAACAAAGACCTCAGAACTGCTTACCAGTTACAAATTTTGGCATGCATAAATGTCTTCTCTGGGGTGATCGTTTATCCCAGTTGACCAGTTTAACTTCAAAAGGGGAAACTCTCCTTATGTTTTCCAGTTACAAAGAGTTTGGAGAGTTCATAGATTCAGGCCAAAGGCAGACCAGGGGGCATTCAATTATCTAACCTGACCTCCTGTACAGGCCACAAAATTTCACCCAGTTATCCCTACATTGAGCCCAATAACTTGTGTGTGACTAAAGCACCTCTTCAAGACAGACATCCAGTCTTGATTAGAAAACATCAAGAGATGGACAATCTACCACCTCCCTTGGTAGCTTATTCTAATGGTTAATCACCCTTGGTGATAAACATTTCAGCATATTTGGCTTTAACTTCCAGTGACTGGTTCGTGTTATGCCTTTGTCAGCTACACTAAAGAGCCCTTTAGTACCCACTATTTTCTCCCCCTGAAGGTACTTTTAAAATATGAATATGAAACATTTTGAATTCTTTCTTCAGTGTCAGAGGAGCTAGGGGGTGTACAGTCACCATCACTTTGACCTGAAAGAGGTTCTTGAGCATTAACTGTCATGTGGGGCTTGACTTCCTGAGCAAATCAGAGCACAACTTTGAAAAGTCATGTTAAGACCAAGTTGTGTTTGACATGACAGCAAACCTCACTAGAGCCAAGGTTTAACCACCACTCCTCAAGGTCATGTTCTAACACAGCCTAATGTTGTTAGTTATAGGAAGCCCATTGACAGAAATCTTTTGAGTGAGGATGTGTGATGTGCAGGGTCCGGAGGGGGGGCACAATGCAGGCAAGGAGGGTGGAGGCATTGAGGGAGCTGCTGAGGTGCTTTTGGGTGGAGACAAGGCAGAAGATAAAGAAATAGGAAGTGACTGAGCACAACACCGGAGGGGGAGATGGAAGGAGATGAGGGCAGGGATAGAGCAATCAAGACCCTTGAAGGCACAGATGAGAATTTTGAACTCTGAGCAGGGGTAGTATGATTCTTAGGCCTCTTGTTTTCTTATTCGGAATGATGTTCTGACCACCCCAAGCAAAAGGAGGGAACCAGGTGACAGTAGGCCATCTTTACAGGCCGTGTCCACGGCTCTATCCTCTGCAGTCATAGTACAAAAAAAGGGAGTTGATGGGTTACAGATTGTCATAATAAGCCATAAATCCAGTGTCTCTGTTTAGTTCATGACCCTTCCAGAACAACAGATGCAAAACCTAAAGACATATCATCTCCACTGCTACAATGATCAACACCCTGTCACAACACAGCTTTCAAGATCCAGGGGTCCTACTCATGCCTAATACAACATGTGGTGTACCCCATCCAGCACACTAAATGCCTCAATTGCAACTATGTGGATGAAACCGGACAACAAAATGCTCGTCAGGAAAACGATAAAGGACAAAAACAGCATATCATCGTGAGTGAATACTTTTCACACAGTGATCACTCCATATCTGACCTCAGTCCTCATGCTCAAAGGAAACCTGCACAACACTTTCAAAAGACTAGCCAGAGAGCTTAAATTCATAACTTTGCTAGACACTACAAATCATGGACTGAACAGAGAGACTGGATTTATGGCTTATTACAAGAATCTGTAACCCACGAACTCCATCTTTTCATCAGATGACTGCACTGGTGTTAACAGGCCAACGCTACCTTGAATGGTTCATTACAATATGTGCTAACTACTTATGCTAAACCATCTGTTCCACCTTGCATTTTGCTGTGTCGCAGAGAGTACCTTTCCCAGACCTGAAGAAGAGCTCGTTGTAAGCTTGAAAGCTTGTCTTATTGGATCAACTTCTGTTGGAGAGAAAAAGATATTACCTCACCCACCTTTTCTGTCTGAAATCTATGGAAATTAAGAGCCTAAATATCTTTGAGGATCTGAGCCAGAGCTGCTAGATTAATAAGCATCCCCCTGATGCACCAGTCTCCCATCTGTTTGAACTAGGACTGTGAATCCTGAGAGTCACTTGATCACAGTACATCATGGGAGGTGTAGTCTAGCCAGAGAGCCCATCCCATAAAGGAGAAGGGGAGCATGAGGTGCCTGAACTACATCTCCCACTGAGCACCACAGCAGCTCAAGAGATATCAGACCTAGCAAGTGAATATGAAACCATTCAACATTTCCAAAGCAAAATTCTTTTGAACATTCTGTTCCATGAGAAATGGATATTTTGACTTTTCATCCTGATCTGTGACAAAAACAAATTCATAAATATCAGAATTTCCTACGGATCAAAGATTGCAGTTTCCAAACAGTGCTTTCCACAGGCAGCTTCTTGTGCCAGTGGTTCAGTTGGATATGTTTTGTGCTGCAGGCAGTGTTTTTGGGGTGATTTGCACTAGATCAGTCTGGATTGATTAGTTTGTGTTTTTGTAGCTCATGTGGGTAGCCACACTTTGGAAATAATAAATTATCTGCAAAAGCTATTGATGTGTTTTGACTGCTGGCTCCATTGTTTTTCAGTGCAGGTATTGCATTTAAGTAATACTTGGAGCGCAGCTGCATTTTTCCAGTGCTCTATATGGTTCACACAGTGCTTGCCTTGGACAGACTGTGTCAAATGCCGCATAAGGCACAAAGATATTGAGGCCAAATACTGCAGCTTTCTTCAGCCAGGTCCATAGGTGAAACCGGCCTGTATCCAGAAATGTTGGTCTAGATCATGACTCGGAGTGCACCCCTGCAGGAGAGTTAGGAGAGTAAAAACACTCCTTATATTAGTTAACTGGCTATCAAACCATGTCAGGTTTACCTGGCATGTGAGCAGGGAATGGACACAGCCTTGGCTCCACTCCCATTGGCTCTGGGCCGCTGAGTCCTCTCAGGTGTCAATTTGATACTGGTGTAGGCCCTCGACAATTTACTACACTTCCCACAAGACCGGAGGCAAGCAGGGAAGGAATTGTACCTTATGGTGTGTGTGTGTGCCTCCTAGAGCTTCATCTGGGGCACGGCCATTAATGTGCCAGTCCTTACTCAGGGCTGTGCCTGAAGACACTAACCCTTAGACTGTCAAGAACTAATGAGTGTTTCTGAAACATGCACAGCATCAAAATAATGTATCCGTATGGTGCCAACCTGGAGTGAGAGGTTAGTCTTCAGAGGATTAGATTATTATTGTTAAGTGGCAGTAAATGTTGATTTTGCAGAACACCCTCAAGTCAACAGAAAAATATTTCCATTGATAATTGAAATGCACAGCTAGGCAAAGTAAGAAAAATGCTGCTTGAGAACGTTATTAGAGTTTGATGGAAGGATATTTACCGTGTATATTTTGACATGCAATGTTGACAATTGGCTTTTTGACAGTTATAAAGCTTCAACTTCTTGAAATCACCATTTTTTTGAATCTCAGTAAATATGAACCTCACTCCAACAGTCTGACCTGCTCAGAATTTCCCCACAACGCAAACATTTAAATTGAGAACAAAGAAAAAAAAATGCTTAAAAATAAACATCTGTTGAAATCATAAATGAAATAATCGAATTCTGCCAAGCCTACATATGGAATATAGGAAGATCAAAATCCAAATACTTCTCAAAGACAAGCTTTGGCCAGATGTATCGAGGGCTACATTTCCAAAAGAGCTGAGCACCAACAATTGGGACCAGATTTGCAGAGGAACTCAGCTCCCATTTAGGCACTTGAGGCTGGGAGTCTAAGGGAGTTAGACACCCAACTCTCACTGAATTCCAGTGGGATTTGGACACCTAATTCTCAAACTTTTTTGAAAACCCCAGCCTTAGGGGCCTAAATAGGAGCAGAGCTTCTTTTTTTTTTTTTAAATCTGACCACATCTTTAGGTGCCTCAGTAGGAGCTGTTGCATGCTGGGTTCTTTTGAAAATCTAAGACTATGTCCACACAACAGTTAAACACCTGTGGCTGGCCCATGTCAGCTGACTTGGGCTTGTGGACTCTGGCTGTGGGGCTGTTAAATTGTGGTGTAGACATCTGAGCTCGAGCCAGAGCCCGAGCTCTGGGCCCCAGCGTCAGTCCCTGTTAAATGTTGTGTAGACGTACCCTAAAAGTCTGCTGCTGCATCCCTCCTATGACCCACGTTCTCTGTGGTCTACTTGGGGTCCAGTCCTGCATGTCCATACCCCCACTAGCAATCCTTTACTCTCACGAGTATAGCTTTGTGGGCGTGGTCCTCTGCACCACTATTTGCAGTGGGTTCACTATCCGATCTCTGAAATGACGGGCTCATGGAGTCAGCAGTATGGATGAAGCGAATGCACATTCTCTCTGCCGAAATGTGACACGATTTTAAATCAAAGCTGATATTTTGGAAGGGCCCTGTGCTTTGCTGACACTTCACCAGGCTGCAAAGCACTAGGATTTTCACCTTTGTCAGACTAGATTTAGTGTAGCTGGAAAACGAGGCAATCTGATAAAATGATATTGTTGCTATGACTTCATGGAAAGAACAATAGGCCCTGGTCCCTCTGTTGACCTCTCAGGAATTCAGGATCTGAATACAAAGGCAGGAAGGAGCAACCTTACAAGGGCATACTTCACTGATAAAGTGATGCAGATTTTTAGCCATGCATTCAGGATGGATTTTAATGAGCTGCATATGGGCATAGGGCCCTTTGCTCCACTCTGCCATGTGAGCTTATATAGTCTGTCTCTATAAGCAGGTTTCAGTGAAATAGTTAATAGCGTTACTGTATTTAGAGCACAGATAAGGTGCCAGGTGTGGCATGCGATCAGTCCAGAAATCACAGGGATATCCATGGCAACGGAGAGATCGGGAAGCATACTGACAATCTCAGTCAATCCCAGTCTGTAATGCTGCTGATTACTTACCATTTAATTTACTGGGCAATAGTACAGAAGAGCTGAGCAGTCCATAGCATGCATCATAAACGGATGTCTTTGGGGAGTGGATGGCTCTGAATATTGGGAACGGGATATACTTCACATCTAAGTCACTGGTCGGTAGCTGCCCCAGGTTGGTGATGGGTGAGAGTCAATACTATCCGACAGCCATTCTCAGCTCAGCTCATAGGTGTCTGTGTTACATCATCATTGCACATGGCAGGCTCTGGAGACGGGGCAAGCACTCAATTGCCCACAGATGGAATTGCCATCTTCTCCAGATAAATGGGCCCCATGGATTACAGTGAAGGCTCATTGGCGAGATCATGCCTCTTTTGTGGATTAAAGGATGGACCTCAGTCTCCAGGGAACCCTTCATGGTTACGACAGGCACAAAGGGTGAAATCTTGACCTCTCTGAAGTCAATGGCAAAACTTCCATTGGCTTTAATGGGACCAAGAGCTCACCCAGAAGATTCAGAAGACAAATAACATGACATGAAATTAAATGACAAAAGTATTACCCTGAAACTTAAGTGATCCGAGCCTACAACTATCCTCAACATGTCCTGGTCCTTACAGGATACAATATTGTTACTCCCTGTCACAAAGCAAAAGCATTCACCCAGACTTCTGTCAATATACTGGAAGGATTTTGTCCAGGAGGCATTTCTCAGAGAGTCGTTATCTGAAGAAAGGTTTTTTAATTCACATTAATAAAAAGTACACTATTTCGGTTGTCCTGCAGTATCGATTTTGTGGTAAAGCAGACTTCAGTGACCAGCTGGAAATCAGAGGCCTTGCAAGTTTCTGTTGATGCCCAAAGCAGAGTTTTAGCGGTTTCTCCACCACACCCTCAAAATAGCACAATGCTAATAGCAAGGAAAATGAGTGAGCACGGCAATAAAGCTAGATTGCACAAAATGCCAGATTCAGGTATAAATATATCTTTCTAACACTGCAACAATCTGTACTGGTTTGTTCTCCTCATAGACATTCAGTCTCATTGAAAAGTAATGCTGGCGATTCCTGCTACAGAAGAAAGACTTCCATTGACTTCGATGGGAATTGGAGCAGTACTTTTCTGAGGTTTTGTACTCTAGTGCAACCTGCCAGGCCCACTAGTGAGAATTAAATTCTGGGGCTGTATCTGGAGCTACTCTCCAGCACTCTCCCCACAAGCATCACCACGTGCTATTTGTGAGAAGGTAGCTAGTTCTCTCAAGGGGTTGGAGCTCGACCTACCTCTGCATCAGCTCCGCAAAGGGCAGTGAGGCAGCTCAGGTTCACTTGGGAGTAATTAAGTCACTGAGTAACTGGGAGGCAATTAATTAGGCAGGGACTGGGCATGATACAAGTTTGAGGACCTGAGTTAGAGAAGGAACTCCTGAGGAGAAAGGAAGCTGCTAGAAAGACAGAGGGACTGCAGAGAGAGGATCCCTTCAGTAGACTGAGGAGAAGCTGCCAGAGAAGCCAATATTCCAAAGAGAGAGAAGCAGGGGGAAGCCTACAGAGAAGGAGAGGCAGGAAGTAGCTCAGCGAACAAGTTCTCATTATGGCTATCTCAAATAAGGGCCCTGAGCTGGAACCGGTGGAGTGGGCAGGCCTGGATTCCCCTACGTACTCCAGCCAAGGATGCTGGAAAAGGCATCGCTAAACCCAGGAGACCTAAGGCTGTCTAGCCCTCACTAGAGCTGTGAGACTTCCATCTCTCACTTATCCTGAAAGGGGCAGAGACTATTAAGAACCTGGCCAGAGGGCTGAGCCATAACAAGGTCTTGATGACCACGAGCTCCTGTGTGGTGACATAAGAGAGAGAGTCAGTATAGTGTAGCTCCCTATCCACTGCTAGGGGGTGCTACCAGACCAGGGTTCATCCATATTAGTATGACATTTAACAAAGCCACCATGTCCTTTCCCATCATTGCTGACTATTACAAAGGGTGTGTGGTAGAACATCACTATAGGCTAGATTGTACATACAGCTGTGAGTAAGAGTCAGTGTGTAAACTGCATCACACTGGAGCTGATGTGATTCTAAGACACTCCTTTTTAGCTGCAATTCCGTTCCTGCCTTCTCTTTGCTGAGGATGTTTATATTGAGGCACAAGCGTATTTTGCGGATGGCCCATCTCATCACACACACTGGGGACTGAATAAGGGATCTGCAGAGCTAAAAGTATGAGCTACCATAGCTGAAGTTAAAGAGCCAAGACTACCTCTTTGGGGCTGTAACGAGAGCTGCTCAGGAAGTTTGCAACAAATGGTATTTTTCATCAGAAAATGGCAATTTGTCAAAATGGAAACTTGTCACAGGAAAGGGTCGATTCTGATGAATTTCCCATTCCCAAAAAAAGTTGACAAAAAGTTTCATCCCATTTCAGCATATTTAACTGATAAGTTCCAGCTTTTATTTCAAACTGACTTTTTGTTTAGAAATTCAAGTTAATTTACTGTAAAAAATTAATTGAAAAATAGCAAAAAAAAGTTTGGATTGACCCAATCCATTTTTTCCTGTGTTTTTAGTTTTGAAAAAAAAGTTTTTTTCCTTTTTGTCCCACTTCAAGCCAAGAAAATGTTTCAACCCTTGAAAATCCTTATGGATTAGGAAAACCTGTTTTGAGCCAGCTTTAGCTGTAACAGATACAGGGGCGGCTCCAGGCCCCAGCACACCAAGTGCGTGCTTGGGGCGGCATGCCGCGGGGGGGGGGCGGCTCTTCCGGTCACCGGGAGGGCGGCAGGCAGGGTGCCTTTGGCGGCATGCCTGCGGGAGGTCCACCGGAGCTGCGGGACTGGCGACCGGCAGAGTGCCCCCCACGGCATGTCGCTGTGCTTGGGGCGGCAAAATGTCTACAGCTGCCCCTGAACAGATACATCCTCTGCTGAAGAGACACAGAAAAAAGGACCACACTCACCAAAGGGATACACATATATTCCTGTGCACAGGTGTGTAGCCAACACCATTATCCAACCATATGGAAAGATGTCAGGAATTATGTGAAAAAACCCTGGTGTGATTTGCTCAGAGACTGTTTTCTCAGCCCGCAAATTCCTTTTTTATTTTTTTTTTTAAAAAACATTTCAGTAAAATCAATTCAGTCATTTCTGAGTTTTAAAAGCATGGGGGGAAATACTTCTCTTATTTTAAGTACTTCAAAAATACATGTTTTTTGCCCAGAAATAGCTGATTTTTCCAACCAGAAATTTCCAGAATGGCTTGCCCTCTGCTGAAAACTCAAATGAGTTTTTCAAAACTAACCTGATTCCCATTCATTTTAATGACAGTTGGACTGCAGCTTTGTAAAACCCAGATCCAGTCCTTTAGTTGTTGGAAGCAAGTGGGGAAAAAAGAGTGAAATATAAGATATAATCCATTTATAAGAATGTTTTAAAAACGTGTATGATGAATGGATGGTAACTTTAGCGCTCTGAGTTCTGCTTCAATAACTTTGACTAATACAGTGGATAGAGGCCTGGATTTGTGCTCCAGAAACCTGGCTGCTATGGTTAGCTCTGCTACTGACTTGCGGTGCAACCCTGAGAAAGTCAGTTCACCTGTCCATGCCTCTGCTTTGTCTGTCTGATCAATTCAAATTAGAAGCTCTTGGGGGAAAAAAATGGTCTCTTACAGTGCCTAGCCCAATGGAGCTCTGATATCACTCGGCATCTCTGGGCAGTATTGTTTTGCTAATAATAATAGTGAAGCTTTGCCTACATTTAGTCTGAACTAGCCAATCCGGTGTTTCCATTGGCTGACTTCTCCAAATTACTTGCTGATACAGTTCGTTGAGCACGTCTCCAATTAAATTCAACTACTTTATAAAACAATGTTGAGGTTTTTTTCAGGCTCATGGACTAAATCAGTCCTTAATTAGGTCATTTCTTTCTAATTGATTAAAAATAGGGTTTCAAATTAAAACCGAGAGAATGACTAACATCACACAAATGATATTATTCAAATTTGAAAGGGGAAAAAAATCCATCAAAAAGACCATTATATTAAATTGCTGATCAGTCAGAGAGATGACATTTGGGATTGTTCCCTAGAAAATCTATTATTTTGCTTCTTCAAAATTAGGACAAGGATGCAATCAAATGAAGACAATTAAAGCCCAGAAGAAATAAAATGATCACTATGCAGCTGATAATATACAAAATTATTATCATTTGTATTGTGCTAGGCACAGTGCAAACACAGAGAAAGACAGTCCCTGCTCCAAAGAATGTACCATAGATAAGCTGAAGAACGAAAGGACCTAATGCTGCCCAGGCAGCAGAGGCAGACCCAGGAATAGAACCCATGTCCTTTTCCCTATTCATTATACCACACTCTGCTTTTGTTGTGCCACAACTTTGTCTCCACGTTTCCCAAAGAGAACTGCAGCCACTGCACACAGAACTATTGTAAACCTAATAATGGGAGAAAATAAATGGATCTGTTCTTAAATGATTTGACCCCCTGCCAAGTGATTGAAAGACACTGCTGGAGACTATAACAAGCTAAAAAATCAGATGAACCTATTCATGGACAATTTCAGGGGGAAGATTTGAGTGAAAAGCATTTGAGTGAAGTGTGCAGCCAGATCCCCAGTAAGTATAAACTGGTGTAGCTATACTGACTTCAGTGGAGCTATGGTGGTTTACACCAGGAGAGAATCTGACCCATTGATGTCAATGAAATGACATCAATTTACACCATTTTAACACAACCCCTACCCCCCCCGAAAAAAAACACAACCTCTTTTCAAATGATTTGGAAACTTTTGTGGAAAGATTTCAATTTACTTAAACAATCTTTAGTACAAAATGAAAAGAAAAGATTTCACTGTGATTTGATTCAAAACAAAATAAAAATGATTCAGTTATAGATCTCCTCTCCCTGTATTTCTTTTTTTAACATTTTTCCTCTTCTTTTTCGGTGGTAAAAAGGAGAAAAAAACCTGAAAATTTGAATTGTTTTGGTTTTTTTGCTTCATTTCCAAGCTAAATACACGTTTTCATTTTCTTTTGACAAATAAATAAAATTAAAACAAAATGAAACCATGTTTGGATACAATTTTGTGTGGAAAAATAATCCCTTTTTTTCTACCAGACTTAGTGAAGACCCAGATAAAAACAAATATATATCATTTACAGCCTTGCAGTCCCATAAAATAACCCATATGTTTCTATTACTTTTGCTACAAGTCTGAAATAAAACCATGGATGCATTAAAAAGTCCTATTGAGATGAAGTCTTGAGGGTATCTAATAAGATAAACCGGTTCTCCTCAGCTTCTTTGGCCTTGAGTCAGAGACAAAGGATATGCAGTTAGATATCCATGACTGGCCCATGCCAGCTGACTCAAGCCGCGGATCTCAGGCTCTGGGGTTGTTTAATTGTGTCATAGATGTTTGGAGGTGGGCTGCAGTCCGAGCTCCAGGACCCTGCCACCCAGCGAACCTGAGTCAGCTGGCACGGGCCGGCCACAGCTGTCTGCAACGTGGACATGCACAGAGAGACTCAAAAGCCCTCACCCCGCTTCCCAGTGTTCCAAAAATGTATTCTGCCTCCACCCACTGAACTAAGCTCCTCCTACGGGCCCAGTCAGGTAACATCACTGATTAAGGATCATTCAGAGGACTTGTATTAGCTGATAATTTTGATTGGCTCACAGCCTACAGATAGCACTCCATACTCAGAAGGCCCTCAGTCTCTATATGATTTTATGAAAATATGCTAATGTAACTGGAATATGCTTCATGCAAAAGGTCTCTTGTAAAGTATCCTTCCAAAGATTATATTTGTATAAATGTACCACTCTTGTATCTGAAACTAGAAATATTAAATATAGCTCTGAGGGCCTACTGTAATTATGCAAAGTGTGGGCCATTATTGGTGGTTTGGAATCTTGATGACTCCTATTAACCAGGACAATTGTCTGCAGATGGGAGTGTTTTACCTGTAAGTCTTCCTGTATGTGTGTGTGCTGGCAAGTGGGCAATGAAGTCTTACAGTAACATGTGATCATGTCACCTGAACTGGAATCCAGCTTTAAGCTGGTGCTTTTCCATTGAGAAGGGGGTGGGAACCCAGAGGGACAAAGGATTCCCGCCTTATGCAAAAGATACATAAGCAGGTGGAACAGAGAAAAGGGAGAGCCATCATGAGGAATCCCCTAGCTACCACCTGAGCTGGAACAAGGGCTGTACCGGGGAAAGGATTGTGCCCAGTCTAGGCAGGTGTCCAGTCTGTGAAAAAAACTTATTGAAACATCTTTCAGGGTGAGATTTTACTCAGTTGTATTACTGTATTAGGCTTAGATTCGCATGTTTTATTTTATTTTGCTTGGTAATTCACTTTGTCCTGTCTGTTACTACTTGGAACCACTTAAGTCCTACTTTCTGTATTTAATTACATCACTTTTTACTTATTAATTAACCCAGAGTATGTATTAATAACTGGGGAGGGGTATGTGGAAGGGGAAACAGCTGTGCATCTCTCTCTATCACTGTTATAGAGGATGAACAATTTATGAGTTTGGGGATTTATTTGGGGTTTGGACCCCATTGGGAGTTGGGCATCTGACTGTTAAAGACAAGAACACTTCTATAAGCTGCTTTCAGTTAAGTCTACAGCTTTGGGACAAGTAATTCAGGCCCTGGGTCTGTTTTGGAGCAGACTGGCGTGTCTGGCTCAGCGAGACAGGGTGCTGGGGTCCTGAACTGGCAGAGAAAGCAGGGGCAGAAGTAGTCTTGGCACATTGGTTTGGCAGTTCCCGAGGGGGTTTCTGTGATCCAACCTGTCACAACGTACCCTGGCCAAAATGCCTCCATTTCCAATCCATCCTGCCCACCATCGTGTTTGACATGTGTACCACATCGAGGATCCAAGTGTTAACCTGAGACTCAGATGAATGGCTCTTCAAAAGGACAGCACTCAGCCGAGGCTGTCTGGATAGAGACACACTAGCATAAATAGCCCCTGAGAAGCAGCTTACTAGAGCTAGGCATTCAGTGTAAACATCAGGAACCCATTTTACAAACAGTCACTTGGTGTTGTCCAGAGTCACATTTCCCCAGGCTTCCAAGACCAACAAGTCCCTCAGAGAATACTACAAATGGCAGCACTTGCCAAGCTTCTGGCAGCAATAAATGCTATTGAAAATGGAGGAGAGCTAAGCACTCGGTAGCAACACCCTGGAAATTAAATACCCCTCAGATCAATGGAACCTGAAACTCTATGCTAGAGACATGATCTGTCCTCAAGAATACCGGCTAACAGGGCCGGTGCAAGGATATTTTGCACCCGAGGCGAAACTTCCACCTGGAGCTCCCATGGCTGCGGGGAGCTCCGAGCCCTTTAAATCCTGGCCCCAGCCCAGCCGCTGGAGCTGCGGGTGGGATTTAAAGGACTTTGGGCTCCCTGCAGTGGCGGGGAGCTCTGAGCCCTTTAAATCCTGGCCCCAGCCCAGCCGTCGAAGCTGCAGGCAGGATTTAAAGGGCTCTGGGCTCCACACAGCCTCTGGTGGAGGCTGAACCTGCTGTAGCGCCTGTCGCTGGGCTTGTGCCACGTGAGTGCTAAGCGAATCTCTGCCCAGCCGCTGGCACCCCCGCTGGCAATGACAATAATTGCAGGGAGCGGCTGCTGCGCTGGAAGAGGGAGTCTGCGCCGCACGTGTCAGTGCGCCGCTGGCAGCCCAGCCCAGGAATGCTTAAAAAAAAATTGGGGGCACTGCTTTTTGGTGCCCCCAAATCTTGGTGCCCTAGGCAACCACCTAGTTTGCCTTAATGGTAGCACCGGCCCGGCCAGCTAAACATACATGTCTTGAAGCAGCTAATCCACAGAATGTAGTTACCCATCAAGCCAGTGTGGAGTTTTATACTGAAGCCCAATTACTGATTGCCCTCTGGATACATAGGCTTTAAATGTCAGAAGGGACCACTGTGATCATCTAGTCTGACCTCCTGTAAAAATACAGGACATAAAATGTCACCCAGTTAACTCCCACATAAAGCCTACATGTTGTGGTTGAGCTATAATGTATCTTTTAGAAAGACACCCAATCTTGTTGTACAACTTCACAATCCACCATCTCCCTTGCTACTTAGAAGCACTTGTTTGTTCATGTCCATGTACGGGAAGACTTTTCATCCCTGGATGTTTCCTTCAATTTGCTCTTTTTTCACTGTAGCCCGCAAACAACAATTCATTGTTGTCCAACAGTTAGTAAGGCCAACTCCACCAGGAACATCAGAAAAGCCACTGGAGATATGAGAATCCTAAAACATAAAGAACAAGGTTGGGATTTTCGAAGCTGCCTATGGGATTTGGATGATTCTCCCTTACAATTAATAGAAAATCTGGCCTCAGTTGTGGGGATCGACATTGGAAAATATGGCTTATGAATCCTTTTGAAAACGTGTGTCAGCTCTCCTGGGCTGCTTTGAAAATCTCAGCCCAGATGCCTTCTAGATGTTCACCAATTCCTAAAAGCTTCCATCAGAGAGAGAAAGTTATGTATGTATAAAAATATTAAAAGTGTCCTGCAATGCATCTGACAAAGTGGGTATTCACCCACGAAAGCTCATGCTCCAATACATCTGTTAGTCTATATGGTGCCACAGGACTCTTTGCTGCTTTTGCAGATCCAGACTAACACAGCTACCCCTCTGATACTAGAATGCTGGATGTTTTAAATTATTGCTACCAGAAATCTTCCTTTACTTTAATATAAGGTCACAACCAGAGACCATTAAGAAGCAGCAGGAAACAGTATAATACACCAGGAAATAGCAGTCAAGATACTGTACATTCTGTTATAATTGCCACTTAGTACTGTAACATGCCTACTACTGCCCACTTCCTGGTTTCCATTTTTTCCAGACTGTCATTCTCCAGCTCCCTCTTAGTCAATCTACAGCACAATACTTATTTATGCTCTTGATTTAGATATTTGCATCAATATTCTAGACCCACTTGGCTCATCCTTGCCTCAGCTTCAGCCCATTTATGTCCTGATCCAGCAAAGCACATAAGCAGAGGCTTATCCTGAAGCATGTGAGTAGTCCCAGTGACTTGGGCGAGAATTCAGCTGACTTGGGAACTACTCATGTACTGAGCACAGGTTTACTGGAGTCCAGGTCCAGGTTCCACAACCATATTTATGGTCCTTACAAGTGTCGTGTTGCTCCTGTACATTGAATTGAGACAGGCTTACATGATGTTACCTCTCTGTGAGCTGCTTATCAGTCTAGACAATGGTTGCTGTAGGCAGAGGAACACTAGACAACTCCAGAATTCTACATATGAAGCATGGAGGAAAATTGTTCTCCCTCTGTCATAGGTCTCACCCCCACTCTGAACTTTAGGGTACAGATGTGGGGACCTGTATGGACACTTCTAAGCTTAATTACCAGCTTAGATCTGGTCTTGCTGCCACCATCCAGATTTGAGTACCTGGAACACTCTCTTTCTCTCCAAAACCTTCCACTCCCTGGGTAGCCTTGAGAGACTCCTCCACCAATTCCCTGGTGAGTCCAGATCCAGTTCCCTTGGATCTCAAGAACAAGGAAGAATTATTCCTTCCCTCTCCTTTCCCCCCCCCCACCAATCCCTGGTGAGTCCAGATCCAATTCCCTTGGATCTAAAAAACAGCGAAAAAATCAATCAGGTTCTTAAAAAGATGGCTTTTAATTAAAGAAAAGAAAGGTAAAAGAAAGAAAAAAAAACCCACCTCTGGGAGACAGCATACCAGCTAATCTCACAGACAACAGATTGAAAACACAGGATGTTCCCCTGGGCAAAAACCTTAATACACACAAGAATACCCAATTTGATAATTCCCCTAATCACACCAAGACAAGTTACAAAAAAAAAATAAACATAAACCTATTTATTCCTTTCTAAAACTTACTACTCTGATAAGAGGCTGGTTCCTTGATCTTTTCTACTCCATCTGAAACTGAAACTGACTAAACAAAGGAAACTTCCTTCCTTCCTTTTGAAACATCTTGTTCCCCCATTGGTTCCTCTGGTCAGGTGTCAGCTAGGCTAGGTGAACTTCTTAACTCTTTACAGGTAAAAGAGGCATTAACCCTTAACCATCTGTTTATGACACCCTCTGTCTCACAGGCCTTCTGCTCCTTCTTCTCCTCATTCAACTGATGGTGACAAGCACAACTCTTAGGTGACCCCAAGTATCCAAAAGCACCACCCCTTGCCCTGGCAGCAGCAGCTGGCCATTCCCATCCTGCCAGCCAGCAGCTCCTTAAGAAGTGTGATATGGGCTATGCAGGCAGGAGATGCCTGGTTTACAAGCACCCCAGCCAAATACATAGGGGTAGGAGGTTCTGTTGGTGAATGCAGGGAGGGGAAGGTATGACTTAGGTTTGCATATTATACCTTAGAGTTCTAGTCCTCCCCGGGCCACAGCTGACCTTGTGAAACTACTATTTCTGTAAAATGGGAGGGAGGTGCTGATAATTGCTTCCCTCCTAGAATGGGGTTGTGAGGCCTTGCTCAGTCACATGGGTTGCAAAGAACAGAGGATGAGTTGAGAGCACAACTCATAAGCTCCTAGTGCACCTTCTGTTAAGTCAAACTCTCTTTTGATGGGAAAATAAGATGGGGGAGGATCTGTTTTATTTGTATCCTGTCCAGTGGTTTGGTTCTCTGTGTCTGCTTCAGCCTGATGCAGGAGATCAGTGGGCCCTGGAAGCATGCCCAGTGCAGAAGGAAAGTCTAGAAATTAAGGAGCAATGCTCTAGCAATAGCAATTTTCTGGGAGACAACCAAAGCCACCTCTCAAACCCCAGTGCTGAGTACTACTGAGTACTTTTGCAGATCTGCCCCATATTAATAATGCCATATATCATGTGTTTTGTGATATACTTGCATGAAAGCCGTCCTATAGCAATAACATTTATTTGATCACCCGATTTTAGGATTATACCGTCTTCAAGGTCATTAATGTGCAGCATGAAGAAATACTGCCTGAGTAATAATGGCTGAACTTCCTGGTGTCTTCTAGTGACACCTTTTATTTCCTACTCTCAAGCACATTACAAATGTATTTCAACAGGCCTTTCCTTCACACCCTGCTTTCTGTCTTAGTAGGTTAATCAGTTGTGTGTAACAGTACTGACTATTTCTGTCATCTTCAGATAGAAGAAATAGCATAGCATAGAATATCAGGGTTGGGAGGGACCTCAGGAGGTCATCTAGTCCAATCCCCTGCTCAAAGCAGGGCCAATCCCCAGACAGATTTTTGCCCTAGGTCCCTAAATGACCCCCTCAAGGATTGAACTCACAACCCTGTATTTAGCAGGCCAATGCTCAAACCATTAAGCTATCCCTCCACACATCTATCGCACTCTCGTCTAATAATCCTGCAACATGCTTAAAGAATTTAACCACATTTATTGGACTGGATCTTCCTCACATGTTTTTTCCTCCTGATAAACCAGGGGCGGGTAAACTGCCAGCTGATTTAATCTGGCCTGCAAACTTCTGCTGGAAAATGGAGTCTGGGGCTTGCCCTGCTCCCATGTTCCAGCCAGGGAGTGGGGTTGGTGGCTGCTCCGTGTGGCTCCTGGCAGCAGTGGCATGTCCCCACTCCAGCTCCTACATTTAGGGGCAGCCAGGGAGCTCTGAGCACTGCCTCCACCTTAACCTCCTCCCATGCAGCTCCCATTGGCTGGGAATTGTGACCAATGGGAGCTACAGGGGTGGCACCTGCAGATGGGGCAGTGTGCAGAGCCACCTGGCCATGCCTCCACATAGGAGCTGGAGAAGGGGCATACTGCTGCTTCCGGGAGCTGCTTGAGGTAAGTGCCACCCGAAGCCTGCACCCCTGAACCCCTCCTGTGCTCCAACTCCTTGCCTCAACCCTGATCCTCCTCCTGCATCCCAAACCCCTCATCCTCAGCCCCACCCCAGAGCCTGCACCCCCAGCCAGAGCCCTCCTCCCCAAACCCTAAACCCCTGCCCCAACCTGGAACCCCTTCCCGCAACCTGAACTCATTTCTGGCCCCGCCTCAGAGCCCACACTCCATCCCACATCCCAACCCCAATTTCATGAGCATTCATGGCCCGCCATACAATTTCCAAACCCAGATGTGGCCCTTGGGCCAAAAAGTTTGCCCACCCCTGTGATAAACTAATGCCACAGAAAATTTGGAACAATGAAAATTCATTTCATTTAGAAAACTGGCCAAACAACACTGCCTTGGAAACTCTCATGAATTCATTTTTCAAGCAGTTCCAAAAACAACACATTACATTTATAGGATGACTTTCAGACAAACTATGAAATAGGATTATCCAATTCACCAGGGAAACGCAGCCACTGAAATGCTACCACTATTTAATAGTGATACTATAAAAGAGTTTAAGGTAGAAAGGGGAAAATGGCATATTCATATATGACCTTTTTCACTCAAAAATACTGCTTTTATGAATGAAAAAAACCCATAGAATTCTATAAGTTCTTTTGTGAAATTAGGCAATTTATGTGAAATCAAAATGAAATACAAAATCCTCACGTTCTTAGTTTGTACTTTACTTTTCAAATGGTGTCACAGCATCAACTCACCCTTCTATTTGTGAATTTTATCAAATGTGATTTTTTTTTTGTATATAGCTTATTTTTTGTTCCAGCCACTCAGAACATTGCACAGTGACTGTCCAGATTGTTGGGTGCTCAGATAATTGATTATTAGAGCTGACTGGGAATTTTTCAACACAATTTTTTGTTTGTTTGTTTGTAAAATGCTGGAGCAAAACTGATTTTTTTTCCCCTAGGAAAAGTTTCAACAAATTTTTTGTCTCAAAAACATTTTGAACAAAAAGAAGTTTCAAAATTGACAAAATACATTTTGCTCTGAAATTTTCTAAACAAAATATTCTGGTTTTCCAGTTTGAAATGTTTTTCATTTTTTAAATTAAGCCAATTACAGTAAAAACAATTTTTTGAAAAAAAATATTTAGACAAAACTGATTGGCCTGAACAATTTTTTTTTTCTGGATTTTTGGTTCATGAAAACTTTCAAGATTTTGTTCAACCATGGGGTTTTGGTCAACTACAAATTTGGGAGATTATATTCTGCTTCATAAAATTCCCCTGATATTTTTAGGTAGCTACAGTATCTTTAGTTTCCTGTCATAAACTTTGGTGTGATTGCTCCTGTTCACCCTTAAATAGAGGCTGAATTTCTGTGCTAAGTCATGTATTCCCATCTGCATATCAGTGTTACAATTTACTTTTCTCCCAGGCAGGCTTTTAAGTAATTATTTTAGCTTATTGGGGTTTCTTTTTATTCTAAGAATGTTATAAAATATCGCTCTCACTAGTGTAAAATAGCATTGTGGGGTGTTTATTGGGAGCATCTCTGATGACTTTTAGGCTAAATTCTGCACTCATTTATACCTGTGCAACTCTATGGTTGCATGCGTTCAACAGCGAACAGAATCTGGCCCATTGACTCCCTCACATATTTCACTCCAGCCTTTTCTCCCAATCTTTTGTAATCTGCTTTATAATTGGATTCAAATGTCTCTTTAATTACATTGGCTAATTTCAGCTCCTAAGTAAATAGACCACATTTTTGGGTACCCATTTAAAATTCCAGGAGACAGACAGAGCTGAAGGGCAACATCTAGAAAGCAACATCACTACAGCTGTGGAGTCATTAATTCTGTGCAGTGATAACTTTGTACTCCAAGAGCAATATTCATTATCGGTGGGAGGGGAGGCATCGTCCTTAATTAACAGTAAGACATCATCATCAGCATAAAGTCACAGTTTAATGTTCTATGTACAGCATCAGTGTGATAGTGTTAGTGTTTCCAATTCAGATGTGAAGATAATACTCTGGTTGTCTGGCTGTCACTGCCACCACCACATGAGAATGACCAAATTTTCAAAAGAGCTCAGCAGTACCCAGCAGCTCTCATTTTAGACACCCCAGCAGTGGCTGGATTTTCAAGAGAGCCCGAGGCCTATTTAGATGGATGAACGGATGCAGTGCTCTTTCTAAAACCCAGCTCCAACAGAGGCTGCTAAGCACTTGTGAGAACATGACTGGTTCTTTGGGAATACCTATAGCGTTTATGCAAATGGCAACGCGGATTGTTCAACGATGTTGTGCGAAAAGCTTGCTTGTAACCTGCTACATGGCATTCCCCCAACTTTTCCCCTTCTAAAAAGCCATTCAATATCATTTTCCAGTCATTACTCTAGAGAGCATAGGTAGGGTTTTCAGAAGTACTCACTGTTGGTCTAACTTTACTCCAAGTGAAGTACATGGCTTGGCGTAACTCTGCTCCCAGGGAAGACAATGGAAAAGCTCTCATTGGCACATGATGGCATATATCACATTGGTAGATGTGCAGGTGAAAGAGCCTCTGATAGTGTGGCTGATGTGATTAGGTCCTGTGATGGCATCCCCTGAATAGATATGTGGACAGAGTTGGCAACGGGCTTTGTTAGTGTTAGTGTTCCTAACCCAGGAAACTATCCTTGCATCAAAGCCCGCTGCCAACTCTGTCTGTGGGAGCTGCAGGGAGGGGCTGCTGAGAGTAAGGGGAGGGCATGCGACAGGATGTTGGGGAGGGCAAACCTTTAAAATTATGCCCCCCACTATCAGCATGTACTAGTCATATCTGGTGTATAAGCTGCCAGGCCTTGCATGTTTATATATAGTCATATATATATAAATGGTTACTGGGTCTCACTGCATCTGTGCAGTTCCTTCATACTCTGTTTGTTGTATAACAAGCAAAAGAAACAACAGCACCGACATACATTTGTCCTGGAACAAACCCTTTTAAGGAGGCCTAGCTTTGCATTCACAAACGAGTTAGCTACCTCAAGTTAACTAGCAATCAATTAACTAGTTAAAGAGAAGCAAAATAATTTTAGGTGAGATTCATATAGCAGAGCCGGGTTAGGCACATTAAACTAGTACAGTAGAACGCTGAAGATATGAACGCCAGACTTTCAAACTGACTGGTCAACTGGACACCGTGTGAAACCAGAAGTAACCAATCTGGCAGCAGAAGGGAAAAAAAAAATAATACTGTACTGTGCCTGTATTGCATCAGAAAGGGTGGGACATCTGGGCTGCCTGTCCCCACTCCACCCCCACTCATGGGGCCGCTTTAGAGCAAGATCCTAGGGCTGCCAGAGCCAGCAGAACAGGAGCAGCACTGGAGTCTGCATAGCTTTCACCCCCGCCCCAGGAGGGGGATGAGCTGTTTTTTTTTTCCTCTCTCTCACACACACACCCCTGTTCAGAAGGGGACAAGCTTGCAAACTCATGCCAGGGTTGATGAGGTTTCACAGCTGCTGCTGAATCCTGGCCTAGCCTGCCAGCTGCTGGATCTGACCTGCGTGTTGTCCAGAGTTACGAACATTGAGTTACAGACAACCTCCATTCCCGAGATCTCCGTAACTCTGAGGTTCTACCGGGGCTGGGTTTTCAGAAGTGCTCAGTGCCACCATAAGCACTTAAGTGAAATAGCCAGATTTCCACAGGTGCTCAGGAAATCCCACTGAGAACAGCGAGGGCCACTGGATGCTGAGGTGGTTTGAACATCGAGCCTTACAAGTTTAGAAAAAACAATGTGATATTGCAAGGAGGGGTTTGACTATCTTGGCCATATTTTCCTGGAGGTCTTTGAGTTTAAGCAGGACAGACTCCCATTTATAGTCATTCTCCCCAACCAGAGGCCAACCACTAATTGATTGTTGTTGCTGTGATGTGATCCAAAGCCATGGCTTAGGCCAACGAAAACCAGATACATGTGAATTTACCCTTCCACTAATTTGTGTATACAGGGCCTGATCCAAAGCCCACATACGTGAACGAGAACCTTTCCATTGGCGTCAGCTCAGGCTCATAATGAACTAGTTTCTTTTAGCACAGAGCATGCTTTACAGTTTGGCTAAAGATGCCTTTGTTGAATTACACATATTTGTATCAGCAAATCTGTGTACATTTTAAAAAACATCCGAACCTCCCTGCGCAATTGTTGTAGTTCGAAAGTATATTGAAAAACAAATGAAACTGTAGTGTTTATTTTCAAAAGAAAATAGGTGCATCTAGTCTACTTTTGCAACAGCACTGAGCCATTCTAGTTGCATGAACTGCTTGTTGTACATATTCTGAACATACAACTTGTTTTTTTTTAACCGGTAAAACTTTGCTTGTTGATGGAGTACACATAACACTTGCGTAACTTTGCCAGAGTGTGGATCGCTAACTCTCATTGGGGAACACTCGCTATTGCAAATAGCCCCACCAGTTTCAGTGCAACTAGGTCCATGAAAAATTGCTCTACATGAATTAGGACTGTACAATCTGGATGTGTTTTTAGCTGCATTCTTAAGGGCACTATTTTTAACATTTTGGTCAAGATAGTCAAAAATAGGTCCTACAGACAAATGAACAGAGATGGCTATTTGAAGGGTCCATTTTCACTACAAAGTTAACTCAGGCTGTTACTTGGCTGTTGCCCCAACCCTCTTCCTGTCCACACACAAACCCTTTCATCACAATTTGGTGGTGTGTTAAACCCAGGCTAGCTGGGGATGGGGTTAGAGCATAGGTTCTGCTTTCACTCGGGCTGGAACCTACCCACTTTGCAGCTCAGCTTACTGCAGGACAAAGAATCATGGGATATGCTCCCAGAAGTCCTTGCAACACACATGGACAGTGTATAGCTCCACTGAGGACACAGTAACTCGGGTAGGACTTCACAGTGTGGCTGCTCACACCTGGCTCAGGCCAGCCTAGGTGCTCAGACTGAGGTGCTGAACACTGGGGCTAACTCTGCGGTGAAGTCATACCCACAGTGGGTGGTAACATTCATCCTACAAAGGCATATGGCTGTGGCAGTGGTAATGTAGTCCTTGTAATTCATAAGCACAAACTTTTCCCATTCCAGTGCTAACAGGCATTAGCAAATGGATACATCAGATGTTCTCATGATTAATGTACAATTGCAATGCAAAGCTGATCCCAGCTGATGAAGATCAGTAGTCTGGTTGGAATAAGATGTTTGTTTATTTGTTTTTGCTAGGAGAGATGGACTTACTGGCGAGGTCAATAGTATTTTTGTGATTATACTTTCAGTGACCAGAATTAATACTTACTTTTAATTCCTGATGGGGCTCTAATCCTATTTCTGCCACCGCTCTGCTGTGATGCCTACGGCAACTCTCTTACACCAAGATTTTCAAAAGTCTAGTCAATTTTGGGTGACCTACATGAGATGCCTTAAAGGAGCCTGATTTAGTGACCACCCTCTGAAAATTAAGGTTGTTGAAGAGATCTCAAATTGGACACCCACAAATGGAAGCAGCCAAAAGTCACTAGTTAGTTCTGAAAATCCTGTCCTTCAACTTTCCGTGCCTCAGGGTATGTCCACACTACAGGATTATTCCAATTTTACATAAACCAGTTTTGTAAAACAGATTGTATAAAGTTGAGTGCATGCGGCCACACTAAGCATATTAATTCGGTGGTGTGCGTCCATGTACTGAGGCTAGCGTCGATTTCTGGAGCGTTGCACTGGGGGTAGCTATCCCATAGTTCCCACAGTCTCCCCCGCCCATTGGAATTGAGATCCCAATGCATGATGGTGCAAAAACAGTGTCACGGGTGATTCTGGGTAAATGTCATCACTCAAATCCTTCCTCCATGAAAGCAACGGCAGACAGACAATCATTTCACCCCCTTTTTCCCAAGAATTGCCCTGGCAGACGCCATAGCATGGCAACCATGGAGCCTGTTTTGCCTTTTGTCACTGTCACCGTATGTGTACTGGATGCTACTGACAGAGGCGGTACTGCAGCGCTACACAGCAGCATTCATTTGCCTTTGCAAGGTAGCAGAGATGGTTACCATCTCTATTGCACTGTCTTCCATTGTAAACTGGTGATGAGATGACGGTTATCAATCATTTTGTACCGTCTGCTGTTGTCATGGGTGCTCCTGGCTGGCCTCGCTGAGGTCGGCCGGGGGCGCATGGACAAAAATGGGAATAACTCCCCAGGTCATTCTCTTCTTTACGTTTTGTCTAAACATAGAGTCAGTCCTGACTAGAATATGGAGCAAGTCTACTAGAGAACCAGAGAGCACAGCCACTCTGGGTCAGAGCCCCAGAGATCCCACAGAAATGATGAGGTGCATGCCATTCTAGAGGGTTCCCCTGAAACAACCCCACCTGTTGCTTCCCTCCTCCCCTAACCCTCCTGGGCTACCGTTGCAATGTCCCCCCATTTGTGTGATGAAGTAATAAAGAAAAAATGCAGGAATAAGAAACACTGACTTTTTAGAGAGATAAAATGAGGGGGAGGAAGCCTCCAGCTGCTATGATAGACCAGGCAGGACATTAAAGGGGGGGGGGAAGAGGAGCACAGCCTCCCACTGCTATGATAGTCCAGAGAGTACAGAATCTTTTCTTTAGACAAGAAAGGAGGGTGAGGCTGATGGAGCTCAGGCTCCAACTGCTATGATGAGGACATTTACTAAGCATTTTGTACAGTCTGCCAGGAATGACAGGGAGTCATTCCCATTTTTACCCAGGCGCCCCTGGCCAACCTCACCAAGGCCAGCCAGGAGCACTCACGGGATGATGACAGTTTTCCACCATTTTGTACCATCTGCCATCAGGAAAGGAAGGGGAGGGGATGCTGCTGTTCAGCGCCGCAGCACCGCGTCTACTAGCAGCATACTAGTAGACATACGGTGATATTGAAAAATGGCAAGAAATGATTTTTTTCCCTTTTCTTTCCTGGGTGGGGAGGGGAGGTAAATTGACGAGATATACCCTGAACCACCCTGGACAATGTTTTTGAGCCTACAGGCACTGGGAGCTCAGCCAAGAATGCAAATGCTTTTTGGAGACTGCAGGGACTGTGGGATAGCTGGATTCCTCAGTCCCCCCTCCCTCCCTGAGCGTCCATTTGATTCTTTGGCTTTCCATTATGCTTGTCACACAGCACTGTGCTGTGGCCTCTGTCTATCATAGCCTGGAGATTTTTTCAAATGCTGTGTCATTTAGTCTTCTGTAATGGAGCTCTGATAGAACAGATTTGTCTCCCCATACAGCGATCAGATCCAGTATCTCCCGCATGGTCTATGCTGGAGCTCTTTTTGGATTTGGGACTGCATCGCCACCTGTGCTGATCAGAGCTCCACAGTGGGCAAAAGGAAATGAAATTCAAAAGTTTGCGGGACTTTTCCTGTCTACCTGGCCAGTGCCTCCGAGTTCAGATTGCTTTCCAGAGCGGTCACAATGATGCACTGTGGGATACCGCCTGGAGGCCAATACCGTTGGTTTGCGGCCACACTAACCCTAATCTGACATGGCAATACCGATTTCAGCGCTACTCCTCTCGTCGGGGAGGGGTACAGAAATTGTTTTAAATAGTCCTTTATATCAATATAAAGGGCCTCGTTGTGTGGACGGGTGCAGGGTTAAATTGGTTTAACGCTGCTAAATTCGGTTTAAACGTGTAGTGTAGACCAGGTCACAGTTTCCCTATTTGTAACATGGGACTAATGATGTGTCATAGAAACGCAGGGCTGGAAAGGAGAGGTCATCTGATCGACCCTCTTGCACTGAGTGGGACCCCGTCTATCACCCTTTGTAAAACTCTGAGCTCTACAGCTGGAAAGAGCTATATGAATGAGTATTAATTCATTATTATTGCTGTAACTATTGTTACTGTAACAGTGCAGTGCTGTTTGATTAGGTTTGGGACAGGGGAATATAGGAAAGCACACCATTAATTCAGCCGAATTACTTGCAAGGTTATCCATTTTAATGCTTTGTCATGCACAAGCGCCCGTAACTTCTAGCATTTCCAAGGCAAGAAGCTGCCTTTATGGACCAGATGTCAGACAGCACTGGGGTAAATTATACTGATGTTGGGTTTGTAATGATCCCTCACTTGAAACAAAGCTCAGTTGAAAGCCCCAACAAGTCCGAAAGGGGAGAAATATGTTAATGTGTTTAGATTACATTAAAGTTTTAAGATTAACTAAAAGAAAGAGAAAAAAACCCGGCTGCTAATGGCAAGAGAACAGTGGAGAGGCATTATTATATTACCGCTAATGCACATAAAGCAGCTCCTATTGAAAAGGGATGGCAGTTTTACATCCTATTAAATATATCAAAGCCGCACTTCAATTACAAACCCTTTTATATGCACATTTTAACAAATATGTCTTTGATAATGGAGTGCAGCGGGAGCTTTTTAAATGTTAAACCGGAGCCGCACTATGGACCACGAAGGTAGAAAAAGGAATAACACTGGAAGAAGGTAACTGTTTGCAGGGGTCTGTTTCAATATTTGCATCTTTTTTGTTGTCCTAAAGACTAGAGTTTACCAAGCATTTCAATCTGCGCAGGAGACAAGAGTATAATAGCAGAACCAGTGAAAATAGCTCCAGGGCTGCAGTGGATTCTTCTGTGAGATGCTATTCTAGTGCCAGGGCATTATCTTTGATAAGTTATGTCACAGCACATGTGTTAACCATGATGATAATAAAACCCCATGGGGATGTTTGGCCAGGATCCTGTTTGTGAAACAAACAGTTCCATCCACGTCTGAATCCAGTCCGTTAAATCATCTTCTCTAGGGGCCCAATATAATTCCCAACTGGACCAAGCGACAGTACAATACGCTGGATTTTTAGTCCCATTGATTCACAAATAAAACTACCATTGAGCAGCACCAGGTTCCTTGGACCACCGTGAGTAAAGCGCCACTCGGTGTGAGAATGGGTGACAAAATCTGATCCATAGGGAACAGCAGCAGGTTGGCTCCTCTATCCACAATGTATAATGCTCAAAGTAAAGTCTAGACTTAGATAGGCCCAGGATACAACATTTCAATGCAGACTTCGATCTATCCCAAAATTCATGATGTTTGGATCAGCTCAGAATAGAGAGAGCGAGAGCTCAGCAGCAAAAGTTGCCTCCAGCCAGAATGGACCATTAGGACCGTCTACTCTAACCTCTTGTACAACACAAGAATTTCACTCAGGGATTCCTGCAGTGAGCCCAGTAACTGGTGAGTAATTTTTAGAGGCATACACACAGTCTTGATTTAAAGTTTATAAGTGATGGCAAAAATCACTACATCCCTTGGATGTTATTCCAGTGGTCAGTTACTCTCACTGTTAAAAATGCTTGCCTTATTTCTAATTTTTACTTGTCTAACTTTGCCAATGGAGTTTGGAGCCAGAGTTTTCATTCTGGCAAACAGAGGGTGTTTTCCTGGGAGTTCACCTAGGGGGAGTTCTTACAGAGTTTTTGCCTTTCAGGCTCCTGTGAGCAGCGAATACAATGTCTGAAGAGGCTCTTAGAAGGAAAACATTATGGCTAGTGAGCAATCAGCTGTAACCTGCACAGGATGTGCCATGTTTGTATTTCTCCCAGAGGATAGAAGTGACTTAGTCTGTACGAAGTGCAAACTGGTCTCCATATTGGGAGAGAAGGTTAAAGGACTAGAGACCCAAGTATCAATCCTGCATTGCATCAAAGAAAATGAAGGTTTTCTGGATAGAAGTCAGCGTTTGGTACTGCAGGCACAGCATGCTGAAGAATCAGAGAGGGCAGTGCAGAATGGCGAAGAAAATTGGCAGCATGTGACCTCCAGAAAAAGAAAGAGGAGAACATGTACCCCCAATGCAGATAGAGGTAAGAGACTATTTTCAGGCTCTCTGCACAGGTACTATGGTGGAGAATGGTTTGGAAGAGTTATCTGAGGGAAGGGATCAAAGGGAGACCCCATCAACCGGAAGGCATGGGATGCATTGTCCTGGGGATGAGTAGTGGTGGTTGGTCACTCCCTCCTAAGAGGGACAGAGTCGTCCATCTGCCGTTCAGGCCAGGAAACTCGAGAACTGTGCTGCTTGCCTGGAGCTAGAATTCAGGATGTTACAGAGTGTCTGCCAAGATTGATCAAACCTTCGGACTACTACCCCATCCTGCTTCTCCACATGGGCACCAATGATACTGCCAAAAATGACCTTGAGCGTGTCACTGCAGACTACGTGGCTCTGGGAAGAAGGATAAAGAAGTTAGAGGTGCAAGTGGTGTTCTTGTCCATCCTCCCTGTGAAAGGAAAAATGCCCAGGCAGGGGCCATCGAATTGTGGAAGTAAATGTGTGGTTATGCAGGTGGTGTCAGAGGGGGCTTTGGATTCTTTGACCATGGGATCTTGTTCCAGGAAGAAGGATTGCTAGGAAGAGATGAGATTCACCTAATGAAGAGAGAGAACATCTTTGCAGGCAGGCTTGCTAACCTAGTGCAGAGGGCTTTAAACGAGGTTTGCCAGGGAATTAGACCGAAGCCCTGAGGTAAGTGTGGAAGTGGGATATGGGAGGAAACGCAAGGAAGAGGGTGGAACAGGGGAGGCCTCCTGATTCATACTGAGAAAGCAGGGCAATCGGCTAGTTATCTTAGGTGCCTGTACATGAACGCAAGAAGTCTGGGGAACAAACAGGAAGAATGGGAAGTCCTGGCGCAGTTAAGGAACTATGATGTGATTGGAACAGAGACTTGATGGGGTAACTCATGATGGAAGCACTGTCATGATGATAGAAACTGTTCAGGAAGGACAGGCAGGGGAGGAAAGGTGGGAAGAGTTGCACTGTATGTAAGAGAGCAATATGATTGCTCAGAGCTCCAGAATGAAACTGGAGAAGAGCCTGTTAAGAGTCTTTGGGTGAAGTTTAGAGGTGAGAGCAACGAGGGTGATGTTGTGGTGGGCGTCTGCTATAGACCACCAGACCAGGAGGATGAGGTAGACAAGGCTTTCTTCAGACAACTAACAGAAGAAGTTTCCAGATCACAGGCCCTGGTTCTCATGTGGGACTTCAGTCACACTGACATCTTCTGGGAGAGCAATACAGCAGTGCACAGACAATCCAGGAAGTTTTTGGAGAGTGTTGGGGACAGCTTCCTGGTGCAAGTGCTGGAGGAACCAACTAGGGGCAGAGCTCTTCTTGATCTGCTGCTCACAAACAGGGAAGAATGTAGGGGAAGTAGAAATGGGTGGCAACCTGGACAGCAGTGACCAGGAGATGGTCGAGTTCAGGATCCTGACGAAAAGATGAACGGAGAACAGCAGAATACAGACTCTGGACTTCATAAAAGCAGACTGACTCCCTCAGGGAACTGATGGGCAGGATCCACAGGGACGCTAATATGAGGGGGAAAGGAGTCCAGGAGAGCTGGCTGTATTTTAAAGAAGCTTTATTGAGGGTGCAGGAACGAACCATCCCAATGTGCAGAAAGAATAGCAAATATGGCAGACAACCAGCTTGGCTTAAACAGAGAAATCTTCAGTGAGCTTAAACACAAAAAAGAAGCTTACAAGAAGTGGAAACTTGGACAGATGACTAGGGAGGAGTATAAAAATATTGCCTGAGCGTGCAGGGGTGTAATCAGAAAAGCCAAAGCACAATTGGAGTTACAGCTAGCAAGGGATGTGAAGGGTTGTGACATTGCCCTCCCTATGATTTTATGAAAAGGCCCAGAGAAGCACAAATTGAAACCCAGAAGCATGAATTGGCTGTAATGGAGTGGAAGAGGTGCACAGAGACATGCATCCTGGAGGTGGAAGTTGGGGTCCTGGTGACTGTTGCGGTGGGAACAACCCCCCAAGGACACTGTAGCTGGAAGCAAGCCCAACCTGACTGAAGGGGGGAGAGGGGTGGAGATTTTGCTGGCCAGTGAAGGTTCTGCCATAGCTGGTAACTGTGAGCCCACAGCTGGATCAGGGTCACCTTCCCTTTTGGGGGACACAGGAGTGTCTGCCCCAGAGGGGAGCCCAAAGAAGAATTTTAGGTATACTGTACTGCCTCCGCCATGGGCATTGTCCAAGTCTGTGGCAGTAGGTTCAGGAGAAGGGTGTGACATTGCACTCCAGATGATTTTATAACAATATGCTAATGAGGGTGAATATAATGTAACTGGAATATGCTTCATGCAAAAGGTCTCTTGTAAGGTATCATTACAAAACTTATAATCTACTGAGTGTGTTCATCCTATTTGTATAAATGTATCAGTCTTGTATCTGAAACTAGAAATATGAAATATAACTTTGAGATCCTATTGTAATTATGCAAAGTGTGGGCCATTAAGGGTGAATCTTGATGGCTCCCATTAACCAGGACAATTGACTGTAGATGGCTCTGTTTACTTGCAAGCATTCCTATTAGTCAGACGGGGAAGAATGAAGGCTTGGGGTCTCATAGGACATGTGAGCATGTCGCCTGGTACTGGAATCCATTTTAAACCTGGTGCTTTTCTATGTAGAAGGAGGGGTGGGGACCCAGAGAGCCAAATATTGCCGCCTTCTGCCAAAGCTATAAAAGGGGGTGGAACAGAACAAAGGGTGCGGCCATCACAAGAAATCCCCTAGCTACCACCTGAGCTGGAACAAGGACTTTACCAGGGAAAGGATTGGGCCTAGGCTAGGAAGGAGTTTAGTCTGTGAAAGAAGCTTATTGGAACGTCTCTGAGGGTGAGATTTACCTGTATTTAGTTTCTTAATGTATTAGGCCTAGCCTTGCGTGTTTTTGTTTTATTATTTTGCTTGGTAACTTGCTTTGTTCTGTCTGTTATTACTTGGAGCCACTTAAATCCTACTTTTTATATTTAATAAAATCATTTTTGAACCCAAAGTAATTAATTCCTGGGGGAGTAAACAGCCGTGCATCTCTCTTGATCAGTGTTATAGAGGGCAGACAACTTTGAGTTTACCCTGTACCAGCTTTATACAGAGTAAAATGGATTTATTCGGGGTTTGGACCCCACTGGGAACTGGGTATCTGGGTGTTGGAGACAGGAGCACTTCTTAAGCTGTTTTCAGTTAAGTCTGCAGCTTTTGGGGGACGTGACTCAGACCTGGGTCTGGGTTCATGGCATGCTAGGATGTCTAGCTCAACAAGACAGGGTACTGAAGTCCCAGCCGGCAGGGTAAACGGGCTCAGAAGTAGTCTCTGCACATCAGGTGACAGTCCCAAGGGCAACTGGGGGAAGTCCCCGCTGACTAGAAAAAGGCAAATATAGTGCCCATCTTTAAAAAAGGGAAGAAGGAGAATCTGAGGAACTACAGGCCAGTCAGCCTCACCTCAGTCCCCGGAAAAATTATGGAGCAGGTCCTCAAGGAATCTATTTTGAAGCACTTAGAGGAGAGGAAGGTGACCAGGAACAGTCAACATGGATTCACCAAGGGCAAGTCATGCCTGATCAATCTGATTGCCTTCTATGATGAGATAACTGGCTCAGTGGATATGGGGAAAGCAGTGGATGTGATATATCTGGACTTTAGCAAAGCTTTTGATACAGTCTCCCACAGTATTCTTGCCAGCAAGTATGGATTGGATGAATGGACTATAAGGTGGATAGAAAGCTGGCTAGATCGTTGGGCTCAACGAGTGTGATCAATGGCTCCATGTCTAGTTGGCAGCCGATATCAAGCAGAGTGCCCCAGGGGTCTGTCTCGGGGCCGGTTTTGTTCAATGTCTTAATTAATGATCTGGATGATGGGATGGCAAGTTTGCAGATGACACTAGGCTGGGGGGAGAGTTGGATAGGCTGGAGGGTAGGGAGAGGGTCCAGAGTGACCTAGATAAATTGGAGGATTGAGCTAAAAGAAATCTCAAGTGCAGAGTCCTGCACTTAGGATGGAAGAATCCCATGCACTGCTACAGGCTGGGGACCAACTGGCTAAGCAGTAGTTCTGCAGAAAAGGCCCTGGGGATTACAGTGGATGAGAAGCTGGATATGAGTCAACAGTGCGCCCTTGTTGCCAAGAAGGCTAATGGCATATTGGAGGTAGGAGCATTGCCAGCAGATCGAGGGAAGTGATTATTCTCCTCTATTCGGCACTGGTGAGGCCACATCTGGAGTAATATGTCCAGTTTTGGGCCCCCCCCCCACTACAGAAAGGATGTGGAGAAATTGGAGGGCAACAAAAATGATTAGGGGCCTGGGGCACATGACTTATGAATAGAGGCTGAGGGAACAGGGCTTATTTCGTCTGCAGAAGAATCAGGGGGGATTTGATAACAGCCTTCAACTACCTGAAGTGGGGTTCCAAAGAGGATGGAGCTAGGCTGTTCTCAGTGGTAGCAGATGACAGAACAAGGAGTAATGGTCTCAAGTTGCAGTGGGGGAGGTCTAGGATGGATATTAAAACTATTTCACTAGGAGGGTGGTGAAGCACTGGAATAGGTTACCTAGGCAGGTGGTGGAATCTTCATCCTTATAGGTTAAGACCAAGCTTGACAAAGCCCTGGCTGGGATGATTTAGTTGGGCTTGGTCCTGCTTTGAGCAGGGGGTTGGACTAGATGAGCTCCTGAAATCTCATCCAACTCTAATCTTCTATGATTCTATAAGGTTCATCTCTTGCCTAACCATTGTGCAAAACTTAGCATGGATTCTACCTTTGTGTGGACTGGAGTCAGAACATGAATTATTTCAGGTAGCAGGACGTTGTGAGCCAAATTCCATTGATAAAGATCAGATTCTATTGACATTTGGTATGGGAAGGAGCCTATTTCTGTGGAAGTAAATGAACTGCTATTAGCTTTTTGCTGGTTCAAGACCAATAAATTGAATAGAAGTTTATAAACCATAAAAATATGAAAATTGTGAATAAAAATCATTGTTTAATAAATTGTACTCAGCCTTTGTTACCCTAGTGACGTGGTCCTGCAAGCTGTAGTGATTTCGTGAAATTCAATCCATATCCGGTGAACCTTGGCACTCAACGAAGCACAAGCTCAGATGGCCATGCTATGTAAGATGGACACCCTTCTTTCTTAGTCTTCACAAAAACATCATGTCTATTCCCCAACAAGTCAGACCCTCAGCTTGTCTAAACTGATGTAAATGGAACAATTCCAGTGAACCAGATCCTGAACTGGCGTAAATAGGTACAAGCTCAAATGACACTTATGGATGTACACTGCTTTACATCTATTAAGGATGGGCCTAAAATGTCTAGAGGCTCGGCCCTTCTCTTCCACCATTCTATTCAAACAATCGCAGCTGATGAACTTTGCATAAAACGAGTTCCCTCGGCTGGAGACAGCAGCAGCACCTACAGCAGCTTTTCATGGTGTGAAATGACAGTTCTTATGGCCAGGCTTATTTGTGCTGATTTTTTTTCCATTCTTTTCCAGCTGCCTCTACTAGCACAGTGGGACTAAACACAAATACAAATCACTGTGGTGATTAGCTGCAAATAATTGCTTTTTGCGACAGATTCTGTGTCCCAAGCAAACAAAGCGCTGTTTCTCACTGAGCTGTGGACAGCATGGTCCTGTACCTCATAGCTGTCCTCTGGAGCAGGGGCTCTCCGCTTTTTTTTTTCCCCAAGGCCCTCCCAACATGCTATAAAAACTCCACGGCCCCCCTGTATCACAACTGTTTTTCTGCATATAAAAGCCAGGGCTAGCATTAGGGGGTAGCAAGGAGGGCAATTGCCGGAGGCCCCATGTGACAGAGCCCCCCTGCAAAGCTACATTTCTTAGGCTTCACCCCCAAGGGGGGGGGCACTCAGAGCCCCAGGCTTCAACCCTATGCACTGGGGCTTTGACTTTCTGCCCCAGGCCCCAGCGAGTCTAACACTGGCCCTGCTTGGTGGACTCTGAAACCTGCTTGCGCTCTCCCCCGACACCCGCAGGGGGCCCCAGACCCCTGGTTGAGAACCACTGCTCTGGAGCAATAAGCATTTGAAAGATTGCAATGTCACTCAGAGATTTAAAGGCGATGAGCTGGATGAACGGCGTCAGGAGGCAGAGGTCCTGCTACCTGTAGTGATGGTGTATATTACCAGTCCCCATAGTTCTGCAGGTTGCCATGAGGCTATTTACCAAATATGGTACTACTTGGTGTAAGTATGGCAGAAATAGGCACAAACATTAAAGAGAGCTGTCCCCTGATTCACACTAACCATCTAGCCACCATAGAGCATCATGATTCTCAACCAATCCCCTCTCCCCGGGCCTGCTTCTCCAAATGTCTGAACAAAAATACAAATCTGAAGAGTAACAAATCAAGGGAAGCACGCATGCCAGAGGTGAGAAGCTCTTGGGGAAAATGCTTTGCCAGATTCTGAACTGAGAGGCCATTTGCTCAAATAACATGGCTCAATGCATCTAGAGTAATCTCACCTGGTGGTTCAGAAGAAGCGGCGATAATGGTACCATCCACCATATAATATCATTACAATTGGGGTGTTAGTAGATCGTATACGGGTGAGATCCTGTTTCCACAGAAGACAATGGCAAATCTCCCATAGACTTCAAGGGGGCCAGGATTTCAGCTTCCATGTTGAGATGGATTTAGCAGGAAAGTGTCAATGAGGCACTAATCTATAGGCTTCCTCACGATGCTGGTTTTTTTAGGAAAATGTTGACAAACAAGCACAGGTGCCACTATAGCAAAGCACTTCAGAACATGCTTAATTGAAGTCAATAGGACTTAAGCACGTGTTAATGTGCTTTGCTGAACTGGTGGCATAATCATTATGGAATAAAACTGAAATGCTGGAGAAAGACAATGTTGCAAAGTTATGGGAACATATTACAATTTATAAGCCACCTGATGCAAATGTAACTGGACTATAAAATGATAGAGCAAATTAAAAGGAAGGAGGTGCTTTAAAAGGCTAGAGAGGTAGTACTAGGAGATTTTTAATTAAGCCAAACAGGAAACTAGACTAAAGATGTGTTTCTCATCTGGTACAGTTGTTTTTAACTTAGCTTTTGCAGAGCCAGAAGGCAGCTGGAGACTTGGAATCAAATAATACAGGGGAGATGTTAGAATGAGGCCATGAAATGCAGGTAAGATGAGAATGTGGCAGTAACTAGAACTGGTTGGGAATTTTTCATCAAAAGACTTGTGATAGATGCGATTCGTCTACACCAAAACATTTTGTGGATGAGGGTTAAGTTTGATGAATTTTTTGACTTGAAAATAAATGTTGAAAAAAGTTTCACATTGCCAAAAAAATTTTAAGTTTCAAAATGAAAAATGAAATTTTCCAGTTTGAAACAATTTTGTTTAGAAATCTAAGCCATCAGTTTGAAAAAAAGCCACCACCAACAAAAACTTTAGAAATCAAAAACAAACCTTTAGAAATTATCAAAAAATTTAAACTGACCAGAATTTAAATTTTTCTTCTTAAGATTTTGGTTTGTCAAAATTTGAGTTTGATTTTTCTTCTCAATTTGAGAAAGGAACATTTTTCTGTAGCTTGAAATTTTTCAGGGCCAGGCTCAGGAAGGCTGTATGGTTCAGTGGACACTGACCTAGGAGTCAGGCTTACGGGTTCTATTCCTGGCTCTGCTGCTGACCCACTAAGTGACTCTAGGCAACTTCATGTCACCTCAGTTTTCTTTGTCTTTCTTGCCTATTTAGAACGTATGGATGCCAGGGGATGGATCACTTGATTGCCTGTTCTGCTCATACCCTCTGGGGCACCTGGCACAAGCCACTGTCAGAACATAGGACAACTAGACTAGATGGACCTTTGATCAGACCCGGTATGGCCGTTCTTATGCTCTGTTTTACAGATTCTCATCTTATTATGTGTTTTTTTCAGCTCCAAGCACAATGGATCTCTGCTGCTAGGTGCTACCTTAATGCACAGAAAAAATTATAGGATAAAATTAAGTGAAGTAAGATGCAAGGAGAAATACACCAGGAAAATGTGCCAGATGTTTAAGGACAAACTTATTATACTTACGAGTTAGGAATAGGTAGAAAGAGGTTTAACTCTTTGTTTAAAGACAAATATCATTAAGGGAAATAAACGTAGTTTGGGAAATAGCTAAACCATCTGGTAAGAGAAACAGTGGGGTTAGTATGTACTTCAGGAGTGTTGTAAAGGGCTCTGAAGATCGAAATGCATGTAACACTTGGGTGCTATTAGATGGGGAAACAGCAAGCACTGGCATCAGAGCTTCACTACTAGAGAGCTAGTGATGTGTGGATGAAATAAGAATGTTCTCACTAATCTTTAAGGTCTGAACAGGTTACCAGATGCACCTCCCATCCTCAGCTTCTCCCCCAAAACAGTAAGAAAAAGCAGTACTGAATAACTAAGGGTCTGGGAATGAACAAATGCAAAGGGGGGAGGGGAACCTGAGAAATATCATCTGTCTTTCTCGGTGTCTGGCAGAAGATTTACGAAAGGATTTTTTTTTTAAAAAAAGGTTGGCTTTTTTTTTTTTTTTAATATTCAGTGGTTCAGTTCTTGAGGGAGGCAGGGCATTAACATCATTCTTTTCCATTTTATGGCACTTCTCAAAGTTGAATAATTCACAGCAGATGGCTCCATGAATAGTGGATATTTCCATAAATAATGACAGATTTCCCTCCACTCTACATACCCGGGTCCTTTGTGTGCTTGCTGGTGATGTACATTCAAATTCTGGTCAGCCAGTAAGCCCATCTAGCACCATTGTCATTTCCACAAGCAGGCTCACACATTGTTAAAACAATGAACTCACCATCCCGTCCAATTCAAAAGTATTTGTTCCAAACAATGCTGAGATATAAAGGCAGAATCTAGGAGGCATTTAATGGAATCTAATACAGGGAGTGTGAAGCACTCAACAACCAATGCAAATGAATACACAATGTGGTAGTGTTACACGACACCAGGGAACTATGAGATTCAACTGAGAAACCACTGGAGTTTAGTGGGGAAGGCAAGTCTGCAAAAATGCTGGGGCCAAACCCCTCTGGCGATGACAACAGCACAGTTGTGGCAAGGGAGGCTGAAGAAGAAGAATGCAGCAGTGGGACCACCTCCATTAGCCCTAGAAGTAGAGGTGGAAAGGGGAAGTAGCAGAGGTCAGAAGGGAGAGGGAAACAGCTACAGAGTGACGCAGAGGGAGCGTAATGGGCCTATAAGCCAGGCATGGCTAAATGTAAACCACCCTCTGCTACATGTGGTTTAGCCTTAGGAGGAAGAGTGGTTGTGTGGTTAAGGCACTGCACTTGGAAACCAGCAACTGGGAGCTGAACTTATTGCAATAGGGAATTGAGGCTACAGATACTAACTAAGAGAATAACACAACTTCCTTACCTAATCTGCGTGCCCTGAGGTACCCAGGGCATTATGGTGGTCCAGGCTATGTAGCTGCCTAGATGAATAAAACATGGAAAGGAATGTAGGAGTCTGCAGTGCATGGAGCTTGTGTTGTGTAGTATACACTACACACTTGGGAGTATTGAGGCTCTAATTAACCTTTAGGGTCTAGCAAATACACAAACTCTCTCTCTTGAATGGTTTATGCCAGGGATCCCCAATGCGGTGTCCGCGGATGTAGCACCCACAGGGACATCTAAATGCACCGGCATCCTGGCCAGCATTCGAGCATCCCCTGAAATGCTGCCGAAATTTGGCAGCGACGCCTCTGGATGACGTCGCTTGTTAGCAAGCTGACAAGCGAAGTCATCCAGAGGCTTTGCCGCTGAATTCTGGCGGCATTTTGGCGGATGCTTGACCACTACCCCAGTCCTTCATCTGGCGGAGGTTGGGGACCACTGGTTTATGCAATCAGAACCCACCACAGAATTGCAGCTCATCGGGCTTCCAGAACTCACAACTGTTTGTTACTTACTGTGGGTCAGATTCTCACCTAGTGTAGATCAGCATAGCTCCATTAAAGCCAATGGACCACATCCCCAGTTGATGTAAATCAGCACAGCTCAGTTTACTTCAAGCTAATGCCAGCTGACAGCAGGGGAGGATCCGGCCCCCTATATGAATCCTTTCAAGCATGGAAACAAAGTTTAGTTGGAAAGAATTTCTAAGAAACTAAAGGACTGGAACAGAGACCGAAAGTGCTCTCCCTGGTGCAGAATTGCTTTCCAGTGGGATGTGGTAGTCAGTGATAAATGATATTCATATCTTACAGAGATAGAAGCAAGAAGGTGGCTCTTTGCTCAGGACATTAAGAGCAAAATATTAAAAGACCCTTATCAGAGCAATAATTTATTGTTAACTTATTTCTTCAAGTGCTCATAATCTGCCATCAATGTACATTTCTATCAAATGACCATGTAAATAATTAATAGATCTAATTTTGTCAGTGATGCTAGAGCAGGTTTCACTGTAGAAGGTTAATGCTATTATTTAATTCTTTATTTATGTGATTAGCTGCCCCAATCAGGCCTGTTTTAATGAGGTCTTGGGTTTGGGAATGCTATGGCTGACTTGCATAGCACCATGCTGGTGTTTTTGCAAAAACTGAATCTTGATATTTCAGTGCCACAGCGTTGGATGCTGACCCTCCATTGGGCCAGGTACCCAATGGAATCTGCCAGAATGGAGCACAATGAAGGATCAGTTTCTTGGTCAGAAACACACACACATAATGAAGAATGGGTTACGCGGCCCTGCCAGTCTGACCCTAACTAGATGGTCTACAATAGCTTATGCAGCACAATGGAAAAATAGGTATTGCCAAAGTGGATCAGACCCATGGTCCACCTAGTTCACTATCCTGTCTGATAGTGGCTGGCATCAGATGAAAATGTAAGAAACCCTACAGTGGGATCATCTTTCCCTCACCTAGGGCTCATGCTGATCCGAAGTAGCTAGAGATAGGTTTAAGCCAAGCATGGCAGATTTGTTATGTTTTTCTTGTTTGGAGGGAGGAGGGGAATAATTTGCAAAAGATGCCAGATTTCCCTTCTGAAATCTGAGGTTCTCTGTCTACCTGCAGAAGAGCTACAATCCCTGGTACAAAGCAGAGGCAGGGTAAGCTTTGCCACTTAGTCTTGGCAGAACAAGGTTGAGATACATTGTTAGGCAACCTCTAGGGTAAAAGGGCAGCTCTCCATATCCATTGGGGGCCACATTCTGATCTTCTTACTTGCAGTGATGCCTGATGCTAGGAGCTATCCCACCGAGTTCTATCCTTCCATGACTTGAGTGGGGACTACTCACTGTAAGTGAGAGGATCAAAATGTGACCCTGTCAGTTTTGGCCTCTCTACTAAAGGTATCAATTGTGTTGGCCAGGCCAGATTTGCACAGTTGAGGGGGAGGGATAGCTCAAAGGTTTGAGCATTGGCCTGCTAAACCCAGGATTGTGAGTTCAGTCCTTGAGGGAGCCATTTGGGGATTGGTCCTGCTTTGAGCAGGGGGTTGGACTAGATGATCTCTTGAGGACTGCAGCAGCTCCACCGAAGCCTTTCCAGCAGCAGACCATCCGCCGGCATGACTGCAGTAGGTCCACCAGACCCGCATGCTGCCCCCCCCCCGGCAAAATAGCACACACACCCCCCCAAATCCTGGCACCCTAGGCCTTTGCTTAGGTCACCTAAATGGTAGCGCTGGCCCTGCTCACAAGGGAGCTTTGCTTCTGAAGGAATGATACAAGAATAAAGGCTCCCAAGTGGCCAATGGTATCAGTGAGCTATCATATTGCATACGAGTTTCATCGGTTCCAAGGTCAGACAGGATCATTGTTGTGATCATCCAGTCCAACGTCCTCTAGAACAGTGCATAAACATCTCCACAATCATTCCTTTTGAACTGGTGCATCTTTTTTAGAAAACATCCCATCTTAATTAAACGTTGCCAGTGACAGAGAATACAGCCCTTGGTAAGTTGTTTCAACTGTTAGTTACCCTCACTCTTAAAAATATATGCTTAATTTCCAATATGATCAAGTCACCCTTCAGTCTTCTCTTTGTTAAGCTAAAGAGAGTGAGCCCCTTGAGTGTATCACTATAAGGTATGTTTTTTAATTCTTTAATCAGTCATTGTGACTTCTCTGAACCCCCTTCAATTGATGACCAGCCTTCTTGATTTGTCGGAAATTCAGTTCTGGAGCTGGTTGAAATGTTGATGAAATTTCAAAATTTGAAAAAAAAAAAATCAGGAGAAACATTGACTTTTTTTTTTTGCCAGAAATGTTCTCACTGCCTCTTGTTTTTCAGCCAACTATAGAGGTCTCAGTTTTGCACCATTTTGAAACAAAATGAAATTGTACATTGCATTTTAATTTTTTAAAAAAATTAGGAAAATTTGGCAAGGAAAAAAAAAGGAAAATTTCTCCCTTTCCCCACCACTTAGACAACTCTACTCAGTTCTGAGATCTTGTTGATGGAACAATAATGCCTGTATGACACACAGCATGACATGCAAAAACTGAGTACTTTATTCTTGGATATAAAGTAGGATGGAGAACGCATGCCATACGGCACTTTATTGTTTGCATAACCAGCCCCACTTGGGTTCACAATGAACGTGCTTCAATACATCATTTTAAAAGGACTGATGCAATCATAATTTTCCCCAGCAGGCAAATAAAAGAGGAGCTATTGTTGAGACTACCAGCGTTGCCTGCTTAGACTCTGAAGCCTCTTATGAGGCCTTGGGAAAGTAGCTGTAGAAACATTTTCCTAAAGCCCCACCCAGGTGGTGTCACAAAGAAATCTGCTGCAGGAAGCCCCGAGCGATGAGGAGGGGTTGAGACTAGGGGAGAAGGAGGCGAGCATGTTCTAGGTGATCTCTTCATGCTTCTTCACCTGCACCAGTGAAGTACAGTGCAGCAAGCCGGTTCTTTTCAGCCAGAGGCAAATGCTATTGGGTCAGGGTGTGTGCGGTGCCTTTTTCCAGTAATGCTCATCTCTGCGCTTCCCACTTAAAGGGAGAGCCCCTCATGGAGCTCTCTCAGCCCCACAGATCTTCATATTTTTAATATTTTTAAACAACCTGTACAGTGGATAACCAATGAGCTTTTCATCCCCTCCCTTCCCAGCTCAAGTATCTGTCACTGAGGCATAAAGGACTGTGCCCCTGGACTCCTCTCAGCTCTATGAGCACTGTTTGTAATTGTTCTCACCGGGAATGTGCCTTTTAATCTGTTTGCGTCACTTCCCTTTTTTGTTTTAGAGAGCCCTGACTCCCTTAAGCTCAGATCCTGCATGCCCTCCCCACCACATGGCCTGCCCTTATGGTCAGTAGCAGCAGCATCATTGGACTTCCAGGCCTTGTGGCAGCACGGCATGTAAACATGCGTGTCACCTGGTGACATGGGACAGCTCTCTCTGCAGTGGTGCAGACGGCAGTTTGAGAGTCAGGGGACAGCACAGAGCCGTAACAAGGAATTTCTGAGCCTCAGACAAGGGCCGGCTCCAGGCTCTTCGGCAGCAGGTTCCCAAGTTCCTGTCAGAGGAAAGGGCCTGCCGCCAAATTGCCGCTGAAGAATGAATGAAGCGGCAGTGGCAATTTGGCGTCAGGTCCTTCCCTCCGAGAGGGACTCAGGGACTTGCCACCAAAGAAGCAGTGGCGACAGAGCTGCCACCAAAGCACTGCCGATCGCGGTAAAGCTGCACCATTCCACTTTGAGTGCCCAAGGCAAGTGCCTCACTCTGCTCGCCCTTGTTACGGCACTGTGGTGCAGATCCACATGCTATTCATCTGTGGCCTGATCTCCTCATGACACATCCAGAAGAGAGGCTGCAGGAACAATCCCTGAGCAGTTCTGCTGTCTCCCTGTGATCTCAGAGGAGAATCCCATAAACCCCTTTGCAAAGCTTGTTCCAGCAGGGACAGAGGATATGGTCAATAGAAAAAATGCCCCAAAAGGAATCAGGGAAACATGACAAGCCAAGATTATCAAGGAGTGTCCAAAGTCCAGCTCCTAAATCCAGAGATGGAGATTTAAATAAGTGGGCTGATTTTCAGTTGCACTCAGAACCCAGCAGCTCCCATTGAACCTAAGTACCCCTGTTGGATAGTCTTTGCCCCTAAATGAAGCTGCCTCAGGCTTTGGTGATGCTAAGAAACTACTCGCCTGTGTCTTGCCATGATGGATATGACACTCAGCAATCATGAGAATGCTTAGTACCAATGACAGACAGCAAGGGTGGCCCTTATTACTGACAGAGCTGAGTACTGCTGCCTATAGTCAAGGTTGCCAACACTTCCCATACAAGACTCAGAGGCAACACATGGGGGTTGGGGACATGCAGAGTGTTTGGGGGGGAGGGATAGCTCAGTGGTTTGAGCATTGGCCTGCTAAACCCAAGGTTGTGAGCTCAATTGTTGAGGGGGCCATTTGGGGATTGGTCCTGCTTTGAGCAGGGTGTTGGACTAGATGATCTCTTGAGGTCCCTTCCAACCCTGATAATCTATGAAATTTGTGCAGCTACGCTTGTACTGAGCATGCTCAGTAACATCGCTGAAGCCAGCTGCCCTCACTCTGCCTCTTCTACTTCCCCTACTATCAGGTAGCCTCAGATAAGACCCTGTTTTCAGTTGCTTGAATATTGCCAAACTTTAACCCTTCAAAGTGAAGTTTTCCATGTTGAGCATCAGTCTCAAGCTAGTTCATTTACTTGAAAATTCCAGAAAATTTGTTCACATTTTCCCCTAATCTCATTCTTGAAAATACCTGGTTGTAATTTTTTAAGAACACAGGCAAAACAATTTTGTCGAGAAGTTCCCTCACCTCCCTGCTGTTGAGTGGGGACTTGAAATTTGGTTAGGGCAGGAGTCACTCTGTTATCAGAGAAATGCCTTTTGCTGATCCCCATGAAAAGTGCCCCAACTTTAGCCAAGTTATAAGCAGTTGGAAAATCTCAGTTCACACATGCTCAGTAGAGAGACTTGTTAGAATTTGGCAACTGAATTCTCTGAAGATTCCCTCTGCACTGTGCATGGTCCACCCCAGGGTTGTAGGGACTGAGCATGACTTCTATTGCCCTTCTTCCATTCTACTGCCAAGAGTTGCTGTGGGCCAGGCACCAGAGTCGAGAGCAATGAGACTGTCTCCCTCCACTAGTGCTCAGGCAGCAAAAAGGGGAAGCATCCGGATTTGAATGTAGAGGGGACGAGAGATGGATCTGGGGTGGTGGAAAGAGTACATTGGGGCAAAATATCCTAGGGGTTAAGGCTGTGACTTGGAGCTTTATGGAGGTGGGAAGGTAAGGATGAGGAGCCAGAGTGGTACAAGGAAGAGACGGGGCAAGAGATTGGCTGGAGGGGATGGGGCAGAAGGATCTGTGAAACCCAAGATTCTCAAGTCTTATTTCCTCTGTTGTCAGAAAATATGTGTGTGCCCCCACTGGCAAAGTGTCCAATCCCCCTCCACTGGTGGTCCACATAAAGGATAACAACCTACTACTGCTATCAGTTACTCTGTTAGCTCAAATGGTGGAGTTTAGTAATGGATCTACAGAGAAAGGAAGGGTGAAGAGAAGTGAGGTCTGGCATGAATTGTGACACTAGACTCCTTCCAGTGGCCTGGGGAATGGAAGGGCAAGACAATATTCTCATTCCCCACTACACACTGGGCAGAGGATCTGGGCCAGCCTGGAAGTGGCAACATATTACATCTTCTCACCCAGGCCTCCTGCTTTCCTACTGCTACCAAAGGCAATGGGCCTGCTTCTGATAGAAGTTTTCTAGTGTTCAGTCCCTTCCCAACTCTAACCAGTCCAGTGTGGGAAGCTTAAGGCTAGTCTTGCTCTGAAGGGGAAAAAAGTTTGTGTAAATTGTGTCACAGATTTATAGGATAAGTAGCTGGCTTGGTTTTTTTTCCTGAAATCAGTTTGAATATACCCATCCCTGAGAGGAGTAAGTAAAGATTTGATATGTCAGACGTATGGGTTCATACAACATACATGCACAATATAAATAATGGATTGTACCATTACTCAGTGCTTAATATTTAAGTACCTAACAAAATAAAGTATCATTAAAGGACTGACTGGTTTAAATATTACAGAAGATGAAGGAGATTTCCACTATATTTTGCTTTCATTTGTTCCAGAACAACCATGAGAAAATCCTCTCTCATGATCCTAGTGTATTTTATTAGTCTCACCTCTGGTCTGCATTAGGATTTGGAAATGCAACCCTGAGCAAAATTTTTCTTCATTATTATCTAAATTTTTCAAAAAATCTCAAACAGTGTTTAGTTTGAATAAAGGTTCTGGTCAGCTCTGTTTTATACCAATTATTAGATATTAGGGCTGGTTGAAAAATTCCAATTTTTCATGGGAAATTAAAAGTGCATTTTTACTCTGCCTCCCCCCCACCCTCTTGAGAAAACTGAAACTTAAGTCCACAACATTTTCAGTTTTCCAAAAAACACTGGTAGTAAAATAAATTTGGTTTTCAAAAAAACATTTTTATTGGAAAAGTTTTCCGTTTCTGGGTTGTTTGTGTGTTTCTTTGTGTTATTGAAAAACAAACATTTTTATTAACATGAAAATTATTGTTAATTTTCCTGGGGTCAAAAAAGCTACTTTCCATTAAAAAAATATGCAGACCAAACAATTTAAGTCAGCAATGGAAGCTGAGCGCATCTGAAAATCTGGCCATGGGACTTAAATATTTATTTCTCTTCTGTTCTTTTAACGAACATGGGGCTACACTGGGGAGTTACCACAACACCTGAGTAAGGGGAAGGGAGCATTTATGTTCCCTTAGGAGCTGAAGGGCCAGACTGACTCAGAATCCCCATTTGGTCCCTATTTCCTCCCTGGTTTGGGGGGATAATTCATGTTAGCCCTGGGCCTGGTGTAAATTATTTTGCTCTGAATGTTCGCTGGTATGCTGGGGACAGGGGCAGAGTTTTCCCATCCCTGCCCACACTCCCCTACTGCTCCACCCCCCCACTCAGGAAGAGGAACGACTGCCTTTTGATGCTTGCTCGCCCTGCAGTATTGTGTCCCACGTGTGCTGGGAAGTAAAAGGACACATCACAACCCCCCGGCTTGCTCCCCTTGATGAGCACAGAGCTTAGTTACAGCTGTGTCCACAGAAATGAGAGGAGAAATTGAGAACAGGAAGTGCTGGGGGCTCATGGGAAATTGTGGCCACTTCACTTAGGTAGCTGACTGAAAGCGAATCTCTTCTGGCCTGAATTCCGAAGGCACTCGTTTGTCTAGCTTAAAAATTAGACCCTTAACAAAATTACCTCAATGGTTTGTTTTTCTGTGTCACTATGGGCTGAATGCAATTCCCAAAGAGGCCTGTTGACTTCAGTGGGAGTTGAATCTTTCCCTATAGCACAAAGGAATTGTCTGCAGGATTCACATATTAAAACCTGCCCTCAACCCTTACTCCCAATGACAGAGGGGACAAAGCACAGATGCTAGCAAACATCTTTATTCCTGTCAGACTAGTAGGCACATACACACCCCAATCTAAAGGAACAGAATGAAGTGACGTTTAGGCTCTGAACTTAATTTAGGTACCACAATGATTAGAGTGTTTTAATATCATAACTGATAAATAGACTGTGTGTCAGACACTTCATTCCCTTTTAATCAAAACTCCTAGTCTGCTAAATTAATCACCCCCCTGGGGTTCTGCAGCAGATTTCCAATTTAGCCATAGAGCATCATTAATAATGAAAAGTTCTGGAGGCACATTTTTATTCATGTTCCCTTTTGTACTACCAGACAGTAGTAAAGAGGCAGGACAGGAGGTTGCATGCAAATAAATTAATAAATCCAAATTAATAAATCTCTTTTCTTGATGACGCTCTTCCTCAAAAATTATAATTCCTAACCCCAGCGAGTGACTAGATTTTTTTTTACCTGAATTTTAACAGAAATCAAAGCTCAAATGAACTAGAATGATTAAAATAGAATGAACTTTGCATAAATACACAACACCCTTGAACGGAACTCTATAAAGTTGATTTTAAATTGACTAATTTAGGAATAAAGAAGCTTCTGAGAGAGCACTCTTCAAATAGCGTCTTGACTTTCCTAGAAATCCTTTCTAAAAGGATTTTCTGCTTTCTTGTTCATGTTGAATTTGGAGCAAGGGAGAAATGTGGGCCCTGATGCACACAAGCTTAACTTCAGTGGGGTGACTCGTGAATATAAAATTGGGCATATCGTTAACTGCAAGTCTTTGCAGTATCTGATGTAACTAACTACAATAAAACCTCAGAGTTACGAACTGACCAGTCAACCACACGCCTCATTTGGAACCAGAAGTATTCAGATAGCGGTAGAGGAAAAAAAAAAAAAAATTACAGTACCATTTTAAATGTAAACTGCTAAAAAATAAAGGGAAAGTTTAAAAAATCTGACAAGGTAAGGAAGCTGTTTCTGTGCTTGTTTCACTTAAATGAAGATGCTTAAAAGCAGTTTCAAAACTGTATTAAGTCAGTCAGTGTTCAGTTGTAAACTTTGATGGATCATTGAGATTAAGGGAGGTCCCGGATGACTGGAAAAGGGCTAATGTAGTGCTTATCTTTAAAAAAAGGGAAGGAGGAGAATCTGGGGAACTACAGGCCAGTCAGCCTCACCTCAGTCCCTGGAAAAATCATGGAGCAGGCCCTCAAGGAATCAATTTTGAAGCACTTAGAGAAGAGGAAAGTGATCAAGAACAGTCAGCATGGATTCACCAAGGGCAAGTCATGTCTGACTAACCTAATTGCCTTCTGTGATGAGATAACTGGCTCTGTGGATGTGGGGAAAGCAGCGGGCGTGTTATTCCTTGACTTTAGCAAAGCTTTTAATATGGTCTCCCATAGTATTCTTGCTGGCAAGTTAAGTAGCATGGGCTGGATGAATGGATAATAAGGTGGATAGAAAACTAGTTAGATTGTCGGGCTCAACGGGTAGTAGGGTGACCAGATGTCCTGATTTTATAGGGACAGTCCCAATTTTTGGGTCTTTTTCTTGTATTGGCTCCTATTACTCTCCACCCCCGTCTTGATTTTTCACATTTTCTGTCTGGTCACCCTAACGGGTAGTGATCGATGGCTCCATGTCTAGTTGGCAGCCGGTATCAAGTGGAGTGCCCCAAGGGTTGTTACAGGTGCTGGTTTTGTTCAATATCTTCATTCATGGATGGCATGGACTGCACCCTCAGCAAGTTTGTGGATGACACTAAACTGAGAAGACTGGTAAATATGCTGGAGGGTAGGGATAGGATGCAGAGGGACCAAAACAAATTAGAGGATTGGGCCAAAAGAAATCTGATGAGGTTCAACAAGGACAAGTGCAGAGTACTGCACTTAGGATGGAAGACTCCCATGTACTGCTACAGAGTAGGGACTGAATGGCTAGGGAGCAGTTCTGCAGAAAAGGACCTCGCGGTTACAGTGGACGAGAAGCTGGATATGAGTTGACAGTGTGCCCTTGTTGCCAAGAAGACTAATGGCATTTTGGGTTGTATAAGTAGGAGCATTGCCAGCAGATCAAGGGATGTGATCATTCCTCTCTATTTGAGATTGGTGAGGCCTCATCTGGGGTACTGTGTCCAGTTTTGGGCGCCACACTACAAGAAGGATGTGGAAAAATTGGAAAGAGTCCAGCAGGGGGCAACAAAAATGCTTAGGAGGCTGGAGCACATGACTTATGAGGAGAGGCTGAGGGAACTGGGATTGTTTAATCTGCAGAAGAGAAGAGTAAGGGGGGGATTTGATAGCTGCTTTCAACTACCTGAAGGGGGGTTCCAAAGAGGATGGATCTAGACTGTTCTCAGTGGTAGTAGATGACAGAACAGGGACTAATGGTCTCAAGTTGCAGTGGGGGAGGTTGTCATAAACAGATAGCTAAGGGTTAATGTCTGTCACCTGGAAAGAAGTATCTGAACCACCTGACCAGAGGACCAATCAGGAAACAGGATTTTTTTCAACTCTGGGTGGAGGGAATTTTGTGTCTGAGTCTTTGTCTGTCTGCCTGCTTTTCTCTCAGCTTTGAGAAGTGATTTCTGTTTTCTAATCTTCTGTTTCCAAGTTGTGAGTACCAAACATGGTTTTGTTGTTTTTGTATTTACATGTCTATAGTGGCTGGAGTGCTTTGATTTGTATTCTTTTTGAATAAGGCTGTTTATTCAATATTCTTTTAAGCAATTGACCCTGTATTTGTCACCTTAATACAGAGAGACCATTTGTATGTATTTTTCTTTCTTTTAAGACCTGTTGGAGTTTTTCTTTAGTGGGGAACTTCAGGGAAATTGAGTCTGTACTCACCAGGGAATTGGTGGGAGGAAGAAATCAGGGGGAGATCTGTGTGTGTTGGATTTGCTAGCCTGATTTTGCATTCCCTCTGGGTGAAGAGGAAAGTGCTTTTGTTTCCAGGACTGGGAACGGAGAGGGGGACTCCCTCTGTTTAGATTCACAGAGCTTGTGTCTGTGTATCTCTCCAGGAGCACCTGGAGGGGGGAAGGGAAAAAGGATTATTTCCCTTTGTTGTGAGACTCAAGGGATTTGGGTCTTGGGGTCCCCAGGGAAGGTTTTTCAGGGGGAACAGAGTGCCCCAAAACACTCTAATTTTTTGGGTGGTGGCAGCCGTACCAGGTCCAAGCTGGTAACTAAGCTTGGAGGTTTTCATGCTAACCCCCATATTTTGGACGCTAAGGTCCAAATCTGGGACTAAAGTTTGACGTGGTGGGCAGTGCTGGGAAAGATAGAATCCAGAAGCCAGTAGGAATATTTTATTTTTCTTTTCTCTGCTAAGGGCTTTTTAGCAGAGAGAAACAGTTTGGTTTTAAAAGGGAACCAGAGATAATTTTTTTTCTGCTCTCTCTGGCAGTTGTAGCTTGCATATTAAGCAAGAAACCATTAAGCTGTGACAAAGGGTCTTTTGTCACACAATAGCACTCCCATTAGGAGGCAAATACCAGCACTATATACATGCAAATAAAGTGTTTTTTCTGGTTTACTTAACATTGAAAAAGATTAGCTAAAGGAAAAAAAGGGAAAAGGCACTGTTGCTAGGCAGACCCCAGGAGGCAACAGAGCCTGCAGTTCAGAAGATGGGGTGCCCTCCGGTGTTTAACACAAGAAAACAGGAACTATGCCTTCCAATACAAAAATGGAGGCCGAAGAACAAATCAAAGAAGCCGAACACAGGCGACAACTGGAAAAAAAGACAAAAAGAGGTGGAGCTGAAAGAAAAGGAAGAAAGCATCAAACTGGCAGCCTACAAAAGAGAACAGGCAGCCAAAGAGGCAGCCCACAGAAGGAAACTAGAAGAAGAAGAGGCAGCCCACAAAAGACAGATAGAACTCCAGAGGGAAGCCCACCAACAGGCCATGGAATTAGAAAAGGCTAAGCAACAGACTCCAGCCAATCCTAACAACCCATCGACAATTATGGTTCCACATCCCAGGAAATTTCCCACCTACAAGGCAGGTGATGACACCGAGGCCTTCTTGGAAAATTTTGAAAGAGCCTGTCTTGGGTACGGCATCCCTGAAGACCAGTACATGGTTGAATTGAGGCCACAGCTCAGTGGACCTTTAGCAGAGGTGGCAGCTGAAATGCCTAAGGAGAACATGAACGACTATAAACTTTTTCAAACCAAGGCCAGATACAGAATGGGGATAACCCCGGATCATGCCCGTCGGCGTTTCAGAACCCAAAAGTGGAAACCAGATGTGTCATTTCCCAAACACGCCTACTATGTTGGGAAAAATTATGAGGCCTGGATATCAGGACACAATGTTAAAACCTTGGAAGAACTGCACCTCCTCATACAAATGGAGCAGTTCTTCGATGGTGTTCCTGAGGACATCACACGGTACATATAAGATGGAAAACCCAAGAATCTCGCTGAGGCAGGGGAGATTGGAGCCAGATGGATGGAAGTGGCAGAAAGCAAAAAAAGCTACTGTCAAGGGGAACGAATACCCCAGGGGGCACACCGACCATAAACCCTACAACCGAGGACAGCCAAAGACCCCACATACAACCCAAGTAAAGCCTCAGACGCCCTATTCTTCCACCTCACCAGTCTCTAGTAACTCACCTCGGCCCAGTGACCCATCAGATGGAAGATGCTTTAAGTGTAATGAACTGGGACATATCAAGGCCAACTGTCCAAAGAACACCATGCGAGTGCAATTCATTACACCACCATCACACCAAAGATCCCCAGGCCCGGATGCCTCTCAAATACCCTTGGAGCGAAGGGAAAATTTGAGAGTGGGCGGAAAGAAGGTTACTGCGTGGAGAGACACGGGGGCACAAGTCTCAGCTATCCACCAATCCTTCGTAGACCCCAAATTCATCAACCCAAAGGCCCAAGTGACAATTTACCCCTTCATGTCACAAGCTGTAGACTTGCCTACAGCTGAACTGCCTGTCCAGTACAAAGGCTGGTCAGGAATGTGGACTTTTGCAGTCTATGACAATTATCCTATCCCCATGCTACTGGGGGAAGACTTGGCCAACCAGGTGAAGCGGGCCAAGAGAGTGGGAATGGTTACACGTAGCCAAACCAGGCAAGCTTCCAGACTCATTCCTGTTCCTGAGCCATCCACAGAGGCCCTGTCTGTGTTACCAGAGACCCAGACAGAGGTAGTGGATCCGGATTCCATGCCTACCACTGAAACAGACACAGCACCTCCAGTCCCAGGCCCAGAACTGGAACAGCAACCAGCACCAGCAATTGCAAACATCTTCAAACTCAATGCCAGAGGGCGCCAGTGAGCCAGAACTGGCAGAAGCAACAGACAGCCATACCCAAAAGGCTCAGCCAGAGCCTGAAATACCCTCAGGTGCACCAGCGGAGAGCGGTTCACCAACAACGGAAACCACCCCATCACCTACATTGCTTCCAGAGGGACCAAGACCAAGTCCACAGTCTGAGGAAGAATTGGTAACCCCAGCCTCAAGGGAACAGTTCCAGACTGAGCAGGAAGCAGATGACAGCCTTCAGAAAGCTTGGGCGGCGGCACGGAGCACCCCACCGCCTCTCAGCTCTTCTAATCGATCCCGGTTTGTTATAGACCAAGGACTTTTATACAAGGAGATTCTTTCTGGTGGACACCGGGAAGAATGGCAGCCGCAAAAACAGTTGGTGGTTCCAACTAAGTACCGGGGGAAGCTCTTAAGCTTAGCCCATGATCATCCCAGTGGCCATGCTGGGGTGAACAGAACCAAGGACCGGTTGGGGAAGTCCTTCCACTGGGAGGGGATGGGCAAGGACGTTGCCAAGTATGTCTGGTCTTGTGAGGTATGCCAAAGAGTGGGAAAACCCCAAGACCAGGTCAAGGCCCCTCTCCAGCCACTCCCCATAATTGAGGTCCCATTTCAGCGAGTAGCTGTGGATATTCTGGGTCCTTTCTCAAAAAAGACACCCAGAGGAAAGCAGTACGTACTGACTTTAGTGGACTTTGCTACCCAATGGCCGGAAGCAGTAGCTCTAGGCAACACCAGGGCTAACACTGTGTGCCTGGCCCTAACAGATATCTTCGCCAGGGTAGGTTGGCCCTCCGACATCCTTACAGATTCAGGATCTACTTTCCTGGCAGGGACCATGGAAAAACTGTAGGAAACTCATGGGGTGAATCACTTGGTTGCCACCCCGTATCACCATCAAACCAATGGCCTGGTGGAAAGGTTTAATGGAACTTTGGGGGCCATGATACAAAAATTCATCAACGAATTCTCCAATAATTGGGACCTAGTGTTGCAGCAGTTGCTGTTTGCCTACAGGGCTGTACCACATCCCAGTATAGGGTTTTCACCATTTGAACTTGTGTATGGTCACGAGGTTAAGGGGCCATTGCAGTTGGTGAAGCAGCAATGGGAGGGGTTTACGCCTTCTCCAGAAACTAACATTCTGGACTTTGTAAGCAACCTACAAAGCACCCTTCGACACTCTTTAGCCCTTGCTAAAGAGAACCTAAAGGATGCTCAGGAAGAGCAAAAGGCCTGGTATGACAGACATGCCAGAGAACGTTCCTTCAAGGTAGGAGACCAGGTTATGGTCTTGAAGGTGCAACAGGCCCATAAGATGGAAGCATCATGGGAAGGGCCATTCACGGTCCAAGAGCGCCTGGGAACTGATGGATCTAGACTGTTCTCAGTGGTAGTAGATGACAGAACATGGACTAATGGTCTCAAGTTGCAGTGGGGGAGATTTAGGCTGGATATTAGGAAAAATTATTTTTCTAGGAGGGTGGTGAAGCACTGGAATGGGTTCCCTAGGGAGGTGGTGGAATCTCCTTCCTTAGAGGTTTTTAAGATCAGGCTTGACAAAGCCCTGCCTGGGATGATTCAGTTGGGGACTGGTCCTGCTTTGAGACTAGATGACCTCCCGAGGACCCTTCCAACCCTGAAATTCTGTGATTTTATGAAAGAACCATAATATTTTGTTCAGTTTTGAACATTTCAGAATTACAACCAACCTCTATTCCCGAGGAGCTTGTAACTGTGGTTCGACTGTATAATGGAAGACAGATTGACTATGCATAAACTTGCTGAGGATCTGGCCCAATAAGACTTGTAGTAGAAATCAGAGATCTAAAACATATTTGTTCTTTAGAAATGTTTGCTTTTCTTAATAGTGGATGGAGGGTGTTTCTGTGTGAGATACAGAGCTCTGTGGCTCATTAATGCTGGTGTTAGAGGCAGATAACTGCCTTAGAGAACGGTAAGTAAATAGAAATCGAGAGGTACCTCAAAATCTCTTGTGCTCGCTCAAGCACAAACATTCTGGCCTTGGAGAATGTCTGTCTAACTAGAAAGATGCAGCTACAAACAGCACAGATCATCTTTTACTGCCAGCAGAGTTTTGTATTCTCTCTCAGCACTGGGCAGGTAGGGGTTTATTTTATTTCACACATCATTACATCTTTCTCCAATGACTGGGCACCAGTTTAATTTAATGTCATCATAAGCCACCTCAGCACACATCACCACGTTAAAATTAGCTCGGCAACCTGCCATGATAAAACCTTATCGTTTCGGTCGTTAGTGCAAACGTATTGTGCCCCGGATGTTAGCAACACCTCACTGCCTTCGCAAGTGGCACTAGGCTAATGGCCTGTGACAACATGCAGTTGCAAACTAATGTCATTCACCCTAAGGAAGGGGAAAGAACAGAACACTCAGAAAGCTTCTGCAGATGCATCTGTTTCATCAGCTACATCCAAGTTGTGGCTGGCATGAAATACATGGAGGAGTGGTCCTAACTCCAGGGCTTAGCAGCTCTGCATCCATATTACAGAAGCAGCCCTGTGGCTTGGCAGCGAGAAGGCCAAGGACAGTCACCGGAGATGAGTTACTCTCCCAGCCCTTGAGGTCAGAATGGAGGCCAACAACTGTGCTTTACTAGTTAAGGGCAGGATCATGGTTGCTGCATCAAGTAGCTGTGTTATAGGAAGACTGAGGAGGAAGTAAGGAACCTTCCCCTGTGCACGTAAGAGCCAGTTAGAATGGCAGCCCCTTTGCTTGGGGGGAAGCACAAGGAATGCTTCTCCCCCAAGTCATCCGAAAGGGGCAGGGATGGGTGTGGAGTAGCCACAGACAGGGCTACAGCACCCTATGCAGCAGCCAGCATCCGTGGACAGGCTCATGGAGAAAAATGGGCATCACGGCTCATTCCCTAGTGAATACTACACACAAACTTGAGTTAGTGTGACCAGACAGCAAGTGTGAAAAATCAGGAGAGGGATGGGGAGTGGGGGCATTATAGGAGCCTATATAAGAAAAAGATCCAAAAATCAGGACATCTGGTCACCCTAACTTGAGTTATGATAAGGCTGCACTTCAAGACTGGTGTAATTCCCAGCTCTGATTGAACTAGTATGCTAAAAATAGCAGTGTAGTCATAGTAACATGAGCAGCAGGGGGGACTAACCCCCTGACTACAAACCCGTCCAAGACAATGGACATGTACTTGGGGCAGCTAGCCCCTCCCACAATTCATGCTGGGGCTGTTGCACTCTATTTTTAGCACACTAACTGCACCAGAGCTAGCATGGGTATGTAGCCTTCACCTCTGGGAAGTATGTCCCCAGCTTGAAGTGTAGGCAGATCACTAGATGCAGGGTTGCCAGCTCCTGCAATTTTATTGAGAGTTTGTTTTTCTTAAAGCCTTAGCTAATGGAGTCCTGTGAATATGCGAAGTCTCAGCTTTCACTTAAAAGGCAAAGTCAGTCGCTAGCCTTTGTGGCTCCAAAGAAAAAGTTAAAAAATGTGACCGCATAGAGGCTTAGAAAACAGAAGGCAAATAAAATGTCCCTGACTTTTATTTTTTCGGTTTTATGATTTTTAATCCAACCTTCTGATCTCTGGAGCCTGACTTGTGATTTTTGAAGATTTGGGTTGGCAGGAGGGTGGCTTGGTAAATGGGATTTTTGTCCCAGGGGAAAATGTTTATAAAAATAATTTGGTGGAAAACTCCCATATCCATGTCTAGGGCTTGCTGATGCTACAGTAATAAGTAATATGGAAAGCAGTCATTCTCCATGAACATTTTTATTTTGTTGACCACCAAGTTTTCCATTAATTTTTTTTTTCTAATGGACATTTTTCAACCAGCTCGGGCTGGCATGACTTTAATTTGGGTTCCCTGGCTGGTTCGAACATTCCCCTCTGCTGCCGGGGCTCTGAGAAGTCTCACTAAACATTCCACACTATCAAATAAACTCCTCTGGCAAATTGTCCTTGTGCACCACAGCTCTGAATAAGGCCGACTGCCTGTCAAACAGATAGTTAAGGGTTAATGTCTCTTACCTGTAAAGGGTTAACAAACAGTAGACCAAAAACACCTGACCAGAGGACCAATCAGAAGACAAGATACTTTCAAATCTGGGTGGAGGGAAGCCTTCGTTTGTTTTTTGGGTTTTGCTTTGTTCTCGCTGGGTCCTGAAAGGGACTGGCAAGAAACCTGGTTGCACGTCTAATCTCCCTGCTACAGTCTCTTACATATTCAGAATAGTGAGTATTAAGTAGGAAAGGCAGTTATAGTCTTTTGATTGTTTTCTGTATTTGCAAATGTGTAGATTGCTGGAATTATTTTAAATTGTATTTTGCTGGGGGGACGGGACGCTTCTCTCTAGTGTCTATAAGCTGAAAGCCCCTGTAACTTTTACCATCTAAATTAGAGACAACTTTTACTTTTTTCTTTTTATTAAAAGTTTTGCTTTTTAAGACCTGTTTGATTTTTTCTCCTTGTTGAGCCTCAAGGGAATTGAGTCTGTACTTACCAGGGAATTGGTGAGAGAAGGGGAGGGGGGAAGGGTGGAATCCCTTTGTTTTAGATTCACGGAGCTTGAATCTGTCTCTCTCTCCAGGATAGCCCAGGGAGGGAAAGCCTGGGAAGGAGAGAGAAGGGGGGAAAAAACCTGATTTCTCTGTGTTGTGATTCAAGGAGTTTGAATCACGGTAATCTCCTAGTGTACCCAGGGCGGGAAAGATCTGGGAGGAAGAAAGGAGAAGGGGGGAAAAACGGTTTATTCCCCTTTGTTGTAAGACTCAAGGAATTTGGGTCTTGGGATTCCCAAGGAAGGTTTTTGGGGGAACCAGAGTGCCCCAAAACACTATATATTTTTGGTTGGTGGCAGCTTATCAGATCTAAGCGGGTAATTAAGCTTAGAGGAATTCATGCTGGTACCCCATTTTTTGGATTCTATGGTTCAGATTGGGGAAATATACCATGACACTGCCCCCAACAATCCTCAGGCTGTTCCTTCCCTCCTCCACAGGCAGCTGTTAAAACCAAGGCAAGTGCTGCTGCTGAGCCAACAAGAAGGGAGGATTTATAGCCAGGAGTGACCCTGGACCTCGTTGAATTCCAGCTCACAAGATTTATCGCTCCTGCTTGGGAAAGGCAGAAGTAAGAGTGGCAGAGCTGGGGAAGTGCAGGGGGAGGAAAAAGGAGCAGTGAAAAGAAAATCAGTTGTTATAGCTTCAACATTGAGCATCTAGATTTGTAATTTTTATTATTCTCCCAGCAGACATGCGCTTGGGGGTGATGTCTCAGACCAGATCCCAGTTCTTACAGTATCTGGCTATCTAGCAAGTCACTTGTACACACACACACACACACACACACACACACACACACACAGGAAATGGGATGTGTTAGAGTTTTCAGCAGCACAGACTGGATGGGCTTCATTTATTCTCTGTTCTTTGGGCTAGATAGTGACTTGGGCCACACGTTCATCCAGGGGAACAAAAACCTTCCTTTGCCCCTATGGGGGAGGTGTGTGCACTGCAAACGCCACCCCCCCCCCCAAAAAAAAAGAAACCCTCCCTGCAGCAGGAAGTCTCAGATCCTGGTTCTGCAGACTTGGGCTTGCGTTCTGGGGCTAAAAAAATAGTGGTGTAAACATTCCTCCTCAGGCTGGAACTTGGGTTCTGAAACCCAGTGAGGGGGTGGGTCTCGGCCTGAGCGGGAAGGTCTACATGGCTATATTTAGCCCCATAGCGAGAGCCTCACAAGCCAGCATCCGTAGACCTGGGCTTGATGACTGACTGATGCAGAGTTGTTTTTCCACACCCCTCCTCCAGTGTAAATGCCTGCATGCTCATGCACTCAAGGTAGGGTACTTGCAACTCCTCCCAAGAAGGACTGGGAGCGGGTAGGGCCTTAACAGCTCCACCACACCAGGCAGTACAACGGGGCTAGTGCAGGAGCTGTCATATCCAGCTGGCCTATACCAGCATCAAAGTATCACCACCCCCCACCCGGAGCAAGAGTTAAGCATGGAGGAAATGATGACTCAGAATGGTGCCTGGGTCACAGCTACTCCTGGGGAGGTGTATCTTACACACTATCCTTTGCAGGGGGTTGTACCTAAACGCATAATCTAGGATTCTAGTGCTCTGTCATTTCTCCTCATGTTTCCATTACTTTTTTTTTGTGCAATGCAAGAAGTGCTGAATGATCCTGAAACATCAGTTTACGGAACCCCAGGCAATCAGGTTTGATGAAATAATCTTGGGATGTAATTTATCCCCAGGGCAGTCAGGATACCCAATGACCCTAAAGGACTATTTTATTCTGATGCCTCAGCACCTTTGTTGCCTAAATGTTTCAATAGTGCTCTACAACTTCCTTATTCCTCCTCTCTGTGGGCCCTACTTTGCCACTCTACTTCTTGGGACTAACAGGGAATTCAAAGAGCAGATAGTTAGCAACATAGAAACAGAACAAGACATTCTTAAGAAGCAAGAAGCTTGCAAGAGAATCACTGTGAATAAAGACAGCAATTAAGGAGAACAAGGACATCACCACAAAGCTAAATGATTTCTTTGTTGAGCACCTACCTTCTGAACATCAGCCCCTTTAAAGGTACATGTTTTTGGGTGTCCTAGTTCTTGAGTGCCCAAGAAGTCCCAAGTAAAGCTAATAAAATGGTTTATTTTTCCATGGACATGAATTTTTTGGCTGAAAACTGAAACATGTTGGTTTGCAAATGCTGTCATGATGCCTCATGGAAATTTTAGTTCAAGTATTTTATTATTATCCCATTCTCCTCTGTAGGACACCTGGGCAGACTATATCTTCCATGAAGCACCATGGCCTCCCCTCTTGGAGAGGGGAATGGTGCATTATGGGAGTCTTTGGTCATGGCGCATCATGAGAGTTATAATGGGGCTGGGGAATCTAGACAATGCAGGAGAATGAGAACATGAGGCAGCAGAACTACAACACCCACGAGGCACTGGGGCAGCATTTCCAAAATTGAAATATTTTGATTCAGGCATTCAGGTTTTGTTTTTTTTTTTAAACACGAAAGTGAAATTTTGTGGAAAACAGACTTTTGCAAAATAATTAAGTAGATTGGGATTTTGACTGAAACATTTTTTGACAGAAAATTGTTTAACAGAAAAATTTCTTACAGCCTTAATCCCATCCAAATTCAAACATCATGCATGATGCGCCCAGTCATCCTAACAAGACCTGTGTTATCAAGGTTTAAAATACCTTGGGAGTAGAGTTCAATCCCAAACGGCATCCACTTACACTTACAATTTCCTAATGTTATATTAAATTAGAACCAGTTACAAGCTCCTTGGGAATAGAGGTTGTTTGTAATTCTGAAATGTTCATAACTGAACAAAATATTATGGTTCTTTCATAGAATATCAGGTTTGGAAGGGACCTCAGGAGGTCACCTAGTCCTACACCCTGCTCAAAGCAGGACCAATCTCCAACTCAATCATCCCAGCCAGGGCTTTGTCAAGCCTGACCTTAAAAACCTCTGAGGAAGGAGATTCTACCACCTCCCTAGGTTACCCATTCTGACAATTCAGCCATCATGTCTTCAAGTTTTTAATAATCTTGATCTTTAGCATTTTACAGCCTTATTAAAATTGCATGGATCAACACAGCCTTACTTTATGTGTCCTTTCAATTATAACCATGGAATTAGCCCAATCTGTAGGCTGTTCCAATAACTCCCAGCTTTTCAGTAATAGCGAGTTCAAATGATACTTTATCTTAGCCCACGTCCAGACTACCCCGCCGTATCGGCGGGTTAAAATCGATTGCTCGGGGATCGATATATCGCGTCTAGTCTAGACACGATATATCGATCCCTGAGTGCGCTTATATTGATTCCGGAACTCCATCAACCCCAACGGAGTTCTGGAATCAACACGGAGAGCCGCGGACATTGATCCCGTGCTGTCTGGACAGGTGAGTAATTCGATCTTAGATATTCGACTTCAGCTACGTTATTCACGTAGCTGAAGTTGCGTATCTAAGATCGATTTTCCTCCCCTAGTCTGGACCAGCCCTTAGTTAAAGGGAAAGAACTTTCTTAGTAGTTGGCTCAGAGTTACTGGTTTGTCTATCAATTTCTCCTTCCAGACATCACAGGCTTTGGACAACATTTTGGAGTTATCCTATCATGTTGCCTGTGTTCTAGAGATAATTCTTTGGAATTTACAGAAAACATTTTTTAAACTAACTTCATGTTTGGCAGGTTTTTAATCCTAACATATTAAGTTATGCTGTTTTTCAAACAGCAGTAATGGTAACTTATCTTTACAGTGGAATTTTACATCATGTATATTACACATTTTTTGTTAGAGTGCTGTAGAATTTCTTGGGTATATGCTTTTGTTGTGTTCTGGTATCTATCTATTGGTAGCTGTTTGCGCCAATATGAAGCATTTAGGTCTCCTACTCCACTCTGCCTTGGTCTCTGAGTAAATAAACACTCTTGATCACAGGCTTGAACAATTTACCCAAAACCTACAAGCCCCAAAACTAAGTCTATTTGCGAGGCCAAAACACCACACACACACACTTCTCCAAACTAAACTCACTCCTAAGCCTCGCCCCCTTGATAGTTACAGGAATAACAGCCTGTTGAACTGTTACACTTCATTCACTTAATAAAAATAATCAATCTGTTAACAAACAGCACCAATGTACATCTTAACTTAAACCCTGAAACAGTGCGGACAAAGTCTCCGATACAAAAAATAAGCTTCCCTATGGAACGGAATTCTTCTATAACTGCCACGACATCAGTTTAACACTGCATCCATTCCAGTAATCAATTTATATTTCTTCCCACCTAAAGATAATTAACACTTGACATAGCCCAGATGATCCTATTTATGCTGAGCCTCCAAAACAAATAAATACTCAGCAAACCTGGCACTGCATCCACATGTATCTACTTATGCGGACATGAAGCGCTATCCCCCACTAAAGTGATTTTATGATCTGGAACCCATTTTAAGATTAAAAATGGGATTAGGTATTTATATGGCTACCAAGAAAGGTGGGGAGAGAAAGGTCACCGGAGAGTGTATAGGAGTACTTATAAAAGTGGGGCATCAATTCATCAATATCTACACCCAGACCTGTCGTCTCATTTCCCCGCAAGGTCTCTTACCTCTGAGGCAAGTCCCAAGTTTCCCCAGACTCAGGGCCCGTTTGCCAAGGTGACTGCCCCTCCTCTCGTCCCTTTCTGAAGCAGCTTTTCCCCTTGGAACTCCTTCAGCCTTCCAGTCTTCTTGGCATTGCCAGTTCTGCTCTCTGGAGTGAGCTGGGTCTGGTTTATATAGACCCTAGATGCCCTCTGCTCCCAGCAGCCTCTGAGAGGATTGGTTAATTGGAGTCAGCAGGCTTTTGATTCCCGCCCCCATGTGACAGTTCACTCTGTCACAGTGAGCCTTACAGAAGCAGAAGGTGGTTCCTAAAAGTGGGGGGCCTCCACTGGCACCTGAATCATGGCCCCACACCTCCACCAAGGCTCCACCCCTGCTTGCTCCTCTCCAGCCTCTCCCTCAATTGCTTGTCCTTATGGCCAGCAAAAAGGACCCGTAACTCCCACCCCCTTCCCTCCCTCCCTTCCAGCACCCCTGGCTTCCACAGGGAAGTTCAACCACAAGTTAGTGAGCTCAAAACGGGAACTAGTGGGTGAAATTCTATGGCCTGTGTTACACCAGAGGTCAGCCTGTACTGTTGAGCTGTGTTTTTAACAATGGTCTTGACCGGCTTTAAAGCCCAGGGGCCAGATCCTCAGCTGGTGTAAATTGGTGTAACCAAAGCCAGTTTATAGCAGCTGATGATTTGGCTCCAAGAATCTACACAGGACTAATGGAGCTGCACAGTCATCTGGGTTTAGTCTTACATGGATTCAGATATTTAGGCCAGATGGCAGCATTGGGATCATCTAGTCTGACTTCTTGCACACCACAGGCCAGAGCACTTCACCCAGAGATTGTAGCAGATTGTGTTTGGTGACTGCCTTCAAACCAGCAGAGAGGTTTTAAAAAACAAATCCTTATAGAAAATATTAATTAAAAAGAAATATTGACAAAGTATCATGATTTTGATTTCATGTCTGCAAGGGCTATATCAATAATGCACTCCCTGTTTTAAAGCAACTGCTGCAAGAGTACACAGTGAAAGGCTATAGTAATTTATTACTGTTCCTTTCTGCAAGGCAGACTAGATATGATTTTCAGTATGTTTTAATTCTGCAGCGGGCAGCTTAGCTGTTATAGATGCTGGGTAACAAAGTCCTGTGTTTTCAGCCAGTTTCCAGCAGCACAAGGAGATAGCTTGCCCACAGCACCTCCCTCACCCTGCTAAGCAGGATTCTTTTTAGCTCTGAGTTGTGTGTTCTAACCCTTGGACCATTACAGGTGAAAATTCCAAAATGCTCAAAGACCAAATCTTGAAACGTATTTTAGTACGTAACTTCCACTGAGTTAATAGCCTAAAAATCTCAGAGGATCTGGGCCTAAGTGACTTAGGCACTTGGGCAGCTTTACAAAGGCATTTAGGCACCTAAAGATGCTGATAGGTCCTAGCTGGATTTACAAATGGAAGTTAGTGGGATTTTCAAAAGCACCTAGACACCTAACTCCCATTTGTAAATGCAGCTAGGACCTAGCAGCATCTTTAGATGCCTAAATGCCTTTGTAAAGCTGACCCTAAATCCCATTAATTTGACTTGACCTCCAAAGGGTCAGATTCACAGAGGGACTTGGGCATCTAGAAAACCACAGTAATTCACAAACCCTGGGTTAGGTAGCTAGGCCCCTTGTACAGCACATAGGGAAAGATGGGCACCTAAGAGAGAGTCACTGAGTCAGAGTGAGAAGGATTCCATAGCCTGGTTATTGAGAAACTCCCATGGGTGACTCAGGATGCAGTCCTACCGTGGAATAGTCCGATGACTAATTATTTAACTCCAGTGGAACAGCTCCAACAGGAGACCAAAGAAGCCCCACACCAGTGATTAGGGCATGGTCTCAAAAGGTGGGGCACCCTTGTTCAAATCCTTTGTCACCATCAGGCAGAGTGGGGAACTGAACCTGGGCTTCCCACAGCTCAACTGAGTGCTCTAACCACTGGGATAAAGGCTATATGGGACAGGAGGCATCATCACCACCTCCTTTTGAATGAGGCCTACTCTGTTGGGGTGCTCTGAGCACCCCTACTGGTTCAGGCCCCACAGGTGAGAGAGGCAGGGGAATGTTTATTGTCCTCTGGTTCATGCATCACCTTGGGGTATAGGCATCTGGATGCCTAGGGTAGGCAGCAGTGCACATGCCCACAGACAGAAACTTAAAGCTCTAGAAAATTTTAACAGCAGAAATGTAGGCGCTGAATGAGTTTAGGCACCTACAGGGCTAGGTGACAGCTGAGCAGTGTTTGTGAGTGCCACGAGCACCTAAATGTTGGATGTAGGCATGCAAGTTCCTTTTGTGAACCTGACCCTAAGTACCAATGGGCCTTTGATCCTAAGTCTTAATGTGTTTTTGAAAGTTTTACTCTACGGGTCTGATCCAGTGTCCACTGAAATGAAGTACTGCCATGGACTCCAACGCATGTGAGATCAGCCTCTGAAGCCTTTCTGGATTGGAAAGTATTTGCAGCTGGATTTTGATAACCCCTGGGTACTTTAGGGGGATTTTGTTTTGGTATGTGCTATGCTTTTGGGGAAATAAAAATGGATCAAAAATGTATTAAGTCAATAGAAGATAGTGTAAAGAACCCCTAAGATGCATGTTAACCTTAGAGGAAGTTGGCACATTAAACGAACATTTTCTAAGTCTACAGACCAACTGCTGAAAAAATTCCTGAGATTCCCCATCATTTTAATTTACACCCCTGTATCTCATACTTCAGAAGCACTCAACCTCATTCTTCTAATACTTGTAGGCTATCAGGTACCCTCTTGGACATCACTTTGCAGAGCTCGGTATTACTCGCCACCTCTTTTATATTTTCCTGGTGAGCCAGTCCCTCCAGCCCCCATGTATGTGTGTCTTTCTCTCTGGCTAGAATTGGTTGACTGCAATACTCCGGGGCAGTCACACGGAGAGGGGCTGCAAGCTCTCTTTTCCATGACATTAATGCTTGCGTGTGTGCAGCCCAACTTTGCACTGGCTGCTTCTGAAGCCATATCACTTTGCAAGCTCACATCTGATTTCTGTGACGTGATTGGCTATTTGCTTGGAACATTCCAAGCATTATGCAGCAAGAGACTTGTAACAACTAGCCACACAACCAAAAGAAAGAGCTGGGGTTTGCAAAGAGGCCTAAAGGAATTAGGCACTTAAATGCCACTAAAATGTGATGGGGCATCTAATTCTCTTAATCTCCTTTGAAAAGCCCAGCCACACATTTTATACTGAAATTACAATTAGAGTGAGGTTTTTAAATTTAAATTACACAAGTGCCATGTGTAAGAAAGGGGATGGAGGCTGCACACAACAATGATCTGTGGTCAAGCCAGGGCACCCACCCTCAGACTTCCAGCTCCCCAGCTGTTGCCTCTCTTGGGCAGTGACCTGTATCTCACTCCCTTCTGACCAGTATATATCCAGACTGCACACTTCCTTGCAGGGGCACTGGAATGAGGGGTGGGGAGGGGCACACTAGGTGGCCATGGCATTCCCACTTTTACAGGCCATAAGGGCAAGCGACAAGGGGTGAAGTGAGTAGGGGGCAGGGAAAAGGCGCTGGTGGCTTCCCCCCCCTCGCCTTTAGGTAGCACTCCTGCTACCTTCCCTTCACTGTAGATTTCCCAGCAAAGACAGGCTTCCTAAACAGACTTGCTTTCTCTTCTGAGACTGACAGCAGAGTTTGCTACAGATAGCTACCACCACAACTCTTTCTAGGTGAGCTGACTTTATTCTTGGGGTTCAAACCACTACAGAGAAAACGTTAAAAATTATGATAGCCTACAAGCATGCTAATAGGCTTACCAGATTTAACTCCTAACCCTAACATGGATTCAAACCCTCACTCCAAGTGACTCCTGGTGGTTACCAGTTCATCACAGCTTCAGCTCAGAACCAGAACACTTTCGTGAAAGTTTAGCCCACTGTTTTATACAGATCAATGGTCTTTGACCTGGAGTTTCCCCATAATTAGTACACCCTGAAGAGAGACCTTTTGTATATCTTCAAAAGGCAAATTCTCCCCTTGGATCAGACCCTTCCCCTCACCTCAAAGTATTCCTAGGAAATCTGCTTCACACCTATTGTTCCAAAAAAGATGTTGAATTGCCTTATACCTTCCAGAGATTGCCTTTAGCAGAAAGACCACATGAAGAAGTGTACCATTGTGAGGTTGTATGGAACAACACTCACATTCCTAATACAATGTTCCCCAAAGGCATTATAGTACCTACTTCAGTAAGGATGAACATCATTCAATAAAATTCATTCAGGGTATTGGCAGCCTGTCACAGTCCAATACAGCATAAGGGCCCAGTTAGAGCTGAGGAGGAGGCCACAGCGGAGCAGCAGCATATGCAGGACACAGGTGATAGTGTTGTCCATATGTTCTAAGGGTCACATGAATTCCTTTATGCTGAATGCAAGTTGGAAATCCTCAGAGCACTTAAATAGTTAATACAATCAACTTGCCCAGGAACCTGAGGTAAAGTGTTAAAATAATCACTCTACAAAGTAATTTATAAAAGCTTACTTCTTTTTTCCCCTTAGATATGCAGAATAAAAGAGGCACAGATCATTGCAAAATAATGAATCAGACAAATCCTGCAGTAACTACAGAAGGGGGTGGGAGGAATTAAGCCTGCAGTTTTGAACAATGTCTTTTCAAGGTACAGTTTAAAAATGGTGCAGTAGAGTCCACAGTTAAAGAATCATCAGGTATAAATGGAAGGGTTGAAAAAGTTATTTTTCTTGTGACAACAGGAACTCCAAAATTCATATGCTACATTATTATTATGGTGCTTGGAATGAATAATCCAGCAAAGAGAATAATCTTGTATTGTAGTGAATGATATGGTTAACAAACTCTTTCAAAACTTCCCCAGGAGCACTTGTTCCTTGTACAACACAGTCCTTTCTGATCATAGCAATTCATGCTCTGTGCCATTGATGAGCCTTTTTCTCAGAGCTGCTGGGTCTCTGAACCCAGGCCAAGCAGAGAACAAATCATCACTCACAACATTAAAAAACAAACAAACCCAAAACCACACACTTTAAAGAAGAATATGGAAGCTGTTGCCCCATCTGTACACTTATCAATAGGAAAATCACCTTTTTTCTGCCCATGAAAGCTCAGAGGGTTCTATAAACTTGATCCTAGTTCAATATTATTCACCAACTGTCTTATGGATATTGAGGAGATCAATCAGATTTATAACATAAATTGACCAAGGGGTTACTGTCACAGGGTGCACTCACTGCCTCCTATTGGCTGTCCTGGGGATTCACTCTGCCAGCTTACATTCTCCCTCCAGTGATGTCTTCCCTCAGTCTCTTTCGCTCTGCAGCCCCTCCAACTCCTGGATCTGCAGTCTCCTCTTCATGGCTCGGCTCTCCAGCTAGCTCACTAAAGTCCTCCACTTTCAGAGAATTCAGTCTTTCCAGACCAGCTGCCTGGATAGCATTTCCAGTGCCCTTTGCCACTGCCCAGTGGCTGGCAGGGGAACCTAGGCCCACCCTCTACACAAGGTTCCAGCCCAGGTACCCTATAACAAGCTACCAGAGTCCCTGTACAGTCCTACTTCTTGCTACTTTTCCCTGGGCTTCTTTCTACACCACTAGCTCCCACCCTCTCTGGGTTTGCCAGCTTCCCAACTCTCTCCATGCAGGGAGTGACTGTGGGTGGCTTCCCTGTGGCCTTTTCCAGCAGCAACAGTCCTTAAAGACCCCCTTTTTCTTCCCAGGGAATAACTACCCCATTTCAGCAACCACCACCCCTGCCTGCAGGCAGCCATCTGGCTTTGTACAGGCCCCTCCTGTTCCTGCACAGGTGAGCTTGTTCCTCTAATTAGGGCTTTCTTCTCAGTCTCCCACCTGCTAGGTTAATTGGCTCATCAGGCCTCCTTAAACTCCTTCCATTCCTGTGTGGGATGGACACAGTCACACATACAGGGGAAGAGTTTCAAAAAAGGGAGCCTAAACTCAGGCTCCTAAATCCACATTTAGACACTTAAATAAGTTTCCTGATTTTCAAAAGTGCTGAGTACCCAGCAGTTCCTAGGGTTAGAATCTCTGAGTGAAGTATGCGTCTAGGCTAAGGACTCAAGCCAAATGTTCTCTGTATTTTGAAAGACACCCCAAGCTCAGACCCTAAACATCATGTATTAAACCCATCCCCTTTTTGTTGCTTTGGTCACACGGCAGACGTGTTATTACATTACATTAGCACCCAGAGGCCTCAAAGTAGATCAGGGTTCCATTGTGCTAGGGGCTGTACTTACATATAATAGGAGACATTCCCAGCCTCATAGCAGTTACAGTCTAAATGGGAAAGATGGACAGAGGATGGGAGAAAGGAAATATTATCATCTTAATTTTACAGCTAGGGGAAACAGACAAGAAATGACCTGTCCAAGGTCACACAAATAGTCCTAGCCTCTGTTAATACATACTCTATATCCAGCAAAAGTCTTGTCCAAGCTACTGGCCAAAAACTTAGGAAACAAACTTCACTTTTGCATCTCTCACCTTAACAAAGCTGACAGAGTCGGCAAAATACTATGGGAGCCTGAAAACCAAATAAATGAGTAGTTATTAGCGCTCCAAGGTCATTCTAACCGTTCTATTATCAGTGACAGGAGAAAATGTGGCAAAAGCAATGTGGCAAATACACTGCGTATTATGGTTCTGTGCATGGGCTGAAGTTAGATTGCTTTGTATATACTGTGTCAGTTATAGTTCTGATAATACACTTTAATCGCTGGACATGACTTGACCCAGGTCTGGTATTACGTATAGAACTTTCAAATAGTCTAGGACTCCCTTTGCCATGGCTGAGTTCAGGAGTGGCAACCTGCAGATGTGCATATATATTTTTTATTGATTCGGCCATTATAAACCCAGGAGGATGTTTCAGATTCGTTTGTGTAGCTTTTGAATAGCAAAGCACCTATTGACTTCTATAGTGTCAGATCAGGCTCTAAAAATTATTTGTTTTACATTTTGAAAATTATATCATGGAGTACAAACTTCCTTTTAAAAAAGCTGAAATTTGTAAAGTATAAAATCCACACTGAAATACTACAGGACTCCGATTCATCATTTTTCTCTAAGGTTACATTCATCATAAAAGGATACTGTGAAGGCATTTTACATTATTTATAAAATATTTTCTCACTGCTGTTCCAGATCAGAGATTATAACACCACTAGCGGTTAGATAGTGAATTCTCGCCACTCATACTGAAATATTTCCTCCCACATATATGAATTGTGTCTAGAAAGGCTAAACAAGATTGGGGTCCCATTGTGTCATGCGGTGTAGACACTACAAGATAGTCCCTACCCTGAAGAGCTTACAGTGTCAATGGACACGGCAGACAAAGGGTAGGAGAAAGAAAACATCATTATCCCCATTTTAAAGATGGGGAACCGAGGCACTGAGAAATTAAGTGATTCACCCAAGGTCATAGAGGAAGGCTGTGGCAGAGGTGAACACTGAAAGCAGATTTCCTGGGTCCCTTTGCAGTACCTTAACTTCAGGACCATCTTTTTCTCTGATAGCTTATACTATGCAATGGGGTTTCCCTTTAAGATCACCATGATGTTGCAACCAGTGTGCCCTAGCTCTGCTGGCACTGGAGTGCAGCGCATGAGCAATTAGAGGTCTGCTAATAAAAATACATGAAGCCTGTCTCTGGATTTACTTTCTGCTAGCAGCAAACAGCACAAAATGCTGGACGCATTCATTTCAGTATCATATTCCCAGCTGGAAAAGCTAGGTGAAGGGTCACCCTACCCAGCAATGAGCTCAAGAGGTAGTGCTCAGAAATGACCATTCCCCAGCCCAGTGGATCTTCTCTTGTAAACGTGGCATAGAGACTAGAGGACACAGCCGGGCTCCCTTTTCAATGTGGCACAACATGGGCAAACCATTGCAACCACACAGACGTCGGTTGGCAACATGGGAGAATGAGAAGAGCCAGTCTACTGATAATGCCTTGTATAAGGAGCAGGGTAGGAAATAGTTTTTCAGCTCGGGGAGTATTTTTCAGGGGTTGAAATTTTTTCCTGTTTCAAATTGGGACTCAGACAAAATCTCCAAAAATTGTGAACCAACCAAATCCCCAAACACACACGGTCAATACACACCTTTCACTGTGATCATTTCAAAATGTTTCATTTCCATTTAGACCTTTTCTTCTTTCAAAACAAAAAGTCATTTCAAATTGGAAATTTTTGTTTCCAAAATGTTGAAACAAAACATTGATAATTTTCAAGCTCCCACTCCCCCTTTTTTTTTTGAGCCAAGAGATTTGTCAAATCCAAATCTCTTTTGCGAACAGTTTTGATTTTGATTAATCAGCATTTCTTAATGAAAAACATTAGAGAAAAAAACTTCCTACTAGCCCTACTTGCATCCAATATCCCCTAAAAGTGATAGAAGAAAGACCTATCAGTACAAAATAAATGTTTCATTCCACAGTCTTCACATCTTTTTTCTCTTGTGCTATCAGTCACTATAAGTATATAGATGGATTTATCATTCCCTTGCCACACAATTGAATGGGAGTGACACACAGATTCTGGTGTATTAAACACACATCATATGGGTCTATTCTCCTCTCGATGCTCAGCGGTAATGCCTGTTAACATGGGAGTTGCAGGTCCCCAGAGAAGAGACTAGATCTCTATCTCCATTTGTGAACCATCTCTCCATGAATGAAGTGCCAAGACAACTGTGCTCCTCTGGGACAATATAGCACTCACAGATCCCAGGACAAAGCACAAAAGGAGGCAGAGTGGGAAGGTCCGTCTAGTGGATAGGGCACTGTTTTGACACACACAAGAGAATTGGGTCCAATTCTATTTTTTGAGACACAGACTTCTTATGTAACATTAGTCAAGTCTTTAATTTACTTTGTGATTCAGCTCCACAACAGTTAGATGCAAATAACAGTTTTCTATCTCACAAGGGTGTCATGAGGATAAAATCCATGAAATGATTGTAGAATGGACAGATGCTACAGTAGTGAGAGTCATATGAATACCCACACAGGGCAGACAATAAAGCACATTTAGTGAGTAGACTATACCTGGCGAGTCCAACGGTGGAACTAAGGGTTGGTCTGCACTAGGGGAGGGGATCGATCTAAGATACGCAACTTCAGCTACATGAATAGCGTAGCTGAAGTCAAAGTATCTTAGATCGAGTTACCTACCATCCTCATGGTGTGGGATCGATGTCCGCGGCTCCCCCGTCGACTCCGCTACCGCCGTTCGTGTTGGTGGAGTTCCGGAGTCGACAGAAGCGCGTTCGGGGATCGATATATCACGTCCAGATGAGACACGATATATCGATCCCCGAGAAATGGATTGCTACCCGCCGATACGGCAGGTAGTGAAGACGTTGCCAAAGTTCCAGAGGATCTTAGACTACTCCAGAGTCTGATCACCTTTACAAAATGCTGCAGGACCTTCTTAATAGGATGTGCGCTATAACAAAACACTATGCTATATAAAGGACAATTTCTGAAATGGGGCTCAGGGCCCCCCAGTCCCTCCCATACTGCTAAATAAAGAGGGTCCTGACTGAATAATGGGCCGACCTAATATGGACAAGGTTGACAACCACCGAGATTGAGCCCTACAACATGTGTTTCAGCCTTTCCAAAAAACAAACACTTCAACTACAAGTTTCACAGCTCCCTACTTTTTCCAAAGGAACTTGACTTGTTTGCACCAAGATTCCCTGCTGCCAATGGTACAACAGACTGCTAAGAGGCTGCAGTTAGCATGTGGAAGAACACATGGCTCGACACCTCCTATTTCGGAAAACAATAGCTCCCTTCCTTTGCAAATTGATTTTAATAACTGTGGCTAGTTTGCTGTGAGTTGAAGAGTTTTGCATGAACACACACAATTAAATTAATATGCAAATGCCCTAGCTCCTCAGAGAATACTAAGAGCTATTCTTTGTGACACATGAGAGGAGAGGAAGAGAAGAAAAAGAAAAAAGAAAACAAACCAACAACCCCAGAAAAAAATCTTATTCAACAGAGTGGATTTTCTCCCCTTTTCTTCTTTAGACTAAGGCCATTTGAAAGGGAATTCAAGCCTGACTGAAACAATGCCCATTGATGAAGCAGAAGTAATGAAGGAAGAGAAGTCATCAGAGATAAAGCAAAGAGGAAGAGACTGGTTTCGGAGCATCCCATGTTGTTAAAAACTGACCCCAACAAGTCTAAATCATGACAGAAGTGGCATTTACTGTGTCAGACTGCACAAAGGCTCCCTTTCTTCCCCGGGCTGTGGGGACTGGCTCTTTCTGCAGCCATGTTTGAGTAAAGGCCTGAGACAATTACCGCAGACTGTGGCCCCTCACCCTCAAGCTGTCAATCAGCTCTCCAAGCAGATGGGCTCCAGAACAAGAAAAGATGGTTTCCAAGTGGCTTGTTCCCCCAGACCAGCCTTTCATATCCATGCTGGGGGATCCCACAGGAATGTTGACCCCGCTAAGCGGATGTCAGGCTCCCTGAAAGCAGACACTTCTGCTGCGCTGAGCATTCTGAAGCCTCATCAGGAGCCTCTTTGTAGTGATGGATCATGAAAGGGAAGGCCTGGCTGTGCTTCCCAGAAGCCTCCATTCTACAATAGGCTCTGGGCTGAGACAAGAGCGTGGAATGATTCAATGATAGCTAGGACTTCTTATTAAAAAAAAGCCAAACTTATTCATTCAGATCCCTTCTAGCTGGCTTTGTGGATTTGTAGTGATTAGATGGACAGACAGACAGACAGACAGCTAGATAGACAGATTTCTCCTGCCCTACACAGCGAAATAAAGAGGCAGTAAAGTGTCCTCAGCCCTTCTTTCATTCCCCTGCATAGCCTTCTGGCATGACTGTTCTGTACAGGCAATGGGTGAGGACATCACTATGCTACTCATGAAGGCGAGCAGGGAGCATATGGAGGGGGCAATGAAGCTTTGTTGTCTTCTCTCTCCATGCAGGACAGCACCACTGAGCCAGCGTGGCCCAGGGGAAACCAGGATGATAACTGTGACTCTTAGGTAGCTGGGTCACCTGCTCAGGACAAGATGTAACAAGCCAAGATTGCCCTTACTTTTGCACACTGCATGTGAGTTACCTAATGGGACTGCGGCCATCCTGAGTGCGCCGACTCTATTCATATCATAGAATCATAGAATATCAGGGTTGGAAGGGACCTCAGGAGGTCATCTAGTCCAACCCCCTACTCAAAGCAGGACCAATCCCCAAACTAAATCATCCCAACCTGGGCTTTGCCAAGACTGACCTTAAAAGCCTCTAAGGAAGGAGATTCCACCATCTCCCTAGGTAACCCATTCCAGTGCTTCACCACCTCCTAGTGAAAAAGTTTTTCCTAATATCCAGCCTAAACCTCCCCCACTGCAACTTGAGACAACTACTCCCTGTTCTGTCATCTGCCACCACTGGGAACAGTTTAGATCCATCCTCTTTGGAACCCCCTTTTCAGGTAGTTGAAAGCAGAAATCCCCCCTCATTCTTCTCTTCTGCAGATATAACCATACCCAGTCAGGACAGCAATGGCAGTGGTGCCAAGAAGAGGAAATGAAATGGATCCAGGGGAATCTGTTATTCTGTGGAGCGCACAGATTCCATCTCAGACTTACATTTAACAAAAAAGATTAACTCCCAGGAACAAGCAAGTAGATGTTGTGTCACTTGTGACTGTATCAGTTCCTTGGCCTGCATGGGCTGCATAGACAGAATGGCAGGAAGGCAACATCCAATTGGTTGGCATGCTCATTTTCCGTAGACAGGGCTCAGTGCTTTCAGGTGTAAGATTTCCACTATTGTTACTGGAGAGTGTTCAAAAACTACAAATCAGGCCCCCAGATCCTAGAACTGGCGTGAAAATAAGGAGAATTTATTTTAAGAGTGCTGGGTTCTTATTTACCCTCTATTTTTTTAAGCCTTTAGAGTTTAAGCTTTTCTATAGAACAATGTGGACGTGAGAATTGCAGTTTTCCTTTAAAAAAGGAATCACCAGGCGCTAGGGCTTTAAGTACCAGACCAAATACTATGAGTCTGGTGACACAGTAATGAAATTTGACAACACCTGTTTCTCAATATTACCTCCCTCTTTTCCTGTTGATATTATTAGCTCCAATTACCCCTGTGCTTCTGGCAGACCATGTGCCAGCTCATGCCAAGGCCCCAGGCCTCAGTGAACACTGACAAATGAGCAGTTGGAAATCTGTCTGGCTCACCTGTGGTTTAGTATAATTAAAAATAGATAGTAGTGTTATCAGAATGTATTTAGACTTTATGGAATGACTGTAGGATGCTGCATGTTTTAATCCTCCTTATAATGTCTGTATCCCAAGGTATGAAGTTGTGTTGCGTGTTTGCATTGTAAAGCTCTGTAATTCTGTAACTCAAACAGGAAAAGAAGCATTAACGAAGGTAAAGGGCTCGTCCTGCGCACAGCATGGCCCATTGAAGGCAAATGAGCCATCGGCCATGTCTACACTAGACTTTTTTAGCCACAGACTTCTTATGTAACGTTGGTCAAATCACTTTATTTACTTTGTGATTCTGCTCCCCAACAGTGAGATGGAAATAATAGTTTCCTATCTCACAGGGGTTTCGTGAGGATAAAATCCATGAAATGATTGTAGATTAGACAGATGCTACAGTAGTGAGAGTCATATGAATACCCACACAGGGCGGACAATAACGCACACTTAGTGAGCAGACTATACACGACTACTCCAGAGTCTGCCCACCTTTAAGAAATGCTGCAGGACCTTCTTCTTTAAGAAAGCATTTCCACGGTGACCAGATGACGTGTGTGCCTCTTTCCCACCATACACACACACAAACCTATCTCAAGCAGAGCCGCTATACCCAGGGAAGGGAGAAGAGTAGAAAATTCCATGAAATCCATTGGGAGCTGAACCCTGCTTTGCCCATCTAACTAACCAGGGTGTGAGCTATAACAAAACCCTATGCTAGACAGCAGACAACGGGGCTCCTGGCCTTCCAATGTTGCTAAATAAAGAGGGGGCCAACTGAATGATGGGCAGACCTGGTATGGAAAAGGTTGACAACCTCTGAGATAGATCCGTAAGACATGTCATTCTTATGATCCTATGGCACAGGCTTTGAAAACCAATCTGCTTATTTAGATGCCTAAATATGGGCCGAGGGGGCTAATTTTTGAAAATGTATCCAAGAAGAGGAGGCTAAAGTTTAAACTGCTGCTGCCCATGCCACACCTGTAGTCAATACAAGAAGGATGTTGATCTCCAGGGCTGTCAATGTATCCCCTTTCATCGGCACTAATATTTGATTTAAGAAAAAAAAGAACGAACAAGCAAATACTCAATAATGTACTACTTTGTGCAGACATGCAGCTTTTTCTTTAGCGCTCAATATGAAAATATTGCAATCTGATACATACTACTTTAAAAGAAAAGAAATCTACATGGAAATTCAAGAGGAAGTGTGACTATAAGCCTAGGCTGATGGAATTTACAAACAAATACATTTGTTTCCTCCTATATTAACCCCTTTAGCGTCTATATGAAAAGTTATCTCTAAATTTCCAAAGGTGAAAAAATATGTACTACAATGCCTAATAAGAGTAGGGGCGGAGTGTTGAGCCAATCACTAATGTTGGGGGGGAAATGAAATGCCCAAATAGTTAAGCAACTAAAATGAATTCCCAGTTGTTAAATTGGAGTGAGTTGAAATTTCTGTCTTTTTTTTTTTTTGGCGGGGGGAGAGTCTTCTCTGATTTTGACATCAGTATTGATACCCTTTAGTTTCTGGTAATCTGTCTGAAATATTTGAAGAGATATCCAAGACGCTCTGATTCAGCTAATCACTCAACTTTAAGCACATGCTTAAGTGCTGTCCTGGTTAAGCACGTGCTTAAATCCATCCCTAAAGTGAAGCACCTGCTTAAGTGTTTCCTGAATCCAGGTCAGAGTCTCTGCTGTTATCTAAAATACATTTTAAGTAAAATTCAGGATGTTTGCTTCTTTTCTTGCCCTCTGTCCTATTTTTCCTTGTGGACTTTCTGACCTCAGATTGTTGGATCTATATATTATTGATCATCTGCTCAAAAGGAATTAATCAAATTTGAAATTGTATATCTTTATAGTGCAGTCTTTTGTTAAATATCATTTACTTGGCCACCCTGAGAAGGTTGATATCCTGAAAATTAAAAGCATTGACCTTATTCAGGTGGATTAGCAAGGAAATAAAAGCTGCAATACCAGATGTACGTAACAATTCTTACAAGGTTTCTTTGATGGCAAACTGTCTGCACTGGCAACTCTTTGTAGCAGACAGAAGTGTATTGTTATTATGCAGAAATGAGAAATGATGGTTGCTAATTACAAAGAATGAAAAACATGGTATGTTTTCTGGAAAGTGAATTCATTGAATTATGCAACCTAACACTACTGCAACCTTGATGTAAACTCAGCGTTGAGTTGCTCGCTTGTTCCCTTTTAGAAATTAGCAGCACAATTAGGTAATGGATGTGATGAAAGAGGATGGACCACCTCCATAGACAAAGGACACTGGTGATCATGTGTTTTACATGGAGAAAGAAAATGCAAATAATTCATTTCAAAGACACTGAAAATGTAGGCTTGTATTTTCAAAGCTGGCATAAGCTTAAGGCAGATCTGGAGCAACTAGAGGCATTCTGTGTGCTGTCATCACCAAAGCCTGAGCGTAAAGTGGTTTGACTTCATGTGAAATGTCACAGGTTCGCTGAGGTCTGGCCTTCCTTCAGATGCTCATTATAGTGAAAAGTGATGTTGCATGCTCTTTGGCCAAGTCTCTAGGATGGGCTAAAACACCCCAGCACACTGTGTTCTCAAATGCTCCATTGGTGCATGAAGGTGCGCACACCCTGACCCTGCCTATCACCACCTAAGGTGTCATCCCGGAGAGTCATGGATTCTCAGGACTCAGCCAGATCTGAGAACTTCACTACATGACACCTGGTCTGACGTCATCACCCAAAGTCACTCTGCCTGGTGCAACCATCCTCAGTAGACAATGTGTGTTTGATGATGATAGCGATGCAAGTTAGGTACCCAACTTCCATTGAATCTCCAATAGGATTTGGGGATCTAACACCTAGCCTTAAGCAACGGGCAACAGTGTCAATAAAAGTGGCCAGGTCAGGAATCTATCAGGGCCTTGGAAAATTCAAGAAGCATTTATGATACTGGAACTAGCAAACTTTGTTTTGGGAGTAGGGATTCCAGAGCTTCTGAGACCAGGTTCAGGCCCCGGTGAAAAATTTTTTTCAAGCCCCCCAGCAAGGGTGGATCGGCTAAACAGGGTCAACAAAGACAGGCCCCTGGCCCTCTTCTGGACCACCAGGCCCCAGTAATTTGTACCGGCTTCCCCTCCCCCCTCGTCAGTCCTGGGGATTGCCATATATGGGAGCTCTGCTATGAGACAAAGCAAACTTCATGTCTAATGCAGAAACTTACATCTGGATCTGGCATTGCAACAGTTCTCTCCCAGTCTGTGCCCCTGTGCACTCTTTGACCCAGGATAGGCTACAGAATCACTGCAGGAAGGAAAGGACCAACAGAGATGAAGCCACATGAAAACAAAATTCTGGGGGAGGACCCAAAAAGGGAATTCTCTTCAACATGAACATTAAAATCCAGGTTGAGATGAATACCTACCCTATCCCCATGGTGCTTTGTACTCCAGCCTCTTATTTATTTGGCATTTAAGTTTTCTATATTGTAACGTAACATTTCCACTCTATGGCTCCTTTGCACTGCCGTCTTTTCACCTTCTTCACTCTGCTTTCCTTCCTAGCACTGTGCACCTGGGTTATTCCTCCTCCAGTATTACAAATCATTAATAAGTATTAAATTAGTCTCGACTGAGGTGAGGACCTCATTGTGCTAGGTACTGAACAAATAGCCCCTGCCCCCAAAAATTTACAATGTAAATAGACAAAAGGTGGAAGGGGAAAACAGAGCTGAAGGAATTTGGCCAGAGTTACAAAGCTGAAGACTAGAACCCAGGTCAGCTGAGTCCTAGCCCAGAGCCCCTTTCTGGGATCACTCTGCAGGTCAGGCAACATCTATTACCTGGGGAATTGTCACTGTAATGTCACCCAGACTCTGTGTGAGGATTTGAATGTATTGCCATTTTAAAGAATGAAAGAAAACTTGGAATGGTTGTGTGTGTAGAGAGCCTGGCCCCTTTACATCGTTTTCCTGGGCGGAGGGGAAAGCAGTGAGAGCAAGAAGAGAAACTTGGGGATGTGGCTCTGGAGCTCTGTGGGGAGAAGGGCTGCAGCCCACAGGCCCTCACAAAGTGAAGCAGCAGAGAACCTGCCTGGAGCCTGAGAAGGACGAGGCCGATTGGGGACAGCCCAGGACAGGAGCCAGGAGGAGCACTGGGCCAGGGAGGAATTGCCTGAGAAGGACAGGCCAGAGCTGGACCCAGGATCACGGCTGCCCAGAGCTGCGTGGGGCTGAGAGTACTGGGGCTTGTGACTCTGCATTAGGAACAAGGAGGGAGGCTGCTAGCTAGTTAAGTGGGGAGGTGGTCTCTCTGTGGGGCTTTGCAGACAGCGGCAGAAGAGGGTACCTTAGGGGTTTGTTGGAGGAAAGTTCACTGGTGCCAAAGATGACCAGGAGCACCCAAGACCACTGGACTGGAACTTTGCTCAGGACTTCTGACTTCTGTGTGCAGACACATTGCTCAGTGTCTGCCCTGTCAGACTGTGCTACCACTGGGCCCATGGGGCCTTGGCTTGGATGCAGCCCTGTTTTACTGCTCCCCCTGTATTTCCCCTTGTTGTTTTTCTCCTCTCATCCCTCTGCAAATAAATATCTCCCTTTCTTATATCCATTGTACTTCTCCTGTGGGTGGGTGTGCTCACTCTGGGGGGTTTGGAACAGGTGCCCCTGGAGTGGAAGGGATTTCTCCTGCTGCATTCCTCTGTGCGCCTTCTCTTGGCCAGAGCTGCCTGCTGAGCAGACTCCATCTTGGCCATGAGGTGCTAAAGTTACATGTGCATTGTGCATGCTGTGGGGTGGAGGGGACAGTGGCTAGCTGCTGTGACTTCTCTGGAAAAGATGCACTACTGTTTTTATAGCTAGGGCATCACGTTTTTGCCTTTCTTCCATAACCAGGCTCATCAAATTACCATTTCAAGTTGTGTTTCCTCTCAACCAACATAGGTAAAAACCTTTTGCTGAAATTAATAACATTTCTGCAAAAGACTGTGGGGAAATCATGCAAATCAGAGAGAGCAGAGATGTGTTAAATCCTGGAAAACATTCTTGTAACAGGTGTGTTCCTTTAACAATTATTCACAGGGCTAAGAGGTCTCTGTTGATTTATGAAATATATTGTGGCTTGTTACAGGGAGAATTCATTCTATATTGTATTCATTAATTAACTCCATGTTCAGTGTGATTCCTTCGCACACACAGCATTTGCCTATGAACTTGTGGTCCAACCAGCACATTACCAGCTATCTAGATGGAACTGGTATTGCAATACCCGGTGGTAGGGACAATCACAGAAGTGTCCGTAATTAGTGGCTGTATCTTTATAATTGCCCCCTTTTCATTTGCTTGAGAATAAAGCTGAGTTTCATTCTGTGGCAGAGAGCTGCAGGGACTAAACTCTTCACAGAGATGGAGATCTCATGCACAACTCGCACACACACACAAAAGCAGTGTGAGCATTTGAAATATCAAAGCAGTATTTTTGCAGAACAGATTCTTGTCATTGCCATAACACATTTCGGACTATCACAGATATGGTAGAATATACGTTCTTTTGAAACGAATGTAATTTTCTGCTTATGTTATACCAAAACAGTGCAGTCATTGCTATATGAGGTAGATACCCTTCAAATTCCACTTCCAGAAGGATTTGTCTAGAAAAGCCCTACATGCCTGATTAGTATAACACCATTTCTAAATAAGTACGTGTAATTATCTACATGGGAAACAAATATTTAACAATGGGCTCTTCAGCCTAGCAGAGGAAGGCCTAACACAGTCCAGTGGCTGGAAGTTGAAGCTAGACACATTCAGACTGGAAATAAGGGGTACATTTTTGACAAGGAGGGTAATTAGTCATTGGAACAATTTACTGAGTGTTGCGGTGGAGTCTCCATCACTGACAATTTTCAAATCAAGATTGGCTGTTTCTTTGAAAGCTCTGCTCTAGGAATTATTCTGGGGCAGTTCTCTGGCCTGTTTTATACAGGAGATCAGACCAGATGACCACAGGGGTCCCTTCCGACCTTAGAATCTATTAAATACAATCAGCTTCATTTCAAGAGTCTGTAATCAGATTACAAAAAAGATTCAGATTGATAGGTCTGAATTTTGTAAAAAACTCTGAGTCACACACACACACACACACACACACACACACACACACTCCTACCTATCTAGTGTATCTAAGGGAAGATTTTCTAAAGGGTTCAGTACATAGTGGCTTCTATTTAGACATCTAAATGTGCTGTGGGTGATAAGCACATTTAAAAGTCTGACCTTTAATTTACTATGTGTGTCATATAATGCAATTATCGGCGGATAGAATTCATTTACACACACATACATACACATTTTTACATCAAACTCTCATGCCTAATATATTTGTATCATAGTTGCCAAGCAGCAAATGGAAATCAGAGACAACTCTAGAAAATACAAGCCAAATAT